>NC_060190.1:9982695-10310195 GCF_021184085.1 Oncorhynchus gorbuscha | reverse complement strand
TATGAGTGCAATTTGCCCAGCATGCCTGACAAATAGCTGATTGTTAAGTCAAAGCTCTCATTTAAATAGCCCCAGGCCTATTGCAATATTTGAAAATACGATCATAGGAAAAACAGTTTAGAAAGCAAAGAAAAGACAAAGAAATAACTCTAATCTGTCTGGAACAGTAGCCTATTTTATTGGCACCTGCAGCCATATCCTGGTGAGTGCCAGCAGGCCATATCCCTGGTGAGTGCCAGCAGGCCATATCCCTGGTGAGTGCCAGCAGGCCCTATCCCTGTTGAGTGCCAGCAGGCCCTATCCCTGGTGAGTGCCAGCAGGCCATATCCCTGGTGAGTGCCAGCAGGCCCTATCCCTGTTGAGTGCCAGCAGGCCCTATCCCTGTTGAGTGCCAGCAGGCCATATCCCTGGTGAGTGCCAGCAGGCCATATCCCTGGTGAGTGCCAGCAGGCCATATCCCTGGTGAGCGCCAGCAGGCCATATCCCTGGTGAGTGCCAGCAGGCCATATCCCTGTTGAGTGCCAGCAGGCCCTATCCCTGTTGAGTGCCAGCAGGCCATATCCCTGTTGAGTGCCAGCAGGCCCTATCCCTGTTGAGTGCCAGCAGGCCATATCCCTGGTGAGTGCCAGCAGGCCATATCCCTGTTGAGCGCCAGCAGGCCATATCCCTGGTGAGTGCCAGCAGGCCATATCCCTGGTGAGCGCCAGCAGGCCATATCCCTGGTGAGTGCCAGCAGGCCATATCCCTGTTGAGTGCCAGCAGGCCCTATCCCTGTTGAGTGCCAGTAGGCCATATCCCTGGTGAGCGCCAGCAGGCCATATCCCTGGTGAGTGCCAGCAGGCCATATCCCTGGTGAGCGCCAGCAGGCCATATCCCTGGTGAGTGCCAACAGGCCCTATCCCTGTTGAGTGCCAGCAGGCCCTATCCCTGGTGAATGCCAGCAGGCCATATCCCTGGTGAGTGCCAGGCCATATCCCTGGTGAGTGCCAGCAGGCCAGGCCATATCCCTGGTGAGTGCCAGCAGGCCATATCCCTGGTGAGTGCCAGCAGGCCATATCCCTGTTGAGTGCCAGCAGGCCATATCCCTGGTGAGTGCCAGCAGGCCATATCCCTGGTGAGTGCCAGCAGGCCATATCCCTGGTGAGTGCCAGCAGGCCATATCCCTGGTGAGTGCCAGCAGGCCCTATCCCTGGTGAGTGCCAGCAGGCCATATCCCTGGTGAGTGCCAGCAGGCCATATCCCTGGTGAGTGCCAGCAGGCCATATCCCTGGTGAGTGCCAGCAGGCCCTATCCCTGGTGAGTGCCAGCAGGCCATATCCCTGGTGAGTGCCAGCAGGCCATATCCCTGGTGAGTGCCAGCAGGCCATATCCCTGGTGAGTGCCAGCAGGCCATATCCCTGGTGAGTGCCAGCAGGCCCTATCCCTGGTGAGTGCCAGCAGGCCATATCCCTGGTGAGTGCCAGCAGGCCCTATCCCTGGTGAGTGCCAGCAGGCCATATCCCTGGTGAGTGCCAGCAGGCCATATCCCTGGTGAGTGCCAGCAGGCCATATCCCTGGTGAGTGCCAGCAGGCCATATCCCTGGTGAGTGCCAGCAGGCCATATCCCTGGTGAGTGCCAGCAGGCCATATCCCTGGTGAGTGCCAGCAGGCCATATTACTGGTGAGTGCCAGCAGGCCATATCCCTGTTGAGTGCCAGCAGGCCATATCCCTGGTGAGTGCCAGCAGGCCATATTCCTGGTGAGTGCCAGCAGGCCATATTCCTGGTGAGTGCCAGCAGGCCATATTCCTGTTGAGTGCCAGCAGGCCATATTCCTGGTGAGTGCCAGCAGGCCATATTCCTGTTGAGTGCCAGCAGGCCATATTCCTGGTGAGTGCCAGCAGGCCATATTCCTGGTGAGTGCCAGCAGGCCATATCCCTGGTGAGTGCCAGCAGGCCATATTCCTGTTGAGTGCCAGCAGGCCCTATCCCTGTTGAGTGCCAGCAGGCCATATCCCTGGTGAGTGCCAGCAGGCCATATCCCTGGTGAGTGCCAACAGGCCATATCCCTGGTGAGTGCCAGCAGGCCATATCCCTGGTGAGTGCCAGCAGGCCATCTTCCTGGTGAGTGCCAGCAGGCCATATCCCTGGTGAGTGCCAACAGGCCATATCCCTGGTGAGTGCCAGCAGGCCATATCCCTGGTGAGTGCCAACAGGCCATATCCCTGTTGAGTGCCAACAGGCCATATCCCTGGTGAGTGCCAGCAGGCCATCTTCCTGGTGAGTGCCAGCAGGCCATATCCCTGGTGAGTGCCAACAGGCCATATCCCTGGTGAGTGCCAACAGGCCATATCCCTGGTGAGTGCCAACAGGCCATATCCCTGGTGAGTGCCAACAGGCCATATCCCTGGTGAGTGCCAGCAGGCCATATCCCTGGTGAGTGCCAGCAGGCCATATCCCTGTTGAGTGCCAGCAGGCCATATCCCTGGTGAGTGCCAACAGGCCATATCCCTGGTGAGTGCCAACAGGCCATATCCCTGGTGAGTGCCAACAGGCCATATCCCTGGTGAGTGCCAGCAGGCCATCTTCCTGGTGAGTGCCAGCAGGCCATATCCCTGTTGAGTGCCAGCAGGCCATATCCCTGTTGAGTGCCAACAGGCCATATCCCTGGTGAGTGCCAACAGGCCATATCCCTGGTGAGTGCCAACAGGCCATATCCCTGGTGAGTGCCAACAGGCCATATCCCTGGTGAGTGCCAGCAGGCCATCTTCCTGTTGAGTGCCAGCAGGCCATATCCCTGGTGAGTGCCAACAGGCCATATCCCTGGTGAGTGCCAGCAGGCCATATCCCTGGTGAGTGCCAGCAGGCCATCTTCCTGGTGAGTGCCAGCAGGCCATATCCCTGGTGAGTGCCAGCAGGCCATATCCCTGTTGAGTGCCAGCAGGCCATATCCCTGGTGAGTGCCAGCAGGCCATATCCCTGGTGAGTGCCAGCAGGCCATATCCCTGGTGAGTGCCAGCAGGCCATATCCCTGGTGAGTGCCAGCAGGCCATATCCCTGGTGAGTGCCAGCAGGCCATATCCCTGGTGAGTGCCAGCAGGCCATATCCCTGGTGAGTGCCAGCAGGCCATATCCCTGGTGAGTGCCAGCAGGCCATATCCCTGGTGAGTGCCAGCAGGCCATATCCCTGGTGAGTGCCAGCAGGGCAGGCCATATCCCTGGTGAGTGCCAGCAGGCCATATCCCTGGTGAGTGCCAGCAGGCCATATCCCTGGTGAGTGCCAGCAGGCCATATCCCTGGTGAGTGCCAGCAGGCCATATCCCTGGTGAGTGCCAGCAGGCCATATCCCTGGTGAGTCATATCCCTGGTGAGTGCCAGCAGGCCATATCCCTGGTGAGTGCCAGCAGGCCATATCCCTGGTGAGTGCCAGCAGGCCATATCCCTGGTGAGTGCCAGCAGGCCATCCCTGGTGAGTGCCCCTATCCCTGGTGAGTGCCAGCAGGCCATATCCCTGTTGAGTGCCAGCAGGCCATATCCCTGTTGAGTGCCAGCAGGCCATATCCCTGTTGAGTGCCAGCAGGCCATATCCCTGTTGAGTGCCAGCAGGCCATATCCCTGTTGAGTGCCAACAGGCCATATTCCTGGTAAATGCCCGCAGGCCATATCCCTGTTGAGTGCCAGCAGGCCATATCCCTGATGAGTGCCAGCAGGCCATATCCCTGTTGAGTGCCAGCAGGCCATATCCCTGTTGAGTTCCAGCAGGCCATATCCCTGTTGAGTGCCAACAGGCCATATTCCTGATAAATGCCAGCAGGCCATATCCCTGTTGAGTGCCAGCAGGCCATATCCCTGTTGAGTGCCAACAGGCCATATCCCTGTTGAGTGCCAGCAGGCCATATCCCTGGTGAGTGCCCGCAGGCCATATCCCTGTTGAGTGCCAACAGGCCATATTCCTGGTAAATGCCCGCAGGCCATATCCCTGGTAAATGTCCGCAGGCCATATCCCTGGTGAGTGCCAGCAGGCCATATCCCTGGTGAGTGTCAGCAGGCCATATTCCTGGTAAATGCCCGCAGGCCATATCTCTTTTGAGTGCGCATATAATCACAGTCCTTATCATTAGACCAGTACCACTGGAAAACTTTTTGAATGACAATAATGTCCTCTTCCTGTCTAGATGGTGATCATATAGCACATTTTGTTTCTCCCCTTTTCGAGGACTAGATTAAATGGTTTCATTCAAGACAAGGTCGCTTTTACTTTTACTGATCTGTTTGTCAGTATCAGCATAGTAGGCTACTAATTTGTATCTTCTGAAAAAGTATATTGCTTTTTTTCCCAGTCACATAAAGTGTAGTAGAATTGCATGAAATGTATTTCTAAAATTCCACATTTTCCCTGTGCAAAGGAAGGAGAAGATATTGCTCTAATCAGACCCATTGACTTTTTCCACATTTTGTTACGTTACAGCCTTATTCTAAAATGGATTAAATAAAAAAAGTTAATTATCAATCAACACACAATACCACATATTGTGTGTAAATTGAATTGTTTTGCAAAAGTATAAAAAATCAAAAACAGAAATACCTTATTTATATAAGTATTCAGACCCTTTGCTATGAGACTTGAAATTGAGCTCAGGTGTATCCTGTTTCCATTGATCATCGTTGAGATGTTTCTACAACTTGATTGGAGTACACCTGTGGTAGATTCAATTGATTGGACGTGATTTGGAAAGGCACACACCTGTCTATCGAAGGTCCCACAGTTAACAGTTCATGTCAGAGAAAAAACCAAGGGTACAACAATTTTTCTGCAGTATTGAAGGTCCGCAAGAACACAGTGGCCTCCATCATTCTTAAATGGAAGAAGTTTGGAACCATCAAGACTCTTCCTAGAGCTGTCTGCCCGGCCAAAGTGAGCAATCGGGGGAGAAGGGCATTGGTCAGGGAGGTGACCAGTAACCCGATGGTCACTCTGACAGAGCTCCAGAGTTCCTCTGTGGAGATGGGAGAACCTTCCTGAAGGACAACCATCTCTGCAGCACTCCATGAATCAGGCCTTTATGGTAGAGTGGCCAGACAAAAGCCACTCCTCAGCAAAAGGCACATGACATCCCACTTGGAGTTTGCCAAAGGACTCTCAGGCCATGAGAAACAAGATTCTCTGGTCTGATGAAACCAATATTAACCTTTTTGGCCTGAATGCCAAGTGACACGCCTGGAGGAAACCTGGCACCATCCCTATGGTGAAGCATAGTGGTGGTAGCATCTTGCTCTGGGGATGTTTTTCAGTGGTAGGGACTGGGAGACTAGTCAGGATCGAGGGAAAGAGGAGCTTGAAGTGACAAACCCAAGAAGACTTGAGGCTGTAATTGCTGCCAAAGAGCATTTAATAAAGTACTGAGTAAAGGGTCTGAATACTTATGTGAATGTGATATTTCATTTTTTTTAAAATAAATTTGCAAAATAATAAAAACATTTTATTTAATGCTTCGTCATTGCGGGGTATTGTTTGTATAATGTTGAGGGGAAAAACAATTTAATCAATTACAGAATAAGGCGAAATGTAATAAAATGTGAAAAAAGTAAAGGGCTTTGAATACTTTCCAATGCACTGTATGTCACTACATGCTCAGGCATTCATTGTTCAGAATGGTCTGTTTTGCTAACAGTGATGCAGTTATATTATTAGAGTCAAATATGACTACGCAATCCAGTCATTACATTGGGATTAGTAGCCTATCTTACATTAGCCTGCAAATGAGATGATAGATGCATTGAATCCTTTTTTATCAAGTTGCAATTTGGTGGTGAAAAAAATAGGTTCCCCAAACTTAGAAATCATGCTATGCTTATGGATGTCCAGCCAGGTCACACATGATACAAGTCAGTGTTAAATGTCTATCCATGTCCGAGGACTTCGGGAAATGATGTAGAAATTGGACACTAGGGGCAATAGTGAACGTTGTTACCTTCAAGTTGGTTTCTGTTTCTGGTGCTAAAGGTTGCATGTTTGAATCCAGCGATCGAAAGTTGTCTTTGGAATTTTAGTTTTTGGCCTGTCCCAAACCTTAACCCTTACCTTAACCATTCAGAGTTAATGCCTTACCTTAACTTCTTGCGTCGAGCTATCCCGGATCCGGTATCGTGACTACAGCCTCAAGCTCATTACCATAACGTAAAGTTAACTATTCATGAAAATCGCGAATGAAATTAAATTAATCTATTTGCTCTCAAGCTTAGCCTTTTGTTAACAACACTGTCATCTCAGATTTTCAAAATATGCTTCTCAACCATTGCAAAACAAGCATTTGTGTGACAGTATTGATAGCTAACATAGCATTTAGCGTAGCATTTAGCGTTAGCATTCAGCAGGCAACATTTTCACAAAAACCAGAAAAAGCATTCAAATGAAATCATTTATCTTTGAAGAACGCCGGATGTTTTCAATGAGGAGACTCAGATAGCAAATGTTCAGTTTTTCCTGAAAGATTATTTGTTTAGGACAAATCGCTCCGTTTTCTGCATCACGTTTAGCTACGAAAAAAAACCTGTATCCAGGATTGTGTAAATCTATCCGCAAGCTCATTAGCATAACACAACGTTAACTATTCATGAAAATCGCAAATGAAATGAAATTAATCTATTTGCTCTCAAGCTTAGCCTTTTGTTTACAACACTGTCATCTCAGATTTTCAAAATATGCTTTTGAACCATAGCTAAACAAGCATTTGTGTAACAATATTGATAGCCTAGCATTGTATTATGACTCTATTTCAGCATGCAACATTTTCCACAAAAACCAGAAAAGAATTCAAATAAAATCATTTACCTTTGAAGAACTTCAGATGTTTTCAATGAGGCGACTCTGTTAGATAGCAAATGTTCCGTTTTTACCAAAAATATTATTTTTTGTCGACTAATCAATCCGTTTTGTTCATCACGTTTGGGTAAGGGAAAAAAAAATTAAATCATTAAAACGCTAACTTTTTTCCAAAGTAACTCCATAATATGGACAGAAACATGGCAAACCGATGTTTAGAATCAATCCTCAAGGTGTTTTTCACATATCTATTGACGATAAAATCCATCGTGGCAGTTTACTTTCTCTTCTGAAGAAATGGAACGCGCATGGACCTACAGATTACGCACACAGGACACCGGGCGGGACACCAGGTAAATGTAGTCTCTTATGGTCAATCTTCCAATGATATGCCTAAAAACACGTCACAATGCTGCAGACACCTCGGGGAATAGACAGAAAGCGCGGGCTCATTCCTGGCGCATTCACAGCCATATAAGGAGACATTGGAACACAGCGCCTTCAGAATCTGGGGCATTTCCTGTATGAAACTTCATCTTGTTTTCGCCTGTTGCATTAGTTCTGGGGCACTCACAGAGAATATCTTTGCAGTTTTGGAGACGTCAGAATTTTGTCTTTCCAAGGCTGTCAATTCCATGCATAGTCGAGCATCTTTTCGTGACAAAATATTGCGCTTAAAACGGGCACGTCTTTTTATCCAATAATGACACAGCGCCCCCATAGGTTGAAGAGATATCGGAGTTAGTGCATGAACTTAACCCTAACCGTATCCTTAAAAATACGACATTTGACATTTAAGAAACATAGATGAAAGTCTAATTCTGACTTGAGACTGTGAGCACGTTCAGTGGTGGCATTTCAAATTGGTCTTGTGACTTAATAGTGTTTATTATGCATCTATTTCCCATTGCACTGATTGCATGCCCTGTTCCACAAGTAAATTAGTCAATTGATGATAAGGTTGAGTAGTGGTTGTCATTGTACACACTGTTTGTTCCACAGACAAAAGAGCTTCTGGATATCAGTACAGCGATCACTCACCTCAGATCAGATAATTTTTTCTTCAACAAGCAGGACACAGAGAACATACTTCAAACACCCGAAAAGGCCAACATCCCAGTTATTTGCAAGAGGAAGAGACGCAGGTACAGAGGACACAGAGCGGGGTGCCCGCAGAAGGCGAGTGGGAAAGCTGCCGTTACCGTCAATATTACTCGCCAACGTGCAATCATTGGACAATAAATTAGACAAGGTACGATCACGAATATCCTTCCAACGGGACATCAAAAACCGTAAGATCTTATGTTTCACAGAATCGTGAAGGCATTGAGGAGTACACCACATCAGTCACTGGCTTTATCAATAAGTGCATTGAGGACGTCGTCCCCACAATGACTGTACATACATACCTCAACCAGAAGCCATGGATTACAGGCAATATTCGCACTGAACTAAAGGGCAGACCTGCTGCTTTTAAGGTGCAGGACTCGAATACAGAAGCTTCTAAGAAATCATGCTATGCCCTCCGACAAACCATCAAACAGGCATAGCGTCAATACAGGGCTAAAGATCGAATCGTACTACGCCGGCTCTGACGCTCTTCTTATGTGGCAGGGCTTGCAAACTATTACAGACTACAAAGGGAAGCACAGCTGTGGGCTGCCCAGTGACACGAGCCTACCAGATGAGCTAAATCACTTCTATGCTCACTTCGATGCAAGCAACACTGAGGCGTATCCGACGTGAGTAAGACCTTTAAACAGGTCAACATTCACAAGGCTGCGGGGCCAGACGGATTACCCGGAATTGTGCTCCGGGCATGTGCTGACCAACTGGCAGGTGTCCCTGATTGAGTCTGTAATAGCAAATGTTTCAGCAGGCCACCATATTGCCTGTGCCCAAGAACACAAAGGCAAGCTGTCTAAATTACTACAGACCCGTAGCCCTCACATCCGTAGCTATGAAGTGATTTGAAAGGCTGGTAATGGCTCACATCAACACAAACAGATCCACAGATGACACAATCTCTATTGCACTCCACACTGCCCTTTCTCACCTGGACAAAAGGAACACCTATGTGAGAATGCTATTCATTGACTACAGCTCAGCCTTCAACAACATAGTTACATCACAGCTCATCACTAAGCTAATCCTGGACCAAACACCTCCCTCTGCAACTGGATCCTGGACCCCCAGGTGGTGAGGGTAGGTAGCAACACATCAGCCATGCTGATCCTCAACACTGGAGCCCCACAGGGGTGCATGCTCATTCCCTTCCTGTACTCCCTTTTCACCTACGACTGCGTGCCCAGGCACGACTCCAACACCATCATTAAGTTTGCAGATGTCTAGGACCAAAAGACTCCCGAACAGGTAATCAAATGGCTACCCGAACTATTTGCAATGTGTACTCCCCCCAATGCTGCTGCTACTCTCTGTTTATCATATATGCAATGTCACTTTAACTATACATTCATGTACATGATACCTCATTTAGCCCGTCTAACGGATGCCCTCTCACATTGGCTACCCACAATATCTGCATTGTGTCCCGCCACCCGCCACCAACCACCCACCACCCGCCAACCCCTCTCTTTCGCTAGTGCTACTCTCTGTTTATCATACAGTGGGGCAGAAAGTATTTAGTCATACAGGCCTGTAATTTTCCAAAATACCAGCAACAGTGTGTGAAAACCTTGTGAAGACTTACAGAAAACGTTTGACCTCTGTCATTGCCAACAAAGGGTATATAACAAATATTGAGATAAACTTTTGTTATTGACCAAATACTTATTTTCCACCATAATTTGCAAATAAATTCATAAAAAATCCTACAATGTGATTTTCTGCATTTTGTGAGAACTTGCACAATTGGTGGCTGACTAAATACTTTTTTGCCCCACTGTATATGAATAGTCAATTTAACCATACCTACATGTACATACTACCTCAATCAGGCCGACTAACCAGTTCCTGTATATAACCTCTCTACTGTTATTTTTCACTGTATTTTTTACTGCTGTTTTTATTTCTATACTCATCTAATCTTCACCATTATACCTTTTTTTTACTTAAAAATTGCATTGTTGGTCAGAGTTTGCATTTCACTGTAAGGTCTACACCTGTTGTATTCGGCGCACGTGACAAATAAACCCAATGTTGCGGTGATAATTAATTTACAGGCAGCTATAACGCTGAGGAAGATGAAGACGAATCATATTCATGACATTACCCTGAAGAAGGCACAGTGATGCTGAAATGTTGGAGGTATACCCAATAAATTATTGGTAGCTTGTATATATATTGAGTGACTGTCCTTATTTATTTTTATAGAAATTGTATTAGTCTAAAATAATATAATTTCCCAATTGCATTTTAGCACAGAATATAGCTCAGTGTTTGTATTATTTATTTTATATATTCATTTTTGGTCATCTTTATCAAGGGTGCCAATAATTATGGACCTGACTATAAGTGTTGATCTAGCTATGCAGGTTTTTTTATTCTGTAGCCCTTCCAGAATATAACTAATAGACATTCCAAATGATTTAAAACAGGTGGTTTAGGTTCAATGGATGCCATTGAATTATTGCCCCCTTCTGAATAACAAAAGCTGTGACTAATACGCAGTAAATACATCTGCAAAATACCCCTGAAATGTATATGCTCAAAATGAGCGGCCATCAAGAATTCTGTATCACCATTCCCCATTTGGGTTATTCATACATTCAACATTCTCATACAATCTCATTCTCATACAGACGTTCTTGCAGCTACAGGATCAGTGGGCCCCCCCCCGCGGGACGGTTGACCTAAAGTAGGCTAATGAGATTAGCATGAGGTTGTAAGTAACAAGACAATTTCCCAGGACAAAGACATATCTGATATTGGCGAAAGCTTATTCTTGTTAATCTAACTCCACTGTCCAATTTACAGTAGCTATTACAGTGAAAGAACACCATGCTACTGTTTGAGGAGAGTGCACAGTTATGAACTTGAAAATGTATTAATACACCAATTAGGCACATTTGAGCAATCTTGACACAAAAGTTTGAATAGAAATTGAATGGTTCATTGGATCAGTCTAAAACTTTGCACATACACTGTTGCCATCTAGTGGTCAAAATATAAATTTGGCCTGGGCTGGAATAATACACTAATGCCTTTCTCTTGCATTTCAAAACGGATGGTACAAAAAATACTAAAAAACGCATTTATTTTCTTTGTATCATCTTTTACCAGATCTAATGTGTTATATTGTCCTACATTAACATCTTGAACCTCTGGGGGCAGTATTTCATTTTTGGATGAAAAACGTTCCCGTTTTAAACGAGATATTTTGTCACGAAAAGATGCTCAACTATGCATATAGTTGACAGCTTTGGAAAGAAAACACTCTGACGTTTCCAAAACTGCAAAATATTGTCTGTGAGTGCCACAGAACTAATGCTACAGGCGAAACCAAGATGAAACTTCAAACAGGAAGTGAGCCAGATTTTTGAGGCGCTGTGTTCCAATGTCTCCTTATATGGCTGTGAATGCGCCAGCAACGAGCCTACACTTTCTGTCGTTTCCCCAAGGTGTCTGCAGCATTGTGACGTATTTGTAGGCATATCATTGGAAGATTGACCATAAGAGACTACATTTACCAGGTGTCCGCCTGGTGTCCTCCGTCGAAATTGGTGCGTAAATTCCAGCTGCATGTATTTTTCCATATGATTCAGAGGGGAAACCAAACTCCCACGAATGACTTATTATCGAATAGATATGTGAAAAACACCTTGAGGATTGATTGTAAACAACGTTTGCCATGTTTCTGTTGATATTATGGAGTTAATTTGGAAAAAAGTTTGGCGTTTTGATGACTGAATTTTCGGGGGTTTTCTTAGCCAAACGTGATGAACAAAACGGAGCGATTTCTCCTACACAAATAATATTTTTGGAAAAACTGAATATTTGCTATCTAACTGAGAGTCTCCTCATTGAAAACATCTGATGTTCTTCAAAGGTAAATTATTTTATTTGAATGCTTTTCTTGTTTTTGTGAAAATGTTGCCTGCTGAATGCTAGGCTTAATGCTATGCTAGCTATCAATACTCTTACACAAATTCTTGTTTTGCTATGGTTGAAAAGCATATTTTGAAAATCTGAGATGACAGTGTTGTTAACAAAAGGCTAAGCTTGAGAGGCAATATATTTATTTCATTTAATTTGCGATTTTCATGAATAGTTAACGTTGCGTTATGGTAATGAGCTTGAGGCTATAATTACGATCCCAGATACGGGATTGCTCATCGCAACAGGTTAATTTCACATTTCCACAAACTTCAAAGTGTTTCATTTCAAATGGTATCAAGAATATGCATATCCTTGCTTCAGGTCCTGAGCTACAGACAGTTAGATTTGGGTATGTAATTTTAGGTGAAAATTGAAGAAAGGGGCAGATCCTTAATAATAGTGAATTTGTATTCGATTATGACAACCCCATTGAAGTTACATAGTACAGTCTGGTAGCAATGAAACAAATGCAAACCTTAGCTCAACACCCATGATTAGCTAGGCCGACTCCATAAGCTTGAATCAGGACAAACGTCAACAGGGACAGTATCATGTGTTCAGATAATTTAGAGACGCAAAGGGAATCCCAGATCTCTCTCTCTCTCTCTCTCATGTGGTCCTAGTATATGGTGTTGTCATTGGCCCAATGCTTCCTGACTGTGAGATCTGGGTTCAAATACTATTTGAAAGCTTTCAAATACATATATTGTTTATTTTAGCCTACCAGCAGTGCAAGATGGTGCAAGATGGGTGGGATTTACACCTTTGCAATTACTTTAATAGTTCCACTGCAACAGACAAGCTCAATTAAATTAAGCCCAGCTATTTGATTTCAAATTGTATTTAAACCCAGGTTTGCTGACTATCTATAAAGAAAATGTTTAACTAGAGTCCCTCAGAATGGATGCAGAATGGACTTTGATAAGGCTAATACAGATGTGGGATCTTAATTTGATCACCCTGTCACAGGAGAACTTTCCTGTAATGTAATGTAGGAATTGTTAAACTTGTAGTTTATTTGAGTTTAGAAATGTTGAAATATGATGCATCACCCCCTACAAAAATGTTCATGAATTATAATGTCATTAATAGGATTATATTTCTGCTGCGGAATGAATGAATGCTGTAAGTACAGAAATTGTTTGCTCATTGTAAAATTAATATTCAACTAGTCAGTGGCAACTGTGTGGTGTTTGTAGTTTGTGACAGCAACTATGCGTGGGTGTTTTACATTGTAGTGTATACCAAAAATTGAAAATCTCTCTCTCTCTCTCTCTCTCTCTCTCTCTCTCTCTCTCTCTCTCTCTCTCTCTCTCTCTCTCTCTCTCTCTCTCTCTCTCTCTCTCCATCCTTTACACATTTTCTGTCAATTTCCCTTTCTAAAGCTATTCTACCGGTGTCTTCTGTGATTGGATATTAGCTATTTGATCTTACTCTGAGAAGCGGTGATAACTTCAAACGTCTCCTTATTTGCATTAGCGAGGCTACAATGACAGTAGCAAGGTGAGATGCTGCCACAGGAGAGGCGACTAACAGGCTATTTGCACATGTCCTTGCACCGTGCAGTCTAGAGTAATTATCTCTCTCACCGGGAGTCAAACGCAGAGCACTATAATGGCAACATTCTTCTACAAATATGACCATCTTTTAGATATGTATCATTATTCTTCCCTTTTCCCTCATCTGTCTTTAAGGTTATTGATGGTTGATGGTACAGGGTCCATCACAGACAACAGAGACTGAGCTAAATAAAGGCTTTGTACGCCTTTACCACCCGGCACCAAAGCATGTCATTATGACTTCAGCATGTAACCATTAGTTCCAATGTCTTTTGTGTCACAGGCAGCAGTACTGAAAAATATAATAATTTCAGAAAACAATATTGCTAGTTTTATTTATTTTTATTTAATTATTCAGAGAAAACCCAATGAGACCATGGTCTCATTCCCAAGGGTGCCTTAGTCACAGCAATAAAACAACCAATACAATGTAAAACAAAACAGCAATTAATACAAAACACAATACAAATACAAAATATTTACAGCCTCAGCTACAAGGTCCTCAATTAACACCCTCACATTCAGAATACAGAACCATGTCTACCATTAACCTGAACATATCGTCCCAGTAGCTGGCACTAGATCATTATAACATACTGTACACCCCAAATATATGAGGACAGAAACTACTATACATGATTGACATCTAATCTAATGAAAGATGTGAAATCGAGGTGTCATCTCTTTTACCAGTGTGGAGAGAAATAATGGACCAGGCGTTTTCTCCCATTGCCAAGTTCCAATTAAGGCCCCAGTAAGGCAGGTGAAGGAAGATGGAGATATGTTAATTGGACAGAGGAAGGTCAGAAGAATGAGGGAGCCTAATTGGTGGAAGTTCCCATGTAGCCTATCACGTCCCAAATCGAACTCGCTTTGGTGAGGAGTCTTTTGTTCTGTGTAAAACCTGGCATCATTACATATACATGTCAAATGAACGCGCAGGCTAAGATAGGTTGTATCATTCACCGCTGTACCACCATTAAAGACTCACCGCCTCATGATCCATTAGCTGCATGGACTTTCCCTTTGAACATGGAAACTGACCACGAGTGGGATACCGTGTTTCCTCCTTTTGAATGGTACACATTGTCTAAGACTAAAGGAGGGAAATAATGAGTGTAGCTAGCTATCCACCTTCCTTGCACTCCCTTTGCAACAAGACAAAAGGAAGGAATTGTATCTAGCTACCGTCTACTCAGGGTTTCCTTTAGAAATTTTCAATGGTACACATTTTCTTACACTCTATGAAGTAATTGTTGTAGTTAGAGTTAGTGACCTTTACACATTAATTTGGCAGTGGTATGTACAAAGAGGGTTGGCCAGCTAATCTGCAGTCGTTTTGGCTTCCCCATTTATTAAAAGGAAAACCTAATTAGCAGTAGACCAAATTGCCTACAGTGCTTTGGATTAGATAATTACTATTAGATAATTACTATCAATAAAAATGCACCATCATACGTTTCACTTTGAGCATACATCCCCAAGTAGGGTGAAGTCAATTTGGTGGGCTGCCGGAAAGCAAAGGTTAGAGAAAAGTTATGAATCTTGTTTTGACACCCAGAGAAGAAAACGTCAGAATATTCTATACAAGCGGTCAAAACTCAGACTGAAAGTGGCTAAAGTCAACAGGTCTTGGATTGCACAGCTCGAAAAACAAACGTGCATCTGTCATATTCCATCATAGAACAGCTTTTTTAAAGATGATTTAAAATCATACGATAACTTATTTTGAAGCATTATTCAATTAATTGAATGCAAATAATAAAAAATAATGTTTCTGTCATCTAACGTATTGTATTGATACTTGCTATATGAGCTAAGTTAGAATTCACACCAATTGGGTTAACACTATTGGGGTGATGTGCAGAGCGTTTGCCTTCCACGCTAGCGACCCAGGTGTATTGTTTTGTTGTCACTGTAAAACGACGTGAACCACGCAATGAAGTCAGCTTTCATGTTTAATTCATATTTTTTTACTAATTCCCAACCCTACCAACATCTTCATATCATTCAACTCCTTCTAGTTTTATCCCACAGCTGATTCATATCAACAACTGACATACAGAAGCCAATACAATATTGTCTGCAGTGACATAGGTCTTTGCATGTTCATTGTATCAGATGTATGTGTTTTTATGTCCCCCCCGTTGCTACCGAGGTGGCCGCTAGCCCTCTCTCCACGTCTACACAGTCATCAGACAGATGCATTATCGCCCTGTGTCTGGGGTTAACTCAATCTATATCACATTGGCAGCGCTAACAGATAATCATTAGCCGTGTCATCCAACTCTGTAATTAAAAGGCCTAACTTAATTTGACTATGGAGTTCACGCTAGTTGTCATTGAACTAGAGCAGCTATGCCCCAATACTCTTAAATAGCTGCATCTCATTCTATTTCCCTTTCTTAGCTTTTCCTAAGTCAGTCCCTCTAGGATTCCGCGATTCTGCGATCACATAATTCAATGCAAAATCAACAAATCAGCGCATATTTTGACCAATCCCCACACTTTTAGTGCATATCAAAATTTGGTTCGTAATTATGACCAATTACTGCACTGTTATCGTGGAAAATGGCCCAATCCAACCACAAGTGAAGAAAGTTATTTCCCCCTGGCTGTCAGCTTATTCACATGCGAAGATGATGGGGGATTGTTAATATAATAATATATGCCATTTAGCAGACGCTTTTATCCAAAGCGGCTTACAGTCATGTGTGCATACATTCTACGTATGGGTGATCCCGGGAATCGAACCCACTACCCTGGCATTACAAGCGCCATGCTCTACCAACTGAGCTACAGAAGGATTGTTGATGGCTGACAGGTAGTACAATGAACAGAAATCAATCTCATTTGCCAACAGAAATAACAGCTAAAGACTGTGCAAAACAATTTCCAAATCAAGGTGAGTGGCATTTTATTCAAACTTTTACTCCGCTAATCTTGGCTTCAGCAGGGTGGTCGGCACTCTGCTCTCCCCAGTCTGTCTATGGAGAGCACTACTCAAAGCACCGAGTGCAATTTGTTAGCTTTGCTGTTTTAAACTCTCTGTAAAGCTTAATATGGATCACGAAAACACAATCTTTCTGGATTTTTTTTAGAAATGGTAATATTGTTTTAAAAGTGCATATCAACCAAAATACTCGCCTTTTGTTTTCTGTTCTTTATCTCCCTTACGACCCTTTCAGAGAAAAATCACAATCTCAAGTATTTTGAAGAAAATTTATGCGAAATGAATATCAGTCCTCAAATTGAAAGCGATTGATCAGCTTTGAATTTATTTGTTTTTTGAGAGAGAGCCTGGGAATGGGAGGTGCATCTCATGTTGATAACACGCCTCAAGCCTGATGGAGAGGAGAGGTTTGTGTGAGTGAATGTGTGAGTGGATTAGGACAGAGCTGTTTGTTCAGGAAAATAAACAAAATTGAGTTCTTTAGTCGTTTCAATTTTTTTTTGAATGATGTATTCTACTTAAAATCGTCCTAAAACGGAGTACATAATGACTTTTTATTGCTTTATAAGAAATTAACGTCAATTTGTTTTCTCAGAATGTATTGCAGAATTTCAGAAAAGCTGACGCAATATCAAGCATTTTTGGCCGCAGAAATCACCAAAGAATGTTGTGAAATCCTGGAAGGACTGCTACGGTAAGTGGACAGATCTGAGGTAGTGAAAGCAGGGGGTAAAAAAAAACATTTTAAATCCACCTTGACACCCATTGGACAGTAACTCTTAAAACTTGTTGGGGATAGGGGGCAGTATTTTCACTTTGGATGAATTGCATGCCCATAGTGAACTGTATCCTACTCTGTCCTAGATTGCTAATATATGCATATTATTATTACTATTGGATAGAAAACAGAAGTTTCTGAAACTGTTTTAATTATGTCTGTGAGTATAACAGTACTCATAGGGCAGGCAACCTTCCCAAACAGGAAGTGAAATTCTGAATGCGTGTCTAATTTCAAGTCATCGCCTATTCACTTGCAAATAAGATATGGATCTGGTGGCACTTCCTACGCCTTCCACTAGATGTCCTCATTCAGTAGAATGTGGAATGGAACCTCTGGTGTGAACTTTGACCGAATGGAAGGGAAAATAGTCATTGTCCTGGCAGAATGCAATTTCCCTGTGGCACATTTGTCTGTGGATGTCACCATCGTTCCATTTTGGCTGCAGATGAAAACGTATGCTCCGGTTGGAACGTTATTGGATATATATGAAAATAACATCCTATAGATTGATTCTCTACTTAGTTTCAGCAGTTTATTCGACCTGGAATATATATTTTTTAAGTTTTCGTCCGAGTTCTCCTTGGGCATGTGTGCTGAAAGTGCTAGCAAATGCAGCTAATTGGACATTATGGAACAAAACAACGATTTATTGTGGAACTAGGACTCCTTGCACTGCATTCTGATGAAAGATCATTAAAGGTAAGGGAATATTGATGATATAATTTCGTATTTCTGTTGACTCCAACATGGCGGAGAAATATATTTACGTCTGAGCGCTGTCTCAGATTATTGCATGGTAGGCTTTTTTCGTAGCGTTTTTTAAAAATCAGACACAGCGGTTGCATTAAGAACCAGTGTATCTTTAATTATATGTAGAACATGTATCTTTCGTCAAAGTTTATGATGAGTATTTCTGTTATCTGGCGAAGCTCTTTGTAATTCCTCCGGATATTTTGGAGGCATTTCTGAACATGGCGTCAATGTAAACCGAAATTTGTGGATATAAATATGCATATTATCGAACAAAACAAATGTATTGTGTTACATGTCATATGAGTGTCATCTGATGAAGATTATCAAAAGGTTAGTGATTCATTTTATCTCTAATTCTGCTCTTGTGACTATTTTTGGCTGGTAAAAATGGCTGTTTTTTATTATATTTTGTGGTGGTCTAACGTAAATATATATTATTATTATTATATTAGGTGCAAGCAGGATGAGGGGACGTTGACCCACTTATTCTGGACATGTCCTAAATTACATGTTTACTGGATTCTCATTTTTGATTATTTATCTAGAGCCTTTGATGGTGTTCTAGCCTCAGACCCATTGACCGCTCTGTTTGGTACAGTTGATGGGAATAACCACGAAAGCTGTCTCTCTTTGTACTCTATTAGCCAAAAGGCTCATATTGCAATTTTGGAAACTGGAGACTGTACCTACCTTTGAATTGTGGTTACGGGATTTAGGGAATGCAAAACATATGGAAAAGATTTGATGCAATACCTCCAATAGAAGTCCAATGTTTTACAAAATATGGCAGCCGATACTGGATAAATGGTCTAGTCCCGCTTCATAACTGGGTTGACGATCTGCTGCTACTCTGTGCTGTACTTCACTCAACATTTATTTTTGGCTTAACTACACTGCTTGTAGTGACTATATGCTGTCTTCATATACATGTACCACCTAATAGGATTTTGTTTTATTTTGTGTATGTGTGAGTTAAGTTTTGTTTTGTCCTCTAAATTGGCCATCCCATTCAACAGTACAATGAATGTCATTGTTAGTATTGCTGTCTTTTTTATTTGATTTTTTATTGTAAAATAATAAACATATTATTAAAATATAAAAAATAAAAATAACTTCACCATGCTCAAAGGGATATTCCAATGTCTGCTATTTTTTTACCCATCTACCTATAGGTGCCCTTCATTGACTCATTGGAAAACCTCCTTGGTCTTTGTGGTTGCATCTGTGTTTGTAATTCAATGCTCAACTGAGGGGACCTTACATATAATTGAATGTGTGGGGGACAGAGATTAGGTAGTCATTCAAAAATCATGTTAAACACTCTTATTGCACACAATGGGTCCATGCAATTTGTGTGACTTAACTAAATGTTTACTCCTTAACATATTTGGGCTTTCCATAGCAAAGCGGTTGAATACTTATTGAGTCAAGGCATTTCAACTTTTCATTTTTTATTAATTTGTAAAAATGTCAAAAAATATAATTTCACTTTGACATTATGTGTATGCCAGTGACACAGTCTCAATTTAATCCATTTTAAATTCCGGCTGTAACGCAACAAAATGTGGAAAAAGTTAAGGGGTGTGAATAGTTTATGAAGGTACTGTGTGTTGTGTCTGGATGAGTAGAAGGGAATCAACAGTATAGTAATCTATACAGCACTACTGTAATCAGGGAATCAACAGTATAATAATCTATACAGCACTACTGTAATCAGGGTTCCAACACCAGCGTGGGATTTTAGAACTGCTTTCACAGACCCCCGATTTGTAATTGTTGTGCTATGACATATTGAAATGTGGATGAACTAAACCAGAATTAAACCTTGAGAAAAAAAAAGAAAAAAAAGGTCACTGGGCTAACTACCTCCCTATTGGTCTGTATATGCAGCCTGATCTTGTAGACTAGACGTAACATAGTAAACCTATATATCCAGAATGCTCAAATGAGAATAATAGGTTAAATTCGGTATGGTTACATAAAACAGAAGGAGGGTGGTGGGTTAGGGTGTATGGGTAGACATATAATGTAAATGTCAAGTAACCCAAAGGTTGCACGTTCGAATCTCATCACAGACATTTAGTCTAATTAGTAAATTCACAACTACATACACTATTGTATCTACTGTTCAACTACTTAGCATGTTTGCTAGCCCTTCTCCTAACCCTAACCTTAACCCGAACTCCTAACCCCTAGCCTAGCTTAATGTTAGCCACCTAGCCATATAGCTAACATTTGCAACAGCAAATTCTAATTCATAATATATCAGACATATTGTAATTCGTAACATATTATACAAAGTGTATGATGAACATCTACAAATGAATACATACCATACATATCAAACAAAATGGAGAGAGACAGATTTATATTTACTATGTTACGTCTATCGCTGAGTCCAGGTTGCTATATACTGAACTGCCAATCCACACAATTTAATAACTTCAGTAATATCACGACTTGGTATAATTTGATTCTGTAACTGTTATAAATCATTAGTAAACACTTGTATTATACCTATTACAAAGTGCGTATAATGTGACAAATGTATCCCTGCATTTCTCTGTCAGCCCAAAATAATACTGCTACAGCAGATACATTAATTCTACATAATTCATACCATAAATAATATGACAGCACATGATTCATTGGCGGTGATTTATACACTGCCTCTGCAGGACAACAACAGTATGTTAACCAACAAGCCCGACTCGATCAAATCAACAAAAGCATCAACAAGCGTTTTTGTGACTACCTCACAAAGCTCTGGCACATAACGTCACTCTGACTTTGTTCATGTCACAGAGGAAAGAGGAAGGGAGTGGAAAAAAAATATATATATTTTTAAATCACATCCTACTACATTGCTGGTGATGAATGGGAGCGAGGACGCTAAAGCTGAAGTCATCAATCATACACTAGACAATTAATACATTTTGTAGGAGGTAAGCCAGCAAAGACCTGTTCCACATCAGCAGAAAAAAGGAAAGCTATTCCAAACCCAACTTTATTTTAGCTATCGCAGTAACACTACTCGTCTCCATAGTATTTCACACATTAATAATCACTACATTCTCCCTTATGGATTTTGCAAACATCTATCACTACCCCCAACCAGGAGTCAACATAGGGTCAGACATCAAGGGAGCAAATTATCAGCCGCCATCATCTTTCCCCAGGCATTATAAATATGGTATTTATCGTGAAGCTGAACCTCCATGGATGGTCCACTTCTAATATGTTCCTCATCTGACAGGAGGTGAAATGATAAATCTCTCCTTGGACCATTTATGATGAGGTACCAGATGAGGAATTTAAAGATGCAACAGAAGAGTAAAGACTCATGTTTTATGCATGAGATGACAAAAACAGTGCACCAAATACTGAGCTTTATTTACGGCCACAGAGTTGCTACCCATCTCATTGATGGGATGGCAAGATCAATGGGTGAGTGATCCAAAGATAGGGTTTTCAAATGTTAAGATGACACGTCATTCACCATTACCTTCTTCATGTGCTACGTAATGTTGTACAAATATATCTCTTGCAATTAAGAATATGCAAGTTGAACTTTACTACCCACATTAGTGGAGTAAGGCAGATGTGAGGATTTTATTGTACAATAGACAGTGACAGATGTAGGTCCTTGCATTGTAATCGCTCTAAAAATGTTATTTCTTTCCAATTGGTCAGAGTACCCAGAACTGACCAATTCTAGATAATTTGTCTTGGACCCGGCAATCACAAAGAATGAGAGAGTACATCCGGACAATCCCCTCAATCAAAGTGTACAAGTGGACATTTTTGTTAAGGTGGAGTGGTGGAAAAAGTACCCAATTGCCATACTTGAGTAGACGTATAGATACCTTGATTAATAGAATATTACTCAAGTAAAAGTGAAAGTCCCCCAGTAAAATCCTACTTGAGTAAAAGTAAAAAAGTATTTGGTTTTAAATATACTTAAGTATCAAAAGTAAATGTAATTGCTAAAATATACATAAGTATCCAAAGTAAAAGTATAAATAATTTCAAATTAATTTTATTAAGCAAACCAGATGGCATGATTTTCTTGTTTTTAAAATTTACAGATAGCCATAATTATTATGTCTGAGTGTGTCTATGAGCACATTTCAAAAATAAGACAATTGTGCCATCTGGTTTACAAGCAAAAAAGCATTTGTGTTTAGTGAGTCTGCCAGATCAGATGCATTAAGGATGACCAGGGATTTTCTCTAAGTGCGTGAATTCAACCATTTCCATTTCCTGCTAAGCAATCAAAGTGTAACGAGTACTTTTGGGTGTCAGGGAAAATGTATGGAGTAAAACAAAACATTTTTTTCTGGAATGTACTGAAGTAAAAGTAAAAAAATATCAATAGTAAAGTAAAGTACTTAAGTAGTAGTTTAACCTCTTGAAGCTAGGGGGCAGAATTTTTTGGGGTGGGGGAAATAATGTTCCCAAAGTAAACTGCCTATTTCTCAGGACCAGATGCTAGAATATGCATATACTATGCATATATTGACAGCTTAGGATAGAAACCACTCTAAAGTTTCCAAACCTGAGAAAGCCCAGCTCTGTGGAGTGTACTGCTTAAAGTGGTCCTATGGACATATACTCTAATCTCTGCTATAGAGTTTTGCAGCTCCTTCAGGGTTATCTTGGTCTCTTTGTTGCCTCTCTGATTAATACCTTCCTTGTCTGGTCCGTGAGATTTGGTTTACAGCCGTCTCTTGGCAAGTTTGTTATGATGCCATATTCTTTCCATTTTTTAATAATGGATTTAATCGTGCTCCGTGGGATGTTCAAAGTTTCTGATATTTTCTTATAACCCAACCCTGATCTGTACTTCTCCACAACTTTGTCCCTGACCTGTTTGGAGAGATTCTTGGTCTTCATGGTGCCGCTTGCTTGGTGGTGCCCCTTGATTAGTGGTGTTGCAGTCTCTGGGGCCTTTCATAACAGGTGTAAATATATTGAGATCATGTGACAGAACATGTGACACTTAGATTGCACACAGGTGGACTTTATTTAATTAATGATGTGACTTCTAAAGGTAATTGGTTCCACCAGATCTTATTTAGGGCCTTCATAGCAAAGGGGGTGAAGACAAATGCTGTAACGGCATTCTTCGTTTGTCGAAAGAGAGTTGGACCGAAATGCAGCGTGGTGGTTACTAATGTCTTTAATGAAAAAAGCGATACATGAAAAACTATACAAATACAAAAACAACAAACGGACCGTGAAACCTAATTACTGCCTATCTGGTGAACACTACACAGAGACAGGAACAATCACCCACGAAATACACAGTGAACCCCGACTACCTAAATACGGTTCCCAATCAGAGACAACGAGAATCACCTGACTCTGATTGAGAACCGCCTCAGGCAGCCAAGCCTATGCAACACCCCTACTCAGCCGCAATCCCAATAACTACAAAACCCCAATACGAAATACTACAAAATAAACCCATGTCACACCCTGGCCTGACCAAATATATAACGAAACACAAAACACTATGACCAAGGCGTGACAAATGCACGCACCACTTTTCCGTTTATTTATTTTTTAATTTTTTTAAACAAGTAATTTTTTTCATTTCACTTTACCAATTTGGACTATTTTGTGTATGTCCATTACATGAAATCCAAATAAAAATCAATTTAAATTACAGGTTGTAATGCAACAAAATAGGTAAAATACCAAGGTGGGTGAATACTTATACAAGGCACTGTATATAAAAAAAGCGTGTTGTTGTGTGACCTGTATGACTGCTTGTGGTGACTGCTTTTTACTTTGTAACTATATTACAGCACTGTTTCATTTGCATTATGAGACCAACAATTCCCTTGTATATAATGCAATTACTCCCGATATTTGCTGTGTAGCTAATAGCCATACTCTCCAATATGCAGCAAGGGGTTGAGAATCAAAGAGAGAACTCAACAAGGTAATCTCAAGGTAAAGCCATTCTCACAACAACAGCACACCCCAGACTCCCTTTTATGTTGTATTACCACATCATTACCATTCATCATTTGTTAGATTTCACAGACTTGAACAGAAAACAATAGTATCAAGCTATAAGGGGATTTTCATAAGGACTTTTGTTTTTCTTCTTTTTTTCCTTCACCTTGAGCTCTGTGATCAGAGTCCGTGGCCCAACCCAGGGGAAATCATGGATTCAGTGTCTCAGTTTTAAAAATGGTTCTAATGTTTTGAAAGTAATTTGAAAGCCACATTAATTACTCTGATTGAATCTTTGTAGACATAAACCGTCCTACTCCTCTTAATCACAATCACATTGCCCTTTACACTTGCATTAACTGAATAGAGACGCATGATGTTGATGTATGGAAAGGCACAGAAAAAAGGAAATCCGCATGAGATGTTATTCACGTTGAAACATGAAATGTGGATGTGCTTGTAGACCATAACAGCTGGAGGTGGTGGACGACAATGTGTTATTGTCACCAGGAACGAGCTGTGACTTCTTATAGTCATTTACGTTGTGTCCCAGTTGACTATTTTAATGGTTGCATCCTGTCCTTTCTTAGAATCATTGTGGAAATGGGGCTGAATTAGACTATTGTTTTATGCGTGTCAATGGAAATAAACCAAGTCATGTCTAATATTGTAGCATTGTTTTATCCCCAATGATTAATGTGGTTAGGAGCTCTTGACTAGCTACTCAGTGTGAAATGTGTAATGTGTGATCATGTATATCTAAAATGTGGATGGAAAACAAAGTCTCAAGTATCAGCCTTGATACTCCACACTCACCAGCTAAAAATGGCCTCGGTATAGCTACCCGATTGCATGAATTACAGAAATAGGTACAATGGCTGTGAGAAGACGCATTGTCTCAGGAGCCAATTTACTATAATTGTGGAGAGTAATTTATCATGTACAGGCTATAGGAAGAGATGTATTAACTATGTAGTGTTAATATTATTATTATTGAGAGGTTATACACTGACCATATTCTCAGATCGTAGGCCATTGCGAAATGGTAGCTGTAGGAATCACGTGGATTCATGTATGATTACAGTATGTACAGTTTATTCTCAGCATCAACATCCATAAAGTGAAATGGAGCTCAATAGGATGATCTAAAAGATCTTGATGGACCCCTCAGTCTAATTACAGGATAGATACTGCATGACATGATGATCTTAGACATCTCACCATGTTTCCTCTTCAAAATAGATTATTTTTGTAACACTTCATTTAATTTGTTACATTTAATGCCATTTTAGAAGTACATTTTAAACGCAATCACCATTAATTTAGTTCGATTTGCATTTAAAGATAATTACATTGTTTATTTGCAGTATAAAACAGCTTTGTGAAAGGTATTAACAAATCTTGAAAGAAATAGAATAGAAAGGAATTAATCGTAGTCTGCTGCCACGACAAAATAACTTATTCTGCCCTCTCACCTGTTTTCCCTTTTCTCTCTTTTACACCCATGGTGGTCAGCACGCCATGCTTGTTGTGTTTGTTGACAGCATTGGGCTATGTTCCCTGACCTCACCCTTTCCTCAGTTTCACACCCATGCCCAGAGGGTGTGAACAGGGAAGAGGACTAGGGCAGAGAGGGCCTTAGTGTTGAGATGAATCAGGGGCATGGAGATTGCAGACAGAGAACACACTATGGGTGGGTTTGCTGCCACGTATAGGGGGTTACAGCTTGATCCCTTATTAAGTTCATCCTAACAGGAATGAATCCATACCCCCTGGTCTATCGATCTATATGGATGGGAAGCTGACTTGAATAAACATCTTAGAATTCCCCAGTTATCCAGGAGGATACCCCTGTGATTATGGTAAGTAAGTAGGATGCCATTGAATGCTATTCCCTCTTCCCACAAATGTTACAGGTTGCAAACAAACATACCAAACACATGTGGTATAGTTCTATCTGACAAACCTCTCAGAGCACCAGTGAGAAGACCCTACCACTCACTACAAACATGTTGACTCTCATTTTCCCTCACACACATTTAAAATATCCATAGACGTTTTATGTTTATCTTCCCTGCATGGTAATGTAAGTCTCCTGGTTCTTTTTGAAGTCGGTACTTACCTTTAAAAGGCTCGGTCGCTCGTTCTCCATCTTAATGAATGAAATTTGGGAGGCACACTATTGACAAGATGGAAATTGGAATGCTGACCCAGCAAGCATCAATCACCTCTGAGAATAATTACCAATTTGAGCCCCCGTGTCCCCCTTATCAGTCTTTCCTTGATTATATAATGAATTTAAATTAAAATACTTTTTAAACACAGAGAATTATCACTTATGACAGTTTTTATTTTAGTCCACTCTCAAATGTTTACAAATATGTCCAACTGTGTGACTCCGCAAAATACGGTGTTCCTTTCACGAGGCTATTGACAGAAATACCTGACAGCTGATAACGATGGCACGATGTAGAAGGACAAAAACAGTAGGTCTCAGCGGAGTTATTATTCATACACAGAAGACAAGCAGAAGCAAATGAGCTGTGAACGAGGGCAGCTGTCCCTGCTGTTGCATGGAGAACTCTGGACTTGGAGGATACAAGAGGTAGTATTAGTACACAGACAAAGGCTAATGCTAACTATTAAATACTTCTCATTGGAGGATTGTGTGTCAAGGTAGGTGAGGGTGAAGTGGCGGTGAGAGGGACTCATTATTTTTTCTCAGATTTGACAGTTGCCATATCGGAAATAGCTCCTCTCGTCTAGCTAAGAGGGACATTCTAGAGAAATAGGGAATGCAACGGTTTGTGGAGTATCCATTACAGAGATTCTGACTGAGCCTGACAAAATTTGAGGAGTGAAGATAGATTTGTTTTATAGCTATTCATATGATTGCAAATAACAGAGGGCCCTACAATACTGTAGTGACTAAACAAACAGTATGGAACAGAGCACCCTCTCATTTGATCCTATATCATGATGTAGTTATTATGAGTCGGGAGGTTGGTATTTCAGGCTATACATGTTCAGGCACTTCCACAGAAACTCTGAAAATGGAACTGTGAGACTGTGGCCAATGAAATACTAAACTCCTTTCCTATATTTCTGTAAAATATGTAATGCATTCCCAGTGAGTTTGGCGACAAATATGTAGCGAGGACCATTCAACAATGAGAGCATTCAGGTCGCAGTGGTGAGTGGTATATGGGGCTTTGGTGAAAAAACGGATGGCAATGTGATAGACTGCATCCAATTTGCTAAGTAGAGTGTTGGGGGCTATTTTGTAAATGACATCGCCGAAGCCAAAGATCGGTAGGATGGTCAGTTTTACGAGGGTATGTTTGGCAGCATGACTGAAGGAGGCTTTGATGCAAAATAGGAAGCCGATTCTAGATTTAATTTTGGATTGGAGATGCTTAATATGAGTCTGGAAGGAGAGTTTACAGTCTAGCCACCTAGGTATTTGTAGTTGTCCATATGGTCGGAACGTCCAGAGTAGTGATGCTCGTCGGGCGGGTGGGTGCGGGCAGCGATCGGTTGAAGAGCATGCATTTAGTTTTACTAGCATTTAAGAGCAGTTGGAGGCCACAGAAGGAGTGTTGTATTGAATTGAAGCTCGTTTGGATGTTTGTTAACACAGTGTCCAAAGAAAGGCCAGACATATACAGAATGGTGTCGTCTGCATAGAGGTGGATCAAAGAATCACCCGCAGCAAGAGTTTCATCATTGATATATACAGAGAAAATAGTCAGCCCGAGAATTGAACCCTGTAGCACCCCCATAGAGACGGCCAGAGGTCCGGACAACAAGCCCTCCGATTTGACATACTGAACTCATTCTGAGAAGTAGTTAGTGAACCAGGCGAGGCAGTCATTAGAATAAACAAGGCTGTTGAGTCTGTCAATAAGTACCCCCAACAGAACCCTGGACAAGCACACCTGATTCCACTTGTCAACTAATCATAAAACCTTCAATGAGGTGTGTTTATCAAGAGCTACAACGAAACTGTGTACTGTTGGGGGTACTTGAGGATCAGGGTTGGTAAGCACTGCCATACTCAATAGAACTGTTTAATAAGTAAATATCCCAAACCCCAGTGTCAGTGTGGACATTGGGGTTTGTTTGCCATTGAAGAAATTGACAATTTACATTACTCATGAATACCTCTGCATTTAATTTCATTCCAGTTATCGCCATTCTGAGGTGAAATATTAAATTAATAAAACCAACCTCCAGGCTTCTGAAAAATAATAATAATCACTGTCTCACATCAATTGTTTGTCCAAATATTTTATTTGCCAAATACAAGTAGTATTTTATCCAATGAACTCCAAAGTGCCCCTTTAAGTGGCCAGAGTTTTATAGTCCGTTTCCGGTCAATCCCAAGAATGCTGGAATTGTAAATTCATTTCCCCGATCCCTGATGTTTGATGTTAATGACTTTCACGTTAATTTGAAATAAATAAACACTTTTTATTATGACATCTGAAATCGACAGATAATGTAAAATAATCAACAGGCCAGCAGGCCATATTTGAAACTTGAATCAGTAGTAATAGGTCAAAAGAATACATGAGTGTGTTCATATGTATATCAAAGGGTATTAAAAGTGTTCCACCCACAGAAGTTGTTTTGTCATTTCAAACCAAAAATGGAGATGTGTGTCAATTGGGGAGATGTGATGGCATTTGTGGCATCACATCAACTATAGACACCAGCACACAGGGGGATCTTTAATTGTCAATCGTCCTTTAAAGAGTATCTTCAGCACTACAGGTTGAATAGAGCCATTTGAGTGTATATCTTCAGCAGCACAGGTGGATGGGTTCAGGTGTGGTACCTGACTTAATGAAGCAATTGCTGGGCATGCCACTATTTTGGCTACCATGGCTATGCCCCCAAAGGATGACATTGCCCACATCCACAGGACATAAGTGGTCACTGAATTGTTTGAGGTGCACAACACCAATGTAAACCGTATGCCATCTCAGTCACCAGATCTCAGTCTAATTGAACACCTATGGTAGATTCTGGAGTGGCGGTTGAAATATCGTTTTCTACCATCAATAAAATACCAAATGATGGAATTTCTTGTGAAAGAATGGTAATGCATCCCTCCAATAGAGTTTCAGACACTTGTAGGATCTATGCCAAGGTGCATTGAAGCTGTTCTGGCTTGTGGTGACCCAACGCCCTATTAAGACACTTTATGTTGGTGTTTCCTTATTTTGTCAGTTACCTGTATTTTCCTCCACTAAAATTGCCTCCACTCTTGAGACTCACAGATAAAAAGCAAAAACAAAAGCTCAACTGATATTCATTTGTATTTATGAGCCTCGCTGAATTGGTTATGTGTCTGGCGCACTAAGAAGGTGCAATGCTAAAACTCAGAGGTGAAACCTTGCGGCATTGTGTAAGAAGATCGATGATCTGAATACACAATACCTTCAGACACAATAGCTTTAGACACATTCAGTATGGACCTTTGGTGGCGGCGAAATTGAAAATGAAAGCACAGATGCTGTCTTCGTACGTTCGGGGATCACTCTTCCTCAAATAGTTTAAAAAGTGTCACGAAATACCAAACCATTGTGTGTATGTTGTTCACTGCAGGCGAGTGCTGACAACCCCACTTACATAAGGTATCAGTTATCTTTTCTCTCTAAGGTGAGTCAATTCATATCATCGGGGGAAAGCAATTGAAAACAGGTTATGTTATCTTGTCTCCACAGTCCAATGTTAGAGTGTAATGTGCAGCATTAGTGTGTGCTGGTTCTTTCACACAAATGTACAGGGATTTGTCCTTGAACTAGCAATGAACCAACTATCTAGTTGGCCCAATAATGAAAAGTAGCTATTCCATATTAAATTAGAGAGGGTGTAGGGGTTAACTAGACCCTCAGATAGCCACCTCAACCAAACCAGAAAGGCTGCCAGACTCAGTGCGAAGTGCAATCCCAGCAGACAATGCCATGTTTGAAGTTTGCGCAATATCATACAAATATTGATTTTGAGACTTGACATGTAACAGATGAAATTCTTCCCAAATGAAATATTAAACGACAGTGGGGGATTTGTTCGTTAGAATTTCATGCTAGTTTTATTATTTAAAAGTGGAACAGGAATTTCATTATTCAAGTCAGGAGTGTGTCCCGAAGTTGATGGGTTTATTGATCCCATTGCCAATCTTTGGAAGTCACCCTCAGAGTTTTGTCCACAACACGTAACAACGGAGTGCCCCCAGTGAGTTGGCTCTCTCTCTCTCTCTCTCTCTCTCTCTCTCTCTCTCTCTCTCTCTCTCTCTCTCTCTCTCTCTCTCTCTCTCTCTCTCTCTCTCTCTCCCACTCTCTCTCTCTCTCTCTCTCTCTCTCTCTCTCTCTCTCTCTCTCTCTCTCTCTCTCTCTCTCTCTCTCTCACTCACTCACTCACTCACTCACTCACTCACTCACTCACTCACTCACTCACTCACTCACACTCTCTCTCTCTCTCTCTCTCTCCCTCCCTCTCTCACTCTAAAATACATGCATGAGAGAATATTACAAACAAAAGTTTATGCATGTGCCTTGCATACCCTTATCTTTTAATGGTTATTGCTAATCCAAATATCTACAGTATGATCAATATAATGACATTGACAATAAGCTCATTATCTACCTAACGGATTCTCCATATCTACCTTATTTATCTATTTTCTAAATCTCTGCAGTGAAGCTGGACCTTCTGCTCAACCATGCTCCTCCATGACCCTGGTATCATGAGGTCATAGAGTTGCTATCAGGCTTAGCCAATTATATTACCTTCATAAATTAAAGTTAAACTAGAACATAGTGTATTTCATTTTTTGCTTTAGATGGAGCTCATGTCCAAATGCGTAAGTGCAGATGATTTTTCATACTAAAGTTTACCTAGATATGGGTACGATGATACATTTTCAGCCTTTGAATTACAGCAAATAGCCTCCGGGTTTGTTGTGCTAACTGATGAAATACGCCTGCATATCTGACAGCTCCCTTTTGACGAGAGGTAGATAATGCATAGTTGTTGTATAATCTGCCGAGCGTGTGAAATCATAAATAAGTAAATGAGTTATTCCCTTGTTTAAAAAAAATATTATACAATTAATGTTTCATTACTCATTTTACGTGATTTTGTAAATTTATTTATGCTAAACTCTGAGAGATATTGTTCAAATATTGTGGACAGCAGTACTTCTCCTCAGATTCTTCAGTCCGTAGTAGGACCCTAGAAGGAATACTTAATACAGTATGTTGTTGTTATGGGCTAACACTCATATCACATTTGTCATTAATATAATCTCTAATGTTAAATGTACAAGCTTACTCCCACTTGAAGAGTCAAAAGGTTTCTGAGCTAATTTAAGGGGATTTGATATCAAACCGATTCTCGTATGATAGTCTACAGAGGTTGATGTCTATTCTCTTGAGCTTTTCATCTAGCTATGTGCCTCTGTTTATGTAATAGGCTTCAGGCAGGCTATGAGGGGTGGTAGATTTAATAAATGGATTATTATTATTACAATATGCATAAGCCACCCCTGTAATGGCTTCCTGTCCTCTTCCGGTCCCTGTGGGATGTAAGACAATGGAAAGCTGTCCTCTAGCCTGCGTGTTGTTAGCAGAGGAAAATAACCCGAAGTAAGAGGCAATAGACGCTTATGGAGGTTGTTTTCCTCTATGTTATGCTCAATGGGAGACACAAGATGATGATATTGCAGATTTCAAGCAAGTCCACACCATTGCACATCACATGACATCACTGCAATACCACAGTGGGCCTATATTGATACGTGTTTGGATGAATCAAATCAAATCAAAGTTTATTTGTCATGTGCACCGAATACAACAGCTGTAGACCTTACAGCAATATGCTTACTTACAGGCTCTAACCAATAGTGCAAAAAAGGTATTAGGTGAACAATAGGTAAGTAAAGAAAACAGTAGGGAGGCTATATACAGTAGCGAGGCTATAGAAGTAGCGAGGCAACATACAGACACCGGTTAGTCAGGCTGATTGAGGTAGTATGTACCTGCAGATATGGATAAAGTGACTATGCATATATGATGAATAGAGAGTAGCAGTAGCATAAAGAGGTGATGGTGGGTGGCGGGACACAATGCAGATAGCCCAGTTAGCCAATGTGTGGGAGCACTGGTTGGTCGGGCCAATTGAGGTAGTAAGTACATATGTACATGAATGTATAGTTAAAGTGACTGTGCACACATGATAACAGAGAGTAGCAGCAGCGTAAAAGAGGGGTTGGGGGGTGGAGGGGGCTCACAATGCAAATAGTCCGGGTAGCCATTTGATTACCTGTTCAGGAATCTTATGGCTTGGGGGTAAAAACTGTTGAGAAGCCTTTTTGTCCTAGACTTGGCACTCCGGTACCGCTTGCCATGCAGTAGTAGATAGAATAGTCTATGACTGGGGTGGCTGGGATCTTTGACAATTTTTAGTGCTTTCCTCTGACACCGCCTGGTGTAGAGGTCCTGGATGGCAGACAGCTTAGCCCCAGTGATGTACTGGGCCGTACGCACTGCCCTCTGTAGTGCCTTGCGTTCGGAGGCCGAGCAATTGTTGTACCAGGCAGTGATGCAAAGAGTCAGGATGCTCTCAGCTGTAGAAACTCTTGAGGATCTCAGGACCCCATGCACAAATCCTTTTAGTTTCTTTAGGGAGAATTGGCTTTGTCGAGCCCTCTTAATGACAGTCTTTGTCTGGTTGGACCATGCTAGTTTGTTGGTGGAAACCAAAGAACTTGAAGCTTTCAACATGCTCCACTACAGCCCTGTCGATGAGAATGGGGGATTACACATTCCTCCTTTGCCTGCAGTCCACAATCATCTCCATAGTCTTGGTTACGTTGAGGGAGAGGTTGTTATTCTGGCACCAGGTATCTGACCTCCCTATAGGCTGTCTCGTCATTGTCGGTGATCAGGCCTACCACTGTTGTGTTGTCTGCAAACTTAATGATGGTACAGGAAGGGACTGAGCACGCACCCCTGGGGGGCTCCAGTGTTGAGGATCAGCGTGGCAGATGTGTTGCTCCCTAACCTCACCACCTGGGGGGCGGCCCGTCAGGAAGTACAGGATCCAGTTGTAGAGGCAAGTGTTTAGTCCCAGGATCCTTAGCTTAGTGATGAGCTTTGAGGGTACTATGCTGTTGAACGCTGAGCTGTAGTCAATGAATAGCATTCTCACATAAGTGTTCCTTTTGTCCAGGTGGGGAAGGGCAGTGTGGAGTGCAAGAGAGATTGCATCATCTGTGGATCTGTTTGGGCGTTATGCAAATTGGAGTGGGTCTAGGGTTTCTGGGATAATGGTGTTGATGTGAGCCATTACCAGCCTTTCAAAGCACGACATGGCTATGGACATGAATGCTACGGGTCTTTAGTCATTTAGGCAGGTTGCCTTTGTATTCTTGGGCACAGGGACTATGGTGGTCTGCTTGAAACATGTTGGTATTACAGACTCAATCAGGGACATGTTGAAAATGTCAGTGAAGACACCTGCCAGTTGGTCAGCACATGCCCGAAGCACATCAAATCAAATCAAGATGTTCAAATGTTCATAAATGACCAGCATGGTCAAATAATAATCATCACGGTAGTTGTCGAGGGTGCAGCAAGTCAGCACCTCAGGAGTAAATGTCAGTTGGCTTTTCATAGCCGATCATTAAGCGTATCTCTACTGCTCCTGCTGTCTCTAGAGAGTTGAAAACAGCAGGTCTGTGAGAGGTAGCACATCCGGTGAACAGGTCAGGGTTCCATAGCCATAGGCAGAACAGTTGATATTGGAGCAGCAGCACGGCCAGGTGGACTGGGGACAGCAAGGAGTCATCATGCCAGGTAGTCCTGAGGAATGGTCCTAGGGCTCAGGTCCTCCGAGAGAGAGAAAGAGAGAATTAGAGAGCATACTTAAATTCACACAGGACACCAGAAAAGACAGGAGAAGTACTCCAGATATAACAGACTGACCCTAGCCCCCGACACATAAACTACTGCAGCATAAATACTGGAGGCTGAGACACGAGGGGTCAGGAAACACTGTGGCCCCATCCGATGATACCCCCGGACACGGCCAGACAGGCAGGAAATAACCCCATCCACTTTGCCAAAGCACAGCCCCCACACCTGTAGAGGGATAGCTTCAATCACCAATTTACCATTCTGAGACAAGGCCGAGTATAGCCCACAAAGATCTGTGCCATGGCACCAACCCAGACAGGAAGATCACGTCAGTGACTCAACCTACTCAAGTGACGCACCCCTCCTAGTGACGGCATGGAAGAGCACCAGTAAGCCAGTGACTCAGCCCCTGTAATATGGTTAGTGGCAGAGAATCCCAGTGGAGAGAGGGGAACCGGCCAGGCAGACACAACATGGGCGGTTCGTTGCTCCAGAGCCTTTCTGTTCACCTTCACACTCCTGGGCCAGACTACACTCAATCATATGACCCACTGAGGAGATGAGTCTTTAGTAAAGACTTAAAGGTTGAGACAGAGTCTGCGTCTCTCACATGGGTAGCCAGACCATTCCATAAAAATGGAGCTCCACAGGAGAAAGCCCTGCCTCCAGCTGTTTGCTTAGAAATTCTAGGGACAATTAGGAGGCCTGCGTCTTGTGACCGTAGCATACGTGTAGGTATGTACGGCAGGACCAAATCAGAAAGATAGGTAGGAGCAAGCTCATGTAATGCTTTGTAGGATAGCAGTAAAACCTTGAAATCAGCCCTTGCCTTAACAGGAAGCCAGTGTAGGGAGGCTAGCACGGTAGTAATATGATCCATGATTTTGGTTCTAGTCAGGATTCTAGCAGCTGTATTTAGCACTAACTGAAGTTAATTTAGTGCTTTATCTGGGTAGCCGGAAAGTAGAGCATTGCAGTAGTCTAACCTAGAAGTAACAAAAGCACGGATAAATTTTTCTGCATCATTTTTGGACAGAGAGTTTATGATTTTTGCAATGTTACGTAGATGGAAAAAAGCTGTCCTTGAAACAGTCTTGATATGTTTGTCAAAAGAGAGATCAGGGTCCAGAGTAACGCCGAGGTCCTTCACAGCTTTATTTGAGACGACTGTACAATCATCGAGATTAATTGTCAGATTCAACGGAAGATCTCATTGTTTCTTGGGACCAAGAACAAGCATCTCTGTTTTGTCCGAGTTTAAAAGTAGAAAGTTGGCAGCCATCCACTTCCTTATGTCTGAAACACAGGCTTCTAGCGAGAGCAATTTTGGGGCTTCACCATGTTTCATTGAAAGGTACAGCTGTGCGTCATCCGCATAGCAGTGAAAGTTAACATAATGCCGATAGTTTTTTATATTTTCTGGGTCAATGTTTGGCTTTTTCAAGAGAGGCTTTATTACTGCCACTTTGAGTGAAATTCGTACACATCCGGTGGATAGAGAGCCGTTTATTATGTTCAACATAGGAATGCCAAGCACAGGAAGCAGCTATTTCAGTAGTTTAGAGTTTAGAGGCCACACATATTTTCATCATTGTGCCAAGAGCAATAGTCCTAAAATACTTGAGTGTCTATCTTGAGCGTTTGTATGCTCCTCTCTGCACAGACCATACAAACGCTCCACACCGCGTGGCCGCGGCCACCCTAATCTGGTGGTCCCAGCGCGCACGACCCACGTGGAGTTCCAGGTCTCCGGTAGCCTCTGGAACTGCCGATCTGCGGCCAACAAGGCAGAGTTCATCTCAGCCTATGCCTCCCTCCAGTCCCTCGACTTCTTGGCACTGACGGAAACATGGATCACCACAGATAACACTGCCACTCCTACTGCTCTCTCTTCGTCCGCCCACGTGTTCTCGCACAGCCCGAGAGCTTCTGGTCAGCGGGGTGGTGGCACCGGGATCCTCATTTCTCCCAAGTGGTCATTCTCTCTTTCTCCCCTTACCCATCTGTCTATCGCCTCCTTTGAATTCCATGCTGTCACAGTTACCAGCCCTTTCAAGCTTAACATCCTTATCATTTATCGCACTCCAGGTTCCCTCGGAGAGTTCATCAATGAGCTTGATGCCTTGATAAGCTCCTTTCCTGAGGACGGCTCACCTCTCACAGTTCTGGACGACTTTAACCTCCCCACGTCTACCTTTGACTCATTCCTCTCTGCCTCCTTCTTTCCACTCCTCTCCTCTTTTGACCTCACCCTCTCACCTTCCCCCCCTACTCACAAGGCAGGCAATACGCTCGACCTCATCTTTACTAGATGCTGTTCTTCCACTAACCTCATTGCAACTCCCCTCCAAGTCTCCGACCACTACCTTGTATCCTTTTCCCTCTCGCTCTCATCCAACACTTCCCACACTGCCCCTACTCGGATGGTATCGCGCCGTCCCAACCTTCGCTCTCTCTCCCCCGCTACTCTCTCCTCTTCCATCCTATCATCTCTTCCCTCTGCTCAAACCTTCTCCAACCTATCTCCTGATTCTGCCTCCTCAACCCTCCTCTCCTCCCTTTCTGCATCCTTTGACTCTCTATGCCCCCTATCCTCCAGGCCGGCTCGGTCCTCCCCTCCCGCTCCGTGGCTCGACGACTCATTGCGAGCTCACAGAACAGGGCTCCGGGCAGCCGAGCGGAAATGGAGGAAAACTCGCCTCCCTGCGGACCTGGCATCCTTTCGCTCCCTCCTCTCTACATTTTCCTCTTCTGTCTCTGCTGCTAAAGCCACTTTCTACCACTCTAAATTCCAAGCTTCTGCCTCTAACCCTAGGAAGCTCTTTGCCACCTTCTCATCCCTCCTGAATCCTCCTCCCCCTCACCCCCTCCTCCCTCTCTGCAGATGACTTCGTCAACCATTTTGAAAAGAAGGTCGACGACATCCGATCCTCGTTTGCTAAGTCAAACGACACCGCTGGTTCTGCTCACACTGCCCTACCCTGTGCTTTGACCTCTTTCTCCCCTCTCTCTCCAGATGAAATCTTGCGTCTTGTGACGGCCGGCCGCCCAACAACCTGCCCGCTTGACCCTGTCCCCTCCTCTCTTCTCCAGACCATTTCCGGAGACCTTCTCCCTTACCTCACCTCGCTCATCAACTCATCCCTGACCGCTGGCTACGTCCCTTCCGTCTTCAAGAGAGCGAGAGTTGCACCCCTTCTGAAAAAACCTACACTCGATCCCTCCGATGTCAACAACTACAGACCAGTATCCCTTCTTTCTTTTCTCTCCAAAACTCTTGAACGTGCCGTCCTTGGCCAGCTCTCCCGCTATCTCTCTCAGAATGACCTTCTTGATCCAAATCAGTCAGGTTTCAAGACTAGTCATTCAACTGAGACTGCTCTTCTCTGTATCACGAAGGCGCTCCGCACCGCTAAAGCTAACTCTCTCTCCTCTGCTCTCATCCTTCTAGATCTATCGGCTGCCTTCGATACTGTGAACCATCAGATCCTCCTCTCCACCCTCTCCGAGTTGGGCATCTCCGGCGCGGCCCACGCTTGGATTGCGTCCTACCTGACAGGTCGCTCCTACCAGGTGGCGTGGCGAGAATCTGTCTCCTCACCACGCACTCTCACCACTGGTGTCCCCCAGAGCTCTGTTCTAGGCCCTCTCCTATTCTCGCTATACACCAAGTCACTTGGCTAACCTCACATGGTCTCTCCTATCATTGCTATGCAGACGACACACAATTCATCTTCTCCTTTCCCCCTTCTGATGACCAGGTGGCGAATCGCATCTCTGCATGTCTGGCAGACATATCAGTGTGGATGACGGATCACCACCTCAAGCTGAACCTCGGCAAGACGGTGCTGCTCTTCCTCCCGGGGAAGGACTGCCCGTTCCATGATCTCGCCATCATGGTTGACAACTCCATTGTGTCCTCCTCCCAGAGCGCTAAGAACCTTGGCGTGATCCTGGACAACACCCTGTCGTTCTCAACCAACATCAAGGTGGTGGCCTGTTCCTGTAGGTTCATGCTCTACAACATCCGCAGAGTACGACCCTGCCTCACACAGGAAGCGGCACAGGTCCTAATCCAGGCACTTGTCATCTCCCGTCTGGATTACTGCAACTCGCTGTTGGCTGGGCTCCCTGCCTGTGCCATTAAACCCCTACAACTCATCCAGAACGCCGCAGCCCGTCTGGTGTTCAACCTTCCCAAGTTCTCTCACGTCACCCCGCTCCTCCGCTCTCTCCACTTGCTTCTAGTTGAAGCTCGCATCCGCTACAAGACCATGGTGCTTGCCTACGGAGCTGTGAGGGGAACGGCACCTCAGTACCTCCAGGCTATGATCAGGCCCTACACCCAAACAAGGGCACTGCGTTCATCCACCTCTGGCCTGCTCGCCTCCCTACCACTGAGGAAGTACAGTTCCCGCTCAGCCCAGTCAAAACTGTTCGGTGCTCTGGCCCCCCAATGGTGGAACAAACTCCCTCACGACGCCAGGACAGCGGAGTCAATCACCACCTTCCGGAGACACCTGAAACCCCACCTCTTTAAGGAATACCTAGGATAGGATAAGTAATCCTTCTCACCCCCCCCTTTAAGATTTAGATGCACTATTGTAAAGTGACTGTTCCACTGGATGTCATAAGGTGAATGCACCAATTTGTAAATCACTCTGGATAAGAGCGTCTGCTAAATGACTTAAATGTAAATGTAAATGTTGATCCTAGGTTCTGGCAGAGTTGTGCAGACTAAGGACAACTGAACTTTGGAGCAATACACAGATTTAAAGAGGAGTCCGTAACTTGCTTTCTAATGATCATGATCTTTTCCTTAAAGAAGTTCATGAATTTATTACTGCTGAAGTGAAAGCCATCCTCTCTTGGGGAATGCTGCTTTTTAGTTAGCTTTGCGACAGTGTCAAAAATACAATTTGGATTGTTCTTATTTTCCTCAATTAAGTTTGAAAAATAGGATAATCGAACTGCAGTAAGGGCTCTTCGATACTGCATGGTACTGTCTTTCCAAACTAGTCGGGAGACTTACAGTTTGGTGTGGCGCCATTTCCGTTCCAGTTTTCTAGAAGCTTGCTTCAGAGCTTGGGTATTTTCTGTATACCAGGGACCTAGTTTCTTATGACAATTGTTTTTAGTTTTTAGAGGTGCAACAGCATCTAATATTGCGCAAGGTCAAATTGAGTTCCTCAGTTAGGTGGCTAACTGATTTTTGTCCTCTGATGTCCTTGGGTAGGCAGACAGAGTCTGGAAGAGCATCAAGGAATCTTTGGGTTGTCTGAGAATGTATAGCACGACTTTTGATGCCCCTTGGTTGGGGTCTGAGTAGATTATTTGTTGCCATTACAAATGTAATAAAATGGTGGTCCGATAGTCCAGGATTATGAGGAAAAACATTAAGATCCACAACATTTATTCCATGGGAGAAAACTAGGTCCAGAGTATGACTGTGACAGTGAGTAGGTCCAGAGACATGTTGGACAAAACCCACTGAGTCGATGATGGCTCCCAAAGCCTTTTGGAGTGGGTCTATGGACTTTTCTATGTGAATATTAGAATCACCAAAAATGAGAATATTATCTGCTATGACTACAAGGTCCGATAAGAATTCAGGGAACTCAGTGAGGAATGCTGTGTATGGCCCAGCTGGCCTGTAAACAGTAGCTATAAAAAGTGATTGAGTAAGCTGCATAGATTTCATGACTAGAAGCTCAAAAGACGAAAACATATTTATTTTTTTGTAAATTGAAATTTGCTATCGTTAGCAACACCTCCGCCTTTGCAGGATGACGGGGGATATGGTCACTAGTGTAATCAGGTGAGGCCTCATTTAACACAGTAAATTCATCAGGCTTAAGCCATGTTTCAGTCAGACCAATCACATCAAGATTATGATCAGTGATTAGTTCATTGACTATAACTGGCTTTGAAGTGAGGGATCTAACATTAAGTAGCCCTATTTTGAGATGTGAGGTATCACGATCTATTTCAATAATGGCAGGAATGGAGGAGGTCTTTATCCTCGTGAGATTGCTAAGGTGAACACCACCATGTTTAGTTTTGCCCAACCTAGGTCACGGCACAGACACTGTCTCAATGGGGATATCTGAGCTGAGCCGTCCTGTTTGTGGGAGAGTCCCAGAAAGAGGGCCAATTATCTACAAATGCTATCTTTTGGGAGGGGCAGAAAACAGTTTTCAACCAGCGATTGAGTTGTGAGACTCTGCTGTAGAGCTCATCACTCCCCCTAACTGGGAGGGGGCCAGATACAATTACTCGATGCCGACATGTCTTTCTAGCTGATTTACACGCTGAAGCTATGTTGAGCTTGGTGACCTCTGACTGTTTCATCCTAACATCGTTGGTGCCGATGTGAATAACAATATCTCTATACTCTCTACACTTACCAGATTTAGCTTTAGCCAGCACCATCTTCAGATTAGCCTTAACGTCAGTAGCCCTGCGCCCTGGTAAACAGTGTATGATCGCTGGATGATTCGTTTTAAGTCTGCAGGTAATGCTGCGGGTAATGGAGTCGCCAAAGACTATGGTTTTCAATTTGTCAGAGCTAATGGTGGGAGCCTTCGGCATCTCAGACCCCGTAACGGGAGGAGGAGAGACAAGAGAAGGCTCTGCCTCAGACTCTGACTCGCTGCTTAATAGGTAAAACCGGTTGAAAGTTTCTGTCGGCTGAATGAGCGACACTGGTTGAGCATTCCTACAGCATTTCCATCCAGAAGCCATGAGAAAGTTGTCCGGCTGCAGGGCCCATGCTAGGGGATTTATACTAATGTTACTATCTTTACTTACTGGTGGCACAGATGCTGTTTCATCCTTTCCCTACACTGAAATTATCCTTGCCTAACGATTGTGTCTGAAGCTGGGCTTGCAGCACAGCTATCCTCGCCATAAGGTGATTGTTCTCCTGTGTATTATGAGTTGAGTGACTGCAATTAGAAGGCAACACGTAAACAAGTCTGCAAGTTGGAAATGAGGGAAATGAGGGAAATCCACTTGATTACTGCTTGAGCATGTTGTTGGTAATCATGTCCTGGTAATCCGTCTGGCCCCGCAGCCTTGTGTATGTTGACCTGTTTGAAGGTCTTACTCACATCGGCTACGGAGAGCGTGATCACAGAGTCGACCGGAACAGCTGATGCTCTCAAGCATGCCTCAGTGTTGCTTGCCTCGAAGCGAGCATAGAAGTGATTTAGTTTGTCTGGTAGGCTCGTGTCACTGGGCAGCTCAAGGCTGTGCTTCCCTTTGTAGTCTGTAATAGTTTGCAAGCCCTGCCACATAACACGAGTGTCGGAGCCGGTGTAATATGATTCAATCTTAGCCCTGTATTGAAGCTTTGCCTGTTTGATGGTTCATCGCAGGGCATAACATGATTTCTTGTAAGCTTCCGGGATAGAGTCCTGCACTTTAAAAGTGGCAGCTCTGCCCTTTAGTTCAGTGCGAATGTTGCCCGTAATCCATGGCTTCTGGTTGAGGTATGCACGTACAGTCTTTGTGGTGACGACGTCCACAATTTTATTTATTTTATTTATTTTATTTCACCTTTATTTAACAAGGTAGGCAAGTTGAGAACAAGTTCTCATTTACAATTGCGACCTGGCCAAGATAAAGCAAAGCAGTTCGACACATACAACGACACAGAGTTACACATGGAGTAAAACAGACATACAGTCAATAATACAGTATAAACAAGTATATATACGATGTGAGCAAATGAGGTGAGATAAGGGAGGTAAAGGCAAAAAAAGGCCATGGTGGCAAAGTAAATACAATATAGCAAGTAAAACACTGGAATGGTAGATTTTTGTAATGGAAGAATAAAAATAATAGAAATAGAAATAAAAATAATGGGGTGCAAAGGAGCAAGATAAATACATAAATTAAGTACAGTAGGGAAAGAGGTAGTTGTTTGGGCTAAATTATAGGTGGGCTATGTACAGGAGCAGTAATCTGTGAGCTGCTCTGACAGTTGGTGCTTAAAGCCAGTGAGGGAGATAAGTGTTTCCAGTTTCCAATGCACTTATTGATAAAGCCAGTGACTGATGTGGTGTATTCCTCAATGACATTGGAAGAATCCCGGAACATGTTCCAGTCTGTGATAGCAAAACAGTCCTGTACTTTAGCATCTGCTTCATCTAACCACTTTTTATCGCCCGAGTCACTGGTACTTCCTGACTTAATTTTTGCATGTAAGCAGTTGTCAGGAGGATAGTGTTGTGGTCGGATTTACCAAATCTCTCTGTGTGGAGTACAGGTGATCTAAAATTGTTTTCTCTCTGGTTGCACATTTAACATGTTGATAGATATTTGGTAGAACTGATTTAAGTTTTCCTGCATTAAAGTCTCCGGCCACTAGGAGCACCGCCTCTAGAGTTCCTTATTTCCTTATACAGCTGACTGAGTGCAGTCTTAGTGCCAGCATCTGTCTGTGGTGGTACGTAAACAAACACAAAAAGTTTAGCTGAAAACTCTCTAGGCAAGTAGTGTGGCCTGCAATTTATCACAATATACTGTACTTCAGGTCACCAAAATCTAGAGACTTCCTCAGATTTCGTGCACAAGCTGTTGTTTACAAATATGCACAGACCCCCTCCCCTCGTCTTACCGGAGTGTGCTGTTCTATTTTGCGGATGCAGAGTAAATCCCGCTAGCTGAATATGCATGTCGTCATTCAGCCACTATTGTGTGAAAGATAGGATAATACAGTTTTGATGTCCCGTTGGTAGGATATTCGTGATCGTACCTCGTCCAATAATTGCACGTTGGTGAGTAAAATATAACGGCAGCTTTCCCACTCGCCTTCTGCGGGTCCACATGAGGCATCCCAATCTGTGACCCCTGTACCTGCGTTCCTTCCTCTTGCATATAACGGGGATGTTGGCCCTGTCGGGTGTTTGGAGAATGTCCTGTGCGTCTTGCTTGTTGAAGAAAAAAATCAATCTAATCTGAGGTGAGTGATCCCTGTTCTGATATCCAGAAGCTCTTCTTCTAATCTGAGGTGAGTGATCGCTGTTCTGATATCCAGAAGCTCTTTGTCTAATCCGAGGTGAGCGATCGCTGTTCTGATATCCAGAAGCTCTTTATCTAATCTGAGGTGAGTGATCGCTGTTCTGATATCCAGAATCTCTTTGTCTAATCCGAGGCGAGTGATCGCTGTTCTGATATCCAGAAGCTCTTTGTCTAATCTGAGGTGAGTGATCGCTGTTCTGATATCCAGAAGCTCTTCTTCTAATCCGAGGTGAGTGATCGCTGTTCTGATATCCAGAAGCTCTTTGTCTAATCCAAGGCGCGTGATCCCTGTCCTGATATCCAGAAGCTCTTTTTTTGCCGTAAGATACGGTGGCAGAAACGTTATGTATAAAATAAGTTACAAATAACGCAAAAAAAATAGAATTGCAAAATCGGTTGGGCGCCGTTAAAACTGCTGCCATTTCTTCCGGCACCATTTTCTCTGATGTCAATGTTTGAGTGATTACACGGAAACGCAAGTCATTTTTTTGTGGGAGATATGGAGTAATCATAAAATAATTTACCACAGAAAAACTAGCTGTTGAAAATATAATTATGTTTACTCATAATCATCTATCCTAAGCACCATAAAACACAGTCTCGGGACCTGGGTGGGCTTGACAAAATGTACATCTTTATGAGCAAACCACCTCTTCACAGGAGTGTCAACCTAACCAATATCAGTGTCAACCTATGTGTGGGAGGTTTGCACATGCATGGCAGCCCAGCTCACATTAAAACAATGTGTAAATACACTTTAGACTAGAACCAAGATAGAACCAAGATTCTAATTTGTAAGTCGCTCTGAATAAGTCGCTCTGGATAAGAGCGTCTGCTAAATGACTTAAATGTAAATGTATTACCCAACCCACAGGTCTATCAGCAACCCTCGCCAATCATTAGAGTATGTGTTTGGGGTTCTAAGGCTGTGTTTACAAAGGCAGCCAAATTCTGATCTTTTGTCCACTTATTGGTCTTTTGATCAATCACATCAGATATCTTTTAGATCTGATCTGATTGGTCAAAAGACCAATTACTGGAAAAAATACCAGATTTGGACTGCCTGTGTAAACACAGACTAGATACCTGTAAGACATTGTGATGGGTCCAAAAGTGAAAGAGGGAGAAAGGCTCCACTATTAATCTAACCCTAGGTATAATGAGGCTGCTCTGAAGGCTTTCAAAGGGACAAGGAACAAATGGCCCTTGTTTATGCCAGGCTTGCCGTCCAGCGGTAACCATTTCATGTCCAAGTCGGTCCATCTGCTAACTATCTACGACAGAAGACTGCGAAAGTGAAATAAACTGTAATCGAAGGAGAGCCTTTATTCGCCTCTTGAAACTAGCAATCCCGGATCCGGGAGCGTAATTATAGCCTCAAGCTCATTACCATAACGCAACGTTAACTATTCATGAAAATTGCAAATGAAATGAAATAAATATACTGGCTCTCAAGCTTAGCCTTTTGTTAACAACACTGTCATCTCAGATTTTCAAAATATGCTTTTCAACCATAGCAAAACAAGCATTTGTGTAAGAGTATTGATAGCTAGCATAGCATTCAGCAGGCAACATTTTCACAAAAACAAGAAAAGCATTCAAGTAAAATAATTTACATTACATTTACATTTAAGTCATTTAGCAGACGCTCTTATCCAGAGCGACTTACAAATTGGTGCATTCACCTTATGACATCCAGTGGGACAGTCACTTAACAATAGTGCATCTAAAACTTAGGGGGGGTGGGGTGAGAGGGATTACTTAACCTATCCTAGGTATTCCTTAAAGAGGTGGGGTTTCAGGTGTCTCCGGAAGGTGGTGATTGACTCCGCTGTCCTGGCGTCGTGAGGGAGTTTGTTCCACCATTGGGGGGCCAGGGCAGCGAACAGTTTTGACTGGGCTGAGCGGGAGCTGTACTTCCTCAGTGGTAGGGAGGCGAGCAGGCCAGAGGTGGATGAACGCAGTGCCCTTGTTTGGGTGTAGGGCCTGATCAGAGCCTGGAGGTACTGAGGTGCCGTTCCCCTCACAGCTCCGTAGGCAAGCACCATGGTCTTGTAGCGGATGCGAGCTTCAACTGGAAGCCAGTGGAGAGAACGGAGGAGCGGGGTGACGTGAGAGAACTTAGGAAGGTTGAACACCAGACGGGCTGCGGCGTTCTGGATGAGTTGAAGGGGTTTAATGGCACAGGCAGGGAGCCCAGCCAACAGCGAGTTGCAGTAATCCAGTAATCCAGACTTCGGATGTTTTCAATGAGGAGACTCTCAGATAGATAGCAAATGTTCCGTTTTTCCAAAAATATTATTTGTGTAGGAGAAATTGCTCCGTTTTGTTCATCACTTTTGGCTAAGAAAAAAAAACGAAAATTCAGTCATCAAAAGGCCAAACTTTTTTCCAAATTAACTCCATAAAATCGACAGAAACATGGCAAACGTTGTTTAGAATCAATCATCAAGGTGTTTTTCACATATCTATTCGATGATATATCATTTGTGGAAGTTTGGTTTCTCCTCTGAATCACATGGAAAAATACATGCAGCTGGAGATTACGCACCAATTTTGACGGAGGACACCAGGCGGACACCTGGTAAATGTAGTCTCTTATGGTCAATCTTCCAATGATATGCCTACAAATACGTCACAACGCTGCAGACACCTTGTGGAAACGACAGAAAGTGTAGGCTCGTTCCTGGCGCATTCACAGCCATATAAGGAGACATTGGAACACAGTGCCTCAAAAATCTGGCTGACTTCCTGTTTGAAGTTTCATCTTGGTTTCGCCTGTAGCATTAGTTCTGTGGCACTCACAGACAATATCTTTGCAGTTTTGGAAACGTCAGAGTGTTTTCTTTCCAAAGCTGTCAATTATATGCATAGTTGAGCATCTTTTCGTGACAAAATATCTTGTTTAAAACGGGAACGTTTTTCATCCAAAAATGAAATACTGCCCCCAGAGTCTCAAGAGGTAAGTGACAGAGTACTTTTACTGTCTGGTGGAGGCCCAATCCCTTGACGGCACGGTGGCTTCGCAGATGACAATGCTGCCATCTTTCTTGACAAGGCTTTTTATCAAGTGCAAATATTCTGCCTCCAATCAATTCTTCACCGCTTTGTCCGCTCTTACCGTCTACAGGCGGGTTCAGGAAGGAGACACTCAGTGACCTCGCTACCATAGAGGAATTTGGGAAAATATTCCAAAGAAATAAAATAACAAGACACAGTATAGTATCTATAACAACAACATACAGTGTAGTATCGACAAAAACAGGATACAGTATAGTATCTACAATAACAAGATACAGTATAGTATCTACAATAACAAGATACAGTATAGTATCTACAATAATGAGATACAGTATAGTATCTACAGTAACAAGATACAGTAGCTTTAACAGGGACTTGCTGTATAACATGACTGCAGTATCGTAAGATTAACTTACACAAAATACACAACTGCTTTTATAATTTCTGATCAAGTGTCGGTGACAGCAATTCACAAACTATCATATTAATCATATTAACATTATTCATGCTCGACATTTGTCTTGCAACCTTTGCATTTACCATAAGTATTTTACATACACTGTTGTAGCTGCTATTTGTTAATGACATGCCCATCACTAGAGACACATACATATCCACCTAATAGCTTCTGATAATGCATTTTCCACACAGTAACATCGTGACAGACAGGAATACAGCAGTATATTGTCTAAATGCCTGCAGCAGTGAAAGTAAGTGATGGCTGATTCTGATCTGCAGTGTTGGTGCTAGGGAGAGCATTGTGTACACTTTAGCTCCTGGCTATAGCTTCTGCAGCTGGCTGAAGCTGGTGTAATGTATCAAGGTTTGTCAGACAGTGTACAGTGATGCGGTTTGCTGGCTCCTTAACGACTTCAGTGCTGATAAACTAGGAGAAACCGGAGTTGTTATACTTTGAGTAAAGGTATCTGCTGAAGTTGGGCTTTTTGAACACTTTTTTTCCACAACACGGTTGACAATGTTTTTTTCAACACTGGTTTTCCCAAAACTGTATTTTTCATTACACTGTTTTAGCACTGTAACACTTGGACAACTAATGTTTTGCAGGAATGACCTGCAAAACGTCATTTTAACACGCATCACTCAATCACATTTATTTTTTAAAGCCCTTTTTACATCAGCAGTTGTCACTATGTGCTTATACACATAGCCAGCCTAAAACCCCAAAGAGCAAGCAATGCAGATGTGGAAGCACAGTGGCTATGAAAAACTCCATAGAAAGGCAGGAACCTAGAGAGGAACTAGGCTCTAAGGGGTGGCTCCTCCTTTGGCTATGCCGGTTGGAGATTATAAGAGTACATGGCCACAAAGGCTAGATCATTCTTCAAGCTGTTCAAATGTTCATAGATGACCAGCAGGGTCAAATAATAAAAACAGTGGTTATAGAGGGTGCAACCGCTCAGCACCTTAGGAGTAAATGTCAGTTGGCTTTTCATAGCCGAACGTTCAGAGGTCGAGACAGCAAGTGCGTGAAAGAGAGAGAGAGTGAGAGAAACAGAGGATCGAAACACACACGCACACACACACACACACACACACACACACACACACACACACACACACACACACACACACACACACACACACACACACACACACACACACACACACACACACACACACACACACACACACACACACACAGTAACGTGTGGGATATAGCAATAAGAAAGTCAGTTGATTGTGCAGTGCAGACCACCTCCTATTACCCTTCTCAGAGTTTTAAGAATTCCATGACACAGAGAGAAATGCTTTAATGTAGAAAAATACATTTATTTGAAACAATTTCAAAATGACAGTTTCTTAACAGTAGAAATATTGAAATAAAGATGAAACGGAACAGTACTGAGGATGCATGCATTTGTGCAATGAAGAGTATTACAATGGTCTGCCCTTAGAACCATAATGCATGTGGTAAAGAGGTCAATGGAACGCATACCGTGGGGATTAGCGCACATTCAGCAAATCTGACCTAACAAAGTGGATAGTCAAACCTGCCATGATTGATATACTGTAACAGGCCCACTAAGTGGTTACTAAAGTAAGATTTGCGTATGTTTGGCCGCATAACAATTAGAAGTTTTCCCTTTTCAGGTTTGAAGAAGTGACTGCTAAATGCTAACTCCCGTTCGTATAAGCTGGTAGCATAGCTATTATACAGAAATCGGTGGTGTTAGTCAAAGTCGTTTTTAACTGTTATGCATTTGATGGGTCACGATGACATCCATACAAGCATTATACTCCGATTTCCACCTCAACATAGTGTGAAATACACATACAAACAATAGCCTAAATGTAGACAAATTCCACTGACCTCATTTATGCATCTATGTACACTAAGATTTCCCTTTCCCACAATTTTGTTTCCCTTTCAGATTTCATAGATAATCTTATTCAACATTTGCAGCAAAAAAATAATCAAACCAGCTCAATAGAATCGTATGTAAAGCAACGAACACAAGAGAAAACCACTCAAACGAATGTTGCAGAATAAAATATCTACACCAATAAATAACCACACAAACTGAAACAAATGTAACAAAACCCTATTACTTTCCCTACAAACCTGCAGCAGTACAGAAAAATACATTTTCAAAACAGGTCTTGGCTCTGAAGTATGTCTGAAGAACAGCACTGTTGAATGATCGACGACCAAGGCTAAAATGTCAACGCATGTTTCCCGCTCATAGGGCAAAAGGAGCTTCGAGGCTCACGGGATGAATGGTTGTAATCCACCGTTCTAATGGCCTTACGTGCCAAAGGAAAGTCTTTCCGAAGGAATTATACATGTGGATGAACTCCGAGTGACCTTTTACCTCAGCTCGTTCAGCTTTGTCTGCCAGTGGAGGCAGTGGAGGAGTTGCCGTAGGAACTGGAGGTGGCAGAGATGACACAAAGAAAAAACACTTTAATGTTCCCGTTATCTGTCACTACGTTAATCTTTCTTTTTAATAAGTATTTGAACAAAGCCGGCGTGACATTGAGAACATTAAAATGAGTTGTCAACAACAAACACAACAGGGACAGTCAGATGTGTGAGGATGATGCAATTATCGTACGTACCACAAAACAATGTGTTGCTTTGTTATGTCCTGTCAGGAAGAATGCCTCTGCAGATGGAGTTTGACAAATCATAACAATGTTAGCATGTCGCTACAGCAACAGTTTGCTATGACAACTGCTATAACACTCTTATTAGAATGTAACACCACTCTTGTTACAATGTAACAAGGGACTATAGATACAGAAGCTCATGCTCTTTCCTTTACTACTGAACACACTTATATACACGATCATGGGAATCACTTAGCTTGTGCAACATTCTCTAAACATTCCCGTCCTTCTCTCGTCTCACTCTCCTGTGTGTCATCACGTGCTGACTTCAGGCACGGCAGTGTGGGATAGCTCGGCATGGTGAATTCGCTGCTTAATCATCCACCCATCTCCGCTTACTGCCAGACTGGCTACACCTGCTGCCAGGGACCTGTGCGTGACTGGATCTACCTGCTACTCCTGCTAGTGACAGCTTTCGAAGGACTGCAGTGCACAGCAGTGTAGTGGAGGAACCTAGCTACTAGATAGCATGCACACTATTGTGTGTACAGTATTTCATTACAGTAGGGAGTTCAAGTGGTGGAACTTTACTCAACAGTTGGTTTCTAACTTCTAAATGAAGCTGATTAAATGTGTTGATAGTGGAATCGTTTGATAACACTCATATGGATGGGGTGGTGGTTTAAAATCATTGCTGTGTAGTTTTTACTCTAGACACCACCTCAGATGAGTGGAAAGTCACCACAACGTTGTTTTGTTCCCTTCTTGTACGGAAATATTGTTTGAGAGATAATGTTTGAGGATATTACCATGAAACTCTATGAGAGTTGATATGCTTTACAGAGATAGAACACTATGAATAGATGCCAGCAAAGGACATGATCAAATGCATCACTGCAAACTACCCGAAACTACTTGTCCTTGTCACGCTGATGGGCCTTATACAATATACTCATCAGTAATAACAACTGACATCTACAACAATGTGGGATCATCTTGATGAGTCAGACACAGATTATATCCACGGACCATAAATGGTCGATTCCACTTTTCTCGTTACATTCAAAGGGCAAACATTAGAAATAATCCCATAATGTTTATGGCTAGTTTTGTCTTTTACAAAGAGTTTAACTGTTGAGATGCAGGTAAAAATTACCACCAATGATTGTGTTTTTTTTTTTTTTTTTTTCAAGCAGGGGTGGTGTTGGGTAAACCTGGTTTGATATTTAGAAAATGATGCCCATCTTAACAGTTAAACCCTTTGTACAAGACAGATAAATTATATAGCCATAAATTAACTAAATTAATAATATGCAAGTCTTTACACATACTGTATTTAAAAATGACTGAGCTCTTTTAATTAATAGAAAATAACTATTTACAACACTTCCTTATCTACAACACATACATCTCGTATGTAATAATAACATGCACAAGTCAAGGACCTCATTAAAAACAAAGTTGGACTCTTTATAAGTAACATCATTCTTTTTAACAAACTTTTAAGAACTGATAACAGGCCATGACTAGATCTCCTGTGTTCGGCATTGTACGTTTACTACAAGCGTGTGAAAAGTAAATATACATATATTATATACAGAGCGATAACAGATATCTAAAGATAATATGGTACAATTTCAATAATATTCCCTGTTAGATCGGAGACCTAGACCTAATGGCCCATACAGACAAAAACTTGTATACCTCATGAAAACTAAAATGTTAAGAAATGTACATTACTCTCTTCATAGGTTTTGATAAAGTCTTTGAGAAAAGTCAATGAAATAAGACAATTACCGACTGAAAATTAAACCTTTCTTCATAATCCAAATTGTGTTACAGTAGGCCTATGTAGCTTATACTTGTTATTAAAACTTGTCTTATTTAGTGGATTGAGTTCCAATTTGCCGCATAGATGCTATCAGACAAGACACCCATGCACTTCAGTATAAATGAGGTCCTTAGAAAACTATTAACATTGGGGTTGTGTTTGAGAAATTACAAAACAAACCAGAAAAGAGTGAACCCTCAAAATGGCAATACTTTAAGTCTGTACACATTTGTTGCATTCCTTCCCTGGCTTTACACGCTAGTACAGTTAGGAATCTCCCTTGTGCTCTCGCAGGCATTTCCAATTCGCCCTGGGGTAGAGAGAAAAAAAACACAACATACGAACAACATAGGTTAGTCCACTGGTAGTAGAGGCTTTGATGTCTGTGAAACAAATACCTACCTTGACACTGATACTGCCTGTTAATTACTGGGGTTTCATTATGGTGTCTTATCAAAAAGCTCTTAAGCTGTTGTTTCATATGTGGGACATTAGTGGCTGACCCATTGGTTCGTTTGTTTCCTTGTTTTCTTCTGAAGATTCTCTACTCCTCCTTTTTCCTAACAGTTAATTCCATGTGAAGACACAATGTAGACTTTATAACACAATGTAGTGTATACACTGCAGGTCAAAAGTCAACATTTTATACATGGAGATATGACCCATATGTGTTTTAGTCCAATAAAATTAATTTGGACAAAGTATGTGAAATATTGTTGGAAGTTCAGTCACCAAATAAGTAATTTGCTATTCAAAAACGATTGACCAGACTATGTATGTATCTTACGTTTAACCCTGGCGTCCATCTCCTTCTCCATGACTTCTTTGGGCGTAGAGAACTCACTGAGGGTGGTCTTAGGCGTGCTGTCATTCTGGCTGACCGAACCGATCATCTCCTGCTCTTTCTCCTGGTTCACCTCCGCGTATATGTTCATCCAGGGGATTTTTCTACAGATTGGTAAATGTAGACAGACATAAGCCATTTTACAGGGAATGACTATTCGATGATGGTCCGTCCCATTGGCAGCATGTATATTACACTTTTTGTTCAGAGTTGGTATGTTGACAAAACTACACTGCTCAAGAAAATTAAGGGAACACTAAAATAATACATCCTAGATCCGAATGAATGAAATATTCTTATTAACTACTTTTTTCTTTACATAGTTGAATGTGCTGACAACAAAATCACACAAAAATGATCAATGGAAATCAAATGTATCAACCCATGGAGGTCTGGATTTGGAGTCACACTCAAAATTAAAGTGGAAAACCACACTACAGGCTGATCCAACTTTGATTTAATGTTCTTAAAACAAGTAAAAATGAGGCTCAGTATTGTGTGTGGCCTCCATGTGCCTGTATGACCTCCCTACAATGCCTGGGCATGCTCCTGATGAGGTGGCGGATGGTCTCCTGAGGGATCTCCTGCCAGACCTGGACCAAAGCATCAGCCGACTCCTGGACAGTCTGTGGTGCAACGTGACGATGGTGGATGGAGCGAGACATGATGTCCCAGATGTGCTCAATTGGATTCAGGTCTGGGGAATGGGCGGGCCAGTCCATAGCATCAATGCCTTCCTCTTGCAGGAACTGCTGACACAGTCCAGCCACATGAGGTCTAGCATTGTCTTGCATTAGGAAGAACCCAGGGCCAACCGCACCAGCATATGGTCTCACAAGGGGTCTGAGGATCTCATCTCGGTACGTAATGGCAGTCAGGCTACCACATGGAGGGCTGTGCGGGCCCCCAAAGAAATGCCACCCCACACACACATGACTGACCCACCGCCACCCCACACACACATGACACATGACTGACCCACCGCCAAACCGGTCATGCTGGAAGATGTTGCAGGCAGCAGAACATTCTCCACGGCGTCTCCAGATTGTCACGTCTGTCACATGTGCTCAGTGTGAACCTGCTTTCATCTGTGAAGAGCACAGGGCGCCAGTGGCGAATTTGCCAATCTTGGTGTTCTCTCGCAAATGCCAAAAGTCCTACACGGTGTTGGGCTGTGAGCACAACCGCCACCTGTGGACGTCGGGCCCTCATACCACCCTCATGGAGTCTGTTTCTGACCGTTCGAGCAGACACATGCATATTTGTGGCCTGCTGGAGGTAATTTTTCAGGGCTCTGGCAGTGCTCCTCCTGCTTCTCCTTGCACAAAGGCAGAGGTAGCATTCCTGCTGCTGGGTTGTTGCCCTCCTACGGCATGCTCTGGACACTACGCTGACAGACACAGCAAACTTTCTTGCCACAGCTCGCATTGATGTGTCATCCTGGATGAGCTGCACTCCCTGAGCCACTTGTGTGGGTTGTAGACTCCGTCTCATGCTACCACTAGAGTGAAAGCACCGCCAGCATTCAAAAGTGACCAAAACATCAGCCAGGAAGCATAGGAACTGAGAAGTTGTGGTCACCACCTGCAGAACCACTCCTTTATTGGGGGTGTCTTGCTAATTGCCTATAATTTCCACCTGCTGTCTATTCCATTTGCACAACAGCATGTGAAATTGATTGTCAATCAGTGTTGCTTCCTAAGTAAGACAGTTTGATTTCACAAAGTGTGATTGACTTGAATTTACATTGTGTTGTTTAAGTGTTCCCTTAATTCTTTTGAGCAGTGTATATTAATCCCCCTATTATCATGAAGCCACTAGATATCTAACTAACATTTGACATCAATGTAGTGATATAAGACTGTAACCCTGATGCATATACATTTTGCCTAATCTCAGAAAAATATTTCCCCATTTATATTTATGAAAAGAAATTTGTTTCATCCACTCGTACTTCAATTTCTTTCCAATTACAAGTTATTTTGTTACTTAATTGTTTTGCTTTGTCGTGTGTGACATTTCAATAAATCTGTTTTTTCTTTAGATTAATGCGGGAATTTCCATATCCATAATTGATGCGTTTTCAGCAGACTTTTCCATGATAATCATTTTAATAATTCAGCTACTAATAGCCAAAGTATGGCAACAGCATATTAAGCAATTGAATGATAGTTTTCTTAACATAACATCACTGATTCACACACGTGCCTCATGCATCCAAATCACTCTAAATCAGTTTACTGCATCTACAGTATAAAGGAAATTTGAAAAGTTACTTCAAAGAAACGTCATTAGTTAATTGTTGGTTGATGCCGGCCCTACCAATCTGTGCATTATTAATGATGATAGCAGGTTATCCAAGCAGTGCTGCGATACAGTGTTCAAAGATATAATCATAAAGTACTGTACATACGTACCTCTTGAATTTGTAGATGAGAAACACTGCTAAACCAAGGAATACTACTGACAGGAGCATCAGCATGGCTGAACTGCTGTGTCTCGGGATGGAATCCACCAATGGTGCTGTAACAGAGGGTGGTGGACGATGAACGTTAAACATAACAAGAACAGACCAACACAATAAAGGCTAATCTGGGAATGCCTCAGAGATTTACTTGCTTCATTGCCAATATTGATCCTATACTGTATAATATTGTATCACTAATAACACCCATGGAGTACAGTTGAGATATATATTTGGCTTCAAAATAGTCTGCTACAGTAGGGCTACATACAGTCAATGAATATGCTTTACTTGAATCAATTTGTTGATTCAGGTAAATGAATCTGGCTATGTATTATGGGTCGATCCAAGGCAATGATAGTGCATTTTTAATATCCCAAATTTAAAAGGCTGTGATTGCGTGTAATTACCTTTTCTCCAACTAAAAGACATTGGCTTTAAACAAGCACAGCAACATTTATATTTAGATGTAAATGCTAAATTGTGGTTAAAACAAGCCTTTTACAACTGTCACAAATGAAGTGCAACACAGCAACACTTACTGTGGAATAAACTGGAAGTATGTGGTGCTGATTATACTATTTAACACCTCACTCTGTAGTATTACACAACCTTGACACACAAAACACACACACACACACACACACACACACACACACACACACACACACACACACACACACACACACACACACACACACACACACACACACACACACACACACACACACACACACACACACACACACACACACACACACACACACACACACACACACACACACACACACTTTATGGTCCAGCACCCGCAGACCTGCTTGTGTATACCTAGTCCTTTAAGCCACAGACTGCCAGCTCAAGGCTATGTGTTCTCACTGGGATTATGTGGTTTATAGAACCGTCAGAATATGTACTATTAGACCTGTCAAACCTGGCAAATCCTCTCTCCAACCTCCACCTCCGCCCTTACAGAGAAAACAACATGTGAAGAGTTCCAAGAAGTTACATTTTACGTGAAATTATCTGATTTTCCACACGTGAAATCATGTGGACTTTCCATAAGGGCACTTCCAACTTTAACCGTCAACTCTTCCATGTGGACCCAGCTGCTGTCGTACGTGTGGTGTTGTATGAGTATATACTGTAGTAGAAGGCTGGACTAATGGTCTCTATCCATTCAATACTCTCTACTGAGACTCTTTTTCCATTGTGAAAGAGGATTTTGTTGTTTTGGGGTGGACGCTGGTAAAGCATTTTAATTGCAGCCAAGAGTAGTTATTTGTTTGTCTCATTTTGAGCCAATACTCCAACTGGTGTAATGTTGATTATTTTTTGGCGATTCTGATTTTTGCATGCATTGTGAAACAAACTTCTCTTTTTTGTCATTTTCTCAAGGACTGAAAAATACTCAACAAAATTTTACTCAGTGCAACACTCATTTTGTGGTTGGATGGTTGTTCAAGACAGTGAACAGATGTTGGGCGACTTGATGGTAGATAAAAAATATGAATTTTCTCAAGGAGTTCCACTTAAAATAAAATCCATTCTCCCTTTCCTCCCACGTCCTCCTCCAATCTTTCTACATCCAAGATGGTGACAAACATATAAGGCATTCTAAATAGAGAACAAAAAATGTGTTTGGTTTATGCTATACAAATATGCAGACGTTAGCTCCAGTAAATGACATTGCATTTATGACATCACAAAAAGAAACAAGCACAGCTGAAAAGCAGGAGAATATGTAGAGAAAATAATGATTTTTCATGCAAGTACATGCAGTTAATATATGTAATTATCTTGATACTAACTTATTTCCTTACCCAAAGTTAGCTGTGTTATGTACACGATTACTCTTGCTCCTGGCTTTAGCTCAAACTCCACCAGATTCTGGTTCAGAGCGCTGGCAAGTATCTCAGAGATCTGTTGAAGGAGATGAAAGAAGAATCATTTAGTCAAACAATTATCACCCTTTACAGCTCTTTCAATTCACACACACTGCATAATTAAATAGCATTTGCTGTTTCGTCATGACACCCACCACATTGGTTCAGTTGTATCAATTGTCGGACTAGAAGTATAAAATTAATGTCTGCATGTGTGTGTCATTTCAGCCATGACAATGCATTTATCCTATTGTGTGAATTGACATGAAGGATTGGAAACAATTTGTCATACTTGCCATGACAGAATTACAATGACACTCAAAATGTCATTGTCCAATCTAACTATCCCATACCTGCTCTAGCTCCTTCTCGCTCTTTTTCCGGCCCTCTGATTGGTTCTTGTGTGGTAACAGGAAGAGCTCAGCGGCCGTTGGCACACCTGGAAACACTGCAACCAATAGCTGATCCTCTGGAAAGTCTGACACCTGTTGACAATGGACAATACTGTTGCAATATGTTCATACTTGTATGGTATTCTTAGTCTACAGTTAAAAAACTGCCCTTAGATTATATACATATTTAACATATTTTGAAATCAAAGGAGAGGGAGGTGACTATGAAAAAGATTTGGGCTTGACCAAGATGTGTTAATAACCAATACAACCTCCATGTAAACAATGCTACAATCTGTCACCAAACCAGTAGATGACAAGTCAGCATAAATACTACTTTTCTTTTTTGGTAACACTTTATTTGACACCTAGCATCATAACACGTTACGACACGGTTTTAACCATATGTCATAACAGTTGACATAACATTGTCACTGTTGTGACACATATATTTAGACAAGTTGTGACATACAGTGCTAGTCAAATGTTTGGACACACCTACTCTTTCAAGGGTTTTTCATTGTAGAACAGTAGTGAAGACATCAACACTTTGAAATAACACATATGGAATCATGTAGTAACCAAAAAAGTGTTAAACAAATCAAAATATATTCACATTTTAGATGCTTCAAAGTAGCCACCCTTTGCATTGATGACAGCTTTGCACATTTTTGTCATTCGCGTCATGAGGTAGTCACATGGAATGCATTTCTATTAACAGGTGTGCCTTGTTTAAAGTTAATTTATGGAATTTCTTTCCTTCCTAATGCGTTCGAGTCAATATGTTGTGTTGTGTTGTGCCAAGGGAGGGTTGGTGTACAGAAGATAGCCCTGTCATCAAGGCAAAGGGTGGCTACTTAAAAAAATCTCAAATCTCAAATATATTTTGATTTGTTAAACACTTTTTTGGTCACTAAATGATTCCATATGTGCTATTTCATAGTTTTGATGTCTTAACTATTATTGTACAATGTAGAAACTAGTACAAATCAAGAAAAACTGTGTCCACATTTTTGACTGGTATTGTATATTACAATATTTTACGGTTGGTTATGACATCTATGTAAGAGTGTTAAAGAGCACACAAAAAACTACCACACAAGGCAGACCAATCCATTCTACTTGTAAGTCGCTCTGGATAAGAGCGTCTGCTAAATGACTTAAATGTAAATGTAAATGTTATATAACAATTCTTAAAATTGTCCATTTTATTAATTGTGCAGACATTGATGCCAAACATGTGCCTAGCCCAATGCTCTGCCACTGATGACTGGGATGAAAACAGGAGAAGGACAAAACACCCTCTTTGGAACTTATTACTGGCGGTTATGTATGTAATAAGCATATCTGGCTTATATTATTACCCTTACAACAACAGAAATGTTCCAGATTTTGGAATCAAACTTATTTTGTTCACAACATTATATACATGTATATGTTGCGGGTACCACTAGGGGGAGACAATGAAACTGTTAAATGCAGTGCGAGTCTCATACGCTGGAAGAAGAGAAGCAGGAAGGGAAGCCCAGTGGAAACATGGAGAAAGGAAAAAGGAAGCTTCTTGGCAGGGAAGAAATAAATAATAAATAATGCAATTTAGAGATACAGTGGGGCAAAAAAAGAATTTAGTCAGCCACCAATTGTGCAAGTTCTCCCACTTAAAAAGATGAGAGAGGCCTGTAATTTTCATCATAGGTACACTTCATCCATGACAGTCAAAATGAGGAAAACAAATTCAGAAAATCACATTGTAGGATTTTTAATTTATTTATTTGCAAATTATGGTGGAAAATAAGTATTTGGTCAAGAACAAAAGTTTATCTCAATACTTTGTTATATACCCTTTGTTGGCAATGACAGAGGTCAAACGATTTCTGTAAGTCTTCACAAGGTTTTCACACACCGTTGCTGGTATTTTGGCCCATTCCTCAATGCAGATCCCCTCTAGAGCTGTGATGTTTTGGGGCTGTTGCTGGGCAACACAGACTTTCAACTCCCTCCAAAGATTTTCTATGGGGTTGAGATCTGGAGACTGGCTAGGCCACTCCAGGACCTTGAAATGCTTCTTACGAAGCCACTCCTTCATTGTCCGGGCGTTGTGTTTGGGATCATTGTCATGCTGAAAGACCCACCCATGTTTCATCTTCAATGCCCTTGCTGATGGAAGGGGGTTTTCACTCAAAATCTCACGATACATGGCCCATTCATTCTTTCATTTTACACAGATCAGACGTCTTGGTCCCTTTGCAGAAAAAAAGCCTGAAAGCATGATGTTTCCATCCCCATGCTTCACAGTAGGTATGGTGTTCTTTGGATGCAACTCAGCATTCTTTGTCCTCCAAACATGACAAGTTGAGTTTTTACCAAAAAGTTATATTTTGGTTTCATCTGACCATATGACATTCTCCCAATCTTCTTCTGGATCATCCAAATGCTCTCTAGCAAACTTCAGACGGGCCTGGGCATGTACTGGATTAAGCAGGTCCCAGCTCTCTGCAGGTCATTCACTAGGTCCCCCCGTGTGGTTCTGGGATTTTTGCTCACCGTTCTTGTGATCATTTTGACCCCACGGGGTGAGATCTTGCATGGAGCCCCAGATCGAGGGAGACTATCAGTGGTCTTGTATGTCTTCCATTTCCTAATAATTGCTCCCACAGTTGATTTCTTCAAACCAAGCTGCTTACCTATTGCAGATTCAGTCTTCCCAGCCTGGTGCAGGTCTACAATTTTGTTTCTGGTGTCCTTTGACAGCTCTTTGGTCTTGGCCATAGTGGAGTTTGGAGTGTGACTGTTTGAGGTTGTGGACAGGTGTCTTTTATACTGATAACAAGTTCAAACAGGTGCCATGAATACAGGTAACGAGTGGAGGACAGAGGAGCCTCTTAAAGAAGAAGTCTGTGAGAGCCAGAAATCTTGCTGGTGTGTAGGTGACCAAATACTTATTTTCCACCATAATTTGCAAATAAATTCATAAAAAAATCCTACAATGTGATTTTCTGTTTTTTTTCTAATTTTGTCTGTCATAGTTGAAGTGTTCCTATGATGAAAATTACAGGCCTCTCTCATCTTTTTAAGTGGGAGAACCTGCACAATTGGTGGCTGACTAAATACTTTTTTGCCCCACTGTAAATTCTTTGATGTTGTTGTTGTACTGAATTCTTTATGATCATGTATTTTGTCCTCATATAACTTATGAAAATACACATTATACATCCTGTGTTACTCTACTTGGACTAAGAAAATACACTTTATGACACTGTCAAGAAGCATTATGACCATCTTTGTCACTTTACTTGGACTAAGAAAATGTACTTTGACACTCAAGAAGCATTATGACCATCATAATGATATAAAACAGATAAGGGCATGTACATGATAGACCTATGTCAGACATCAGTCACAAAGAGGGTGTCTTGGCCTACTTCTGAAATCTGATCCTGCATTCATCCCAGTCCAGAGCAACAGTGCATTGGGGTAGGTACATGTCTGACATCAATGTGTGGGCAATTTTAGAAAATGCAATACAACATAAATATATGGTTTGCTTTGTGTGGTGGGTTTTGTGGGTTTTGACACTCTTGTGTAGATGTCATAACCAGCCTTAAAATAACACAATGTCACAACAGTTTAAGACAAGTTGTTTTAGCTTTAATGACAAACTATGACATGACTATGACTGTGACATAACATGATATGATCCTAGGTGTTGAATAAAGTGTTGAACTTTTTTCAATCCAAATTCAACCTCCATGTTTTTGCAAAAAGTGTATTTCTTTCTTGATGAGAAGAGTATGTCTTGCAAAACATCTGTTTTTCCATGACTTCTAAATAGCTACTACTAAATGTTTTTCTTCATAATGTCCTTTATCCACTTTAGATTTCCAGCTAGGCACAGGGTTCCAACCAGAAATCAGTGTTCATTTAAAAAGCCACTCATGTTTGTATGGGTACTCTATTTGGCTACTGGCGGACAATGGAGTGGCGTAGTCGGTGAGTCACATACACTTAATGCACATCAATTATCAGGCCTTAAAATCACTATTTGAGTAGAAAAGTAGTGGACAAATATAGAGCAAAGGAATGACATGCAATGAGGGGAAAGAGGTATGGAATGGCAGAGGGAATGGGAGATGGAAGGGGATAGGATACAATAGCACCTGTAAAAATCAATACACTCAGCACAAATGTTCTTTTTGCGATCACTCATTACTCTAAAAAGCCTTCGGGCTCTGTGTGCTTAGGTAGCGCTGGCATTTTGTGCCCCCAAAACTCATTTTCTGGAGTGAAAAATCTTATCTGGGTTAAGGGAGGAGAGTGGGTGAGTCAGACTGAGTCAGATGAGTGAGTGTTTTGGAAGGAACTTTGTCCATGCCCAAATTTGGCTGAAAAACCACCTTTTCAAGACTGTATCTTGTCGCTTTAATATTTTAACAGCAAACACATTTGGAGCGGCTTCCTCACAATCTTACTGTATGCAAAGCTAAATAAATAAGATGAAACTATGGTTGATTACTAATTACTATTGTAAACACACCAAGACGTGGATTCTGTTTCTCATTCGTCATGAACTTGACAATATTGGGTTATACTATTTTCATAACCCCTACCATAGTGCATTATTTCCAACAATGTTGTTATAAATATGTTATGATGATTCACCTATATCTATGATTTTATTCTGTGAAGTCAAGTACAGTCGTTACCCGGGGGAGGGGGGGGGGAGAGGACATGTTAAACTCTTTCACCACACAGATAGATGCATTAACAGCTGGTGGTGAAACCAGGGGGGGCTTCCGCGAAACATAGAAAATGATATGAATTTGCCGACAGTCACTGTCTGGAACTTGAGAGTGAGCCTTCGACATCTTCCATGTTCCGCAGGGGGAGGAAAGAAGAAGCCAGAGAAAGCAGAGATGGAATGATTCTGGAAAATAACTTGAAAATAGCCTCTATTACTGAACTCCCCATTCAAACCTCTATTAGGCATTGGGTTGGACTCAGCTGAGGAGCAACAGTGTAGCCCTGCCTGACTCTCACTATTGTCAACCGTAGAGCTGTACTGTAGTACGGCAACACTGCAGTTTAATGGACCCTGACTTTAATTGCAATTTTGCTGAACCTTCTCCTTTTCCTCATTGTGAGGAGTTGTTTACCTTGACACAATAGAATATGTTTCATTTTGAGGGTGAACTGAACGTGAACCGCAGAAAATTCAAAAAAATAAATGAAGGTAAAAATTCTAATAACACTTTGTATGACGATTTCTGCACAATATCTCGGCTATGAACCCTATGACAACGCTAGCAGTACATGGACCAATAGGCCTTAATATGATTTTCTTTTAGAGAAAGGGTGAAAGAGATGAAATGAGGATTAAACTGTATATGGAGGAGCACATGACACATGGACTAGTTAGTGTTCATAAACTCATTAGATACCGTAAAATGTATGTTGGTCCTAAAAGGTTGTATAACAAAACCTTCTGTATGACAAGTGGTGCTGTAACCCCCTATTGCTGTAAATCCCGATTGAGGCTAGCAATTAATAGCCAAAGCTAGATATATAACTTTAACTGACTGTGCCCCTCTGTTTAACACAATTCAATTGGCTGGTGCTATACTATACTGCCATGAACATAGTATGTGGCTCCCAGAATGCCAGGTGATAAGGTACACTTTATCCCTCACAAAGCTTCACCCTGTCCTTCATCACAGTAGCTCCCTCCACTGGCTCTCAGACTAACACGCCTGAGGCGCCTCTCATGTCAAATCAACTGTGGAGTTGGTGAAAACACAGAGAGACCACAATTATCACACTAAAGGCCTAAACCAATACACAAAGTGGAAGAACAACACACTTAAATATGACATATCAGTGCTAGCTCTCCTCCACAGATACTACGCACATCCAATGTCACGATAATGCCTAGATCTCCTTCCTTCCAGGCTAATTCCCGAAAAATGCATTTCATTGCTCCAACTTCTGTTTGTGCTAATAAAGCTGCCTCGAGGGGGGAAGAAGAAGCCGAGACTCTCGCACCTGTGTGAAAACGAATCATAGGACAGCCCGAGGGTGAATGCCAAAGCGTCTGAGAGGATAGAAAGAGACAAGAGAGAGAAAGAGAAAAAGAGAGATGGAAGGAATTCACACTTACTTGGAGCAGAGCCTTCTTAATGACTCTCCCCACATCCTGTCTCCACTCGGGGACGTCAGGGTTGTACTCGTCCAGGTTAGGGGAGAAAGACAAAAGCAGAGATTTGAAGAACTCTGTCAGAAAGAGAGAGAGACCCAGGGGAGAAACAGAAACAGACCGTTAATTCAGCTCCTGATCTCGGTGAATTATTCTCAAGGTATCCTGTCCATTCCTCACTGTCCTTCGTTCTGGTTGTGTCCCTCTAACTGTCTTCTGATGGGTGGGAAAGCTGACAGAGATGTTGGTGTGTGTGTGTACAGTATGCATGTGCTCATGTTTTGACAAGAGGAGTTGATTGCTTGCACAAGTGATTTCTTAGATAATTGGGGAAATGTCCCCTTTCGCATATCCTGACATAACCAAATGTAAAGTATCCTCAAACGTTGCATACCAAGTCAGATGCCTGCTAGATGTGCTAATTGGCATTACATCAAGCTGAATAATTTGAATAAGGTGATCAGAGAGAGAGAGAGAGAGAGAGAGAGAGAGTACTGATCCTTACCTTGGACTGCTATCGTCTTAGTGTCTTGCAGTATGGCATTGGCTGAAGACACTTGGACCGTAACAGTGTTCATTCCCTCGCTGGTGAAGGTGTACGAGATGCTCCCATCTAAGCTGATAACTGGCTGGAGGAAGAAGAAACATGGACAAAATGGATGATCACACTTTGATAAGGTAATAATCCCTTCACCTAAAACATTTACCTAAAACCCCGGAACATGAAAGAAACCCATTTCAGATGATAACAACTTCTCCTTGAACTTCTCACTAAGAGTAGTTGGAGCTTCTGACTTGAGTAAAACCCTACAAAAAACATCCTCCAAGACCTAGAACCAATGCAGCTAAGGTAATAACTCATGACAAACTAATATGATGTTTGATAAAAATACAAAATCAGAGACTGCTCCGCCTCTACCACTGTCATCTTCAGTAATAGAAGTGGTCAATGTACGTAATACAATAGACATCATGTATAAGCCATATATACATCAGTGGAGGCTACTGAAGGGAGGACAGCTCATAATAATGGCTGAAGTGGAATGGAACTGGAATGGAAACCATGTCTTTGAAGTGTTCGATGCTGTTCCATGTATTCTGCTCCAGCCATTACAATAAGCCTGTCCTCTGATTTACTTACAGTTACACCAGCCACCACTGCAGTACATGTACACTATATGGCATTATAGGGTAAGACCCCTTTTGAATAGTGTCAGTTTACCTCTACTAATGTTACATATACTGAATACTATACACAACAATGGAGTCCCACAGGGCTCAGGTTATAGGCCCTCTTCCCTGTAGACCAAGTGTTTTAAGTCTAGTTTACCTCAGTGCTGTTCCCCAGCCACCAGAAGTAGGTGAGGGTCCTTGAGTGGATGGGCCAGACCACTGCTGTTAGGTTTACTTCCTTGTTCTTGATGGCCACAAATGGAGCCAGCAACTGGACATGTTCCACAGGACCTGATACAAACACAGAGGATGATTCATATTCAGTATGGGATGATTCAGACTCAGTACTGGATTATACAGAGTCAGTATTGGATAATACAGACTCAGAAGTGGATGATTCAGACTCAGTATTGAGTGATTCAGACTCAGTATTGGATGATTCAGACTCAGTATTGAGTGATTCAGACTCAGTATTGGATGTTTCAGACTCCATATATGATTGTAATTACATGGACATTGCTTGAGATTGCCTAACTACACAATATGAAAATCACTCGCACATCAAAATATTATTTTTAGATCATTTTTTGTTTTAATATATGAAAAGCACGGGCACAACCGAAGATCATTTACAGCTGTGTGGGAAAAAAAAAATAGAAACCTTCTTAAATGAAGAATTAGAGAAAACAAGATCTCCCACACTGCGCTTGCCAGTATCATTTATCATTATCACTGGGGTAATGTGTGGAGCCTTCTTTTCAATAAGACTACTTTAGCTGAAAAGGGAAGGTGAATGAAATCTTACTCAACAATTATCATAACTATCAAAATGTTTTATAGTTTGATGGAATTTAGTTGAAGAACAAGATTTATTCTCGACTTGACGTTATCATGTTTATGATTTGATACCTTGTGAGTAATACTGTGGTCTGACATGCTGACACCGTAATGGGAGTTGACGTGGGTGTATGCAGCATTACCGTGATCGAAGTGGTGAAGTTTCCTATAGTGGAGATATAACACGCTATTTTAACAGTAAAACTCCGGCTGACAGTGGTGTGACTTGGCGTTCTGGTGTGTACTGTACGTCTCCGCCTGGGCTTCGGTTAACTCTTATCCTCTTTAACTGAGACTAATCTTTATCCTATCGTTCAAACGCATGCAGTGTATGTATGTGTGTGTGTTAGTGTCTGTGTGTGTGTGTGATGTGTGTGACAGAGAGAGAAAGTGTGCGTATTTGTATGTCTTCCCCTTTTAAGTTTGTGTCTATGCGGATGTGCATATGTGTGTGTGTTGTGTGTGTGATGTGAGTCATTTGGTCAGGCTCCCTAAACTGTGTCTAGTGTTAAAAATATTCCAATTTGAAATATGTGGTGGCATCGTGATTGGCACATTGCTAAAAGCATTATCTGCACACTCTCTCCCCTGTAAATTCCCTCAAAATGTGCCAAACAGCCTCCCGAGTGGTGCAATGGTCTAAGGCACTGCATCGCAGGGTCATATTTTGAGGGAACACATGGCTCACCACCTTCACCTCTCCCGAGACCGTATGGGAGTTGCAGCGATGAAACAAGACTGTAACTACCAATTGGATATCATGAAATTGGGGAGAAAAAAGGGTGAAAGTACAAAAAAAAGTATAATAATTTGTAGCAAACCAGGAAAAAACACCAGCAGAATCCATGACATCAATAATATCAAAGTACACTGATTGAAAGTGACGTGGTGACCAGAGACAACATTTAAATGGCACCTTCACTAATTGACGAAAGCCTCCCTGTTCAAATCAAGAGCCGAGGGGGCAATTCAAACACTGCACCTCAAAGAGCTGAATAATTCTTGAAGCCTTTTAGACATAAGCATGTTATATTTGTCACTATTATTTACTTGACATTTGGCTGGCTTGTTCATTACAAGATGAAAAGAGAGAGAGCATCAATGTGCTGTACTATGTTGAAAGCATTCTGGTACTTTGCCTTTAGCTGGCTCCATTGAACACAGCTGTATATTTAGTAAGGTGGTAATTTAGAGAAAAATATGAGGCAGAGATATTTAATTATGATCCTTGAGAACCACAGCACTGTTGTTTTCCATCCTTTCCCTCCAATCAGGGACTGATTCAGACCTGGGTCACCAGGTGAGCGACCACTCTGGCCAATCAATGGCCGACGTCACAGGAACTGACCAATTATCTATCAGGTACAGTACAAACTATTTTTTTCACCTTTATTTAACCAGGTAGGCTAGTTGAGAACAAGTTCTCATTTGCAAATGTGACCTGGCCAAGATAAAGCATAGCAGTGTGAGCAGACAACACAGAGTTACACATGGAGTAAACAATTAACAAGTCAATAACACAATAGGAAAAAAAGTGGAGTCTATATACATTGTGTGCAAAAGGCATGAGGTAGGCAAATAATTACAATTTTGCAGATTAACACTGGAGTGATACATGATCAGATGGTCATGTACAGGTAGAGATATTGGTGTGCAAAAGAGCAGAAAAGTAAATAAATAAAAAAGGAATGGGGATGAGGTAGGTAAAAATGGGTGGGCTATTTGCCGATAGACTATGTACAGCTGCAGCGATCGGTTAGCTGCTCAGATAGCAGATGTTTGAAGTTGGTGAGGGAGATAAAAGTCTCCAACTTCAGCGATTTTTGCAATTCGTTCCAGTCACAGGCAGCAGAGAACTGGAACGAAAGGCGGCCAAATGAGGTGTTGGCTTTAGGGATGATCAGTGAGATACACCTGCTGGAGCGCGTGCTACGGATGGGTGTTGCCATCGTGACCAGTGAACTGAGATAAGGCGGAGCTTTACCTAGCATGGACTTGTAGATGACCTGGAGCCAGTGGGTCTGGCGACGAATATGTAGCGAGGGCCAGCCGACTAGAGCATACAAGTCGCAGTGGTGGGTGGTATAAGGTGCTTTAGTGACAAAACGGATGGCACAGTGATAAACTGCATCCAGTTTGCTGAGTAGAGTGTTGGAGGCAATTTTGTAGATGACATCGCCGAAGTCGAGGATCGGTAGGATAGTCTGTTTTACTAGGGTAAGTTTGGCGGCGTGAGTGAAGGAGGCTTTGTCGCGGAATAGAAAGCCGACTCTTGATTTGATTTTCGATTGGAGATGTTTGATGTGAGTCTGGAAGGAGAGTTTAGATTCTAGTCAGACACCTAGGTACTTATAGATGTCCACATATTCAAGGTTGGAACCATCCAGGGTGGTGATGCTGGTCAGGCGTGCGGGTGCAGGCAGTGAACGGTTGAAAAGCATGCATTTGGTTTTACTAGCGTTTAAGAGCAGTTGGAGGCCACGGAAGGAATGTTGTATGGCATTAAAGCTCGTTTGGAGGTTAGATAGCACAGTGTCCAAGGACGGGCCGGAAGTATATAGAATGGTGTCGTCTGCGTAGAGGTGGATCAGAGAATCGCCCGCAGCAAGAGCAACATCATTGATATATACAGAAAAAAGAGTCGGCCCGAGGATTGAACCCTGTGGCACCCCCATAGAGACTCCCAGAGGACCGGACAGCATGCCCTCCGATTTGACACACTGAACTCTGTCTGCAAAGTAATTGGTGAACCAGGCAAGGCAGTCATCCGAAAAACCGAGGCTACTGAGTCTGCCGATAAGAATATGGTGATTGACCGAGTCGAAAGCCTTGGCAAGGTCGATGAATACGGCTGCACAGTACTGTCTTTAATCAATGGCGGTTATGATATCGTTTAGTACCTTGAGCGTGGCTGAGGTGCACCCGTGACCGGCTCGGAAACCAGATTGCACAGCGAAGAAGGTGCGGTGGGATTCGAGATGGTCAGTGACCTGTTTGTTGACTTGGCTTTCGAAGACCTTAGATAGGCAGGGCAGGATGGATATAGGTCTGTAACAGTTTGGGTCCAGGGTGTCTCCCCTTTGAAGAGGGAGATGACTGCGGCAGCTTTCCAGTCCTTGGGGATCTCAGACGATATGAAAGAGAGGTGGAACAGGCTGGTAATAGGGGTTGCGACAATGGCGGCGGATAGTTTCAGAAATAGAAGGTCCAGATTGTCAAGCCCAGCTGATTTGTACGGGTCCAGGTTTTGCAGCTCTTTCAGAACATCTGCTATCTGGATTTGGGTAAAGGAGAACCTGGAGAGGATTGGGCGAGTAGCTGCGGGGGGGGGGGGGGGGGGGGGGCGGAGCTGTTGGCCGGGGTTGGAGTAGCCAGGCGGAAGGCATGGCCAGCCGTTGAGAAATGCTTGTTGAAGTTTTCGATAATCATGGATTTATCGGTGGTGACCGTGTTACCTAGCCTCAGTGCAGTGGGCAGCTGAGAGGAGGTGCTCTTGTTCTCCATGGACTTCACAGTGTCCCAGAACATTTTGGAGTTGGACATACAGGATGCAAACTTCTGCCTGAAGAAGCTGGCCTTAGCTTTCCTGACTGACTGCGTGTATTGGTTCCTGACTTCCCTGAACAGTTGCATATCGCGGGGACTGTTCGATGCAAACTGGATGCAGTCTATCACAGTGCCATCCGTTTTGTCACTAAAGCACCTTATACCACCCACCACTGCGACTTGTATGCTCTAGTCGCCTGGCCCTCACTACATATTCGTCGCCTGACCCACTGGCTCCAGGTCATCTACAAGTCCATGCTAGGTAAAGCTCCGCCTTATCTCAGTTCACTGGTCACGATGGCAACACCCATCCGTAGCACGCGCTCCAGCAGGTGTATCTCACTGATCATCCCTAAAGCCAACACCTCATTTGGCCGCCTTTCGTTCCAGTACTCTGCTGCCTGTGACTGGAACGAATTGCAAAAATCGCTGAAGTTGGAGACTTTTATCTCCCTCACCAACTTCAAACATCAGCTATCCGAGCAGCTAACCGATCGCTGCAGCTGTACATAGTCTATAGGTAAATAGCCCACCCATTTTCACCTACCTCATTCCCATACTGTTTTTATACTGTTTTTATTTATTTACTTTTCTGCTCTTTTGCACACCAATATCTCTACCTGTACATGACCATCTGATCATTTATCACTCCATTGTTAATCTGCAAAATTGTATTATTCGCCTACCTCCTCATGCCTTTTGCACACATTGTATATAGACTGCCCATTTTTTCTACTGTGTTATTGACTTGCTAATTGTTTACTCCATGTGTAACTCTGTGTTGTCTGTTCACACTGCTATGCTTTATCTTGGCCAGGTCGCAGTTGCAAATGAGAACTTGTTCTCAACTAGCCTACCTGGTTAAATAAAGGTGAAATAAAAAGAAATAAAATGAAATGGACATCTCAGAATTTTTGGTGGCCTTCCTGAGCCCGGATTCAGACATGGCAAGGACATCAGGGTTAGCAGAGTGTGCTAAAGCAGTGAGTAAAACAAACTTAGGGAGGAGGCTTCTGATGTTGACATGCATGAAACCAAGGCTTTTTCGATCACAGAAGTCAACAAATGAGGGTGCCTGGGGACATGCAGGGCCTGGGTTTACCTCCACATCACCCGCGGAACAGAGGAGGAGTAGTATGAGGGTGCGGCTAAAGGCTATCAAAACTGGTCACCTAGAGTGTTGGGGACAGAGAATGAAAGGAGCAGATTTCTGGGCATGGTAGAATATATTCAGGACATAATGCGCAGACAGGGGTATGGTGGGGTGCGGGTACAGCGGAGGTAAGCCCAGGCACTGGGTGATGATGACAGAGGTTGTATCTCTGGACATGATGGTTGTAATGGGAGAGGTCACCGCATGTGTGGGAGGTGGGACAAAGGAGGTATCAGGGGTATGAAGAGTGGATCTAGGGGCTCCATTGTAAACTAAAAGACTGATAACTAACCTGAACAACAGTATACAAGGCATATTGACATTTGAGAGAGACATACAGTAATCACAGGTGTTGAATTGGGAGAGCTAGCTAAAACAGTAGCTAAAACAGTAGGTGAGACAACAACAGCTAATCAGCTAGCACAACAATAGCGGGTAAAATGGCGTAGGCTAGGCAGGGGGTCGGATTAACTATACACAGAGCCTGAGTGTGGCTGGGGCCGACCGATAAAACATAAACAAGCAGAATGGAATACCGTGATTAATGGACAGTCTAGCACGCATCAGCTATGTAGCCAAGTGATCAGTGTCCAGGGGGGCAACGGTGGATGGGGCAGGGAAGCTGGACTGGCGAGTGTTATCCAGGTTAAAAACAGTTAGCAGTGGCTAACAATGACTAAATAGCTTGTAGCTAGTTAGCTGGTTAGCTTCTGGAGGTTCTTGAGTGTGTTCTAAAAAAAAAAAATAATGGCGATTCCGTATCACATTGGGTAAGGCAGGTTACCGGAAGGTATAAACAAATAAAAAATCGAAAAGAGAAAGTAAATATGGGTCCAGTGAGTGTTTGGGACGCGGCGATTCAGACGGTTAGCAGGCCTGTGCAAACAAGCTAACAGGGCTAAACAAGGTAGCAGTTAGCGGACCAGGCTAAACAAGCTAGCAGTTAGCAGGCCGAATTAGCAAGCAATCAAGGACGTCGCGATGGGGTGAGTCTGTTTATTCTTCTTCATGCGGTGACATCGATAGACCGGTCAAGGGTCCAGATATTGTAGCCCAGGAGTATGCTTCGGTGGTAGCACAGGAGCTCTGGCCGGGCTAGCTTCAAGCTAAGTGGGTGGAAACGCTAGCCAGGAGTAATCATCTGGGGTTGTGGTTAGCTAGATAGCTAGTTGTGAAGAATCCAGCTGAAAATGTTCTGTTTGCAGTGGGAATCCGGTGGGAATCCGGGGATGAAAAATAATAGGTCCGTTATGTCACGTTGTTCGAACTGGCGAGAGATTTCCGAGCTAAAGGTTAGTTGATGACCGGTTAGCTGAAGACCGCTAGCAATGGTTTGCTGACTGATAGCTGGTAGCTAGCTGGTAGTTAGCTGGCTAGCTTCAGTTGAGGGGTTTCGGATCCAAAGTAGATATAAGTACTTTAGAAGAAAATAGCTTCATTGGGTGAGGCGGGTTGCAGGAGAGTATTTAGAAGTTGAGGTTTAACAAAATGTTTTAAAAGATATGCGAAGAAAATATGTTTAAAAATATAAAAAACGATATATACAAGGGACACGACACGACAAGACGTTCGACTGCTACGCCATCTTGGGACCATTGTAAAACCAGAAGTACTTCATTCCTAGATGGCGGGAATTGAATATTCCTGACAAAATAGATGAATGTATAGAGGTGACGTACATGTAACATGAAGGTACAACGTGGTAGTGTCAAAGCCCAGGGTGTTTTCCGCCAAGGCTGAGACACGGAATATCCCAGCCGTCTTGTAAACATGTCTGATACCCTCTTCGATCCAGCTCAGGTTGGAGTAGGAGACTGCCGTGCCATCTCCGAAATCCAGTTGGATGTTGGTTCTCATTGAGTCACCCTGCAAAACAAGTAAAGTCTCAAGTGAGGACGACAGATGAAAGAAAGACAGAAAAGACAGAAATAAAGACAAAAAAAATATTTAAAAAAAGATATAGTTCATCATTATTATAAATATATATGTAACAATTCCATTGTTTTTCAGAGCCCAGCTAGATAGTTGTACTTTGTTTATTCTAGACTTAAATGCATGTCATTGTTTTGTGCCGGCAGGTAGCCTAGTTGTTAGAGTGTTGGGCCAGTAACCAAAAGTTTGCTGGATCGAATCCCGAGCGGACAAAGTAAAATTATGTCATTCTGGCCCTGAATAAGGCAGTTAAATCACTGTTCCCTGGTAGGCCGTCATTATAAATAGGAATATTTTCTTAACTGACTTGCCTAGTTAAATAAATCTTTTTAAAAAATGGGGTTCAATACAATGCCTCAAATCCACAGTACCATTCAGTAAGCATACATGGGCCCAGGCAGGACATCATTGTCTGTTTCTGTCAGAAGTCCAACAGATTGTGTTGTGACAACTCTACATCAGTGTGCATCCTGAGTCTGAAATGAGTCCCTGTGGTGTGTGTGTGTGATGGAGAGAGAATCACAGGGAGGTCGAAGCAGTGTTGTAATCAAGAGATAGTAGGGTGGCAGGTACACTAGTCAACAGACTGCTGGGCTACATTCGCAGTCAGCACAAGCCCAACATTGGGGTTGCATCATATTCTGCCCCACTGTGAGAGCAGTGTGTTTGCCTGTTACCTAAAATGAGGTGTGTGTGTCTCTCTCTCTCCTTATTCACAATCCGTTTAATTTATTTTCAAGCACAGCAGAGTATGAAAACAGGAGAAGCTTCTGGGGGTATATTTCACACCATTGTACACTGAAATTGATAAACTATGGATAAGCCAAATAAAGAAAGGCAGAATAGAATGGAAGAAAAGGGATAACAGTGTCAGCTATTGTGTGGAACTGTAGTGGCGCCGATGTCATTCAGGATTCTGTTGGTGTCCTCTGTTCACTTTCTCTGGACACTTCTGGTTCTCTATCGAGGTGTCCTGGGATCGATAGCAAATCTGCATGAGACTGATGCTGGCTAAATGTCAAGCTTTGTGTCCATGGCTCCATGTGTGACTCAGAGGGCCTCCAAATCCAAAATGCATAATAGGGTAAGTGTCATGGTCTGGACAGCAGTACTGGTTGACAATAATGGGTTTTGTTAGTTCAGGTCCAAACACAGGACTGTGAACAGGACTCTTGTTCAGGTGAATGTCAACACACAAAGGATGGTATAAACGGTGTGAAGTCAGTGCTGTCATGTTGATGGTGTGTCATACCTGGGTTCAAATAGTTTTCACTTTCTTTCAAATGCTTTGAGCGTTTGATTGAGCCTGCCTGGAGAGCTAGATTGATGGATTTGCACCTTTGGGACTATTCCATTGGTTCTGGTTGGTGTACACATTACATGCTATAATGTAGCTAATGTTGGGTAAATATGTTTGGTGTAAACATGACATGCTAATGTTGAGTAAATCTGGTTGGTGTACACATGAAATGCTATAAGGTCACTTTGGGATAATGAAACCTTGACGTGTGACACTACAGATCTCATCCCTATCTCAAAACATCAAACTTTCTTCCACCTCCCTCCTTAATATGTATTTTTCTGAACCGCCATGTTTACTACCCAGCAGTACCACAAATTAAATATTTAGGCCCATTTGCTCTCCCCAAGAAATTCTACCATCTTGGGCTTCATGAAAATAAATTAAAGTCTGAATTCAACAGGAGCGAAGGATTTTCCTAATGCATAAGACCCGACACCATGAATATTCTTCACCTCCATTAGTCTCGTGTGATAGTTGTTTTTAATTATTTTGGGACTGAAACTTTTTGACCACATGGCATATGTCTCTCTTATCAGAGGATGCCTCTCTTTGTCACGCCCTGACCTTAGAGAGCTGTTTTATTTCTCTATTTGGTTAGGTCAGGGAGTGATGTGGGGTGGGCATTCTATGTTCTATTTTCTATGTTTTGTATTTCTTTGTTTTGGTTGGGTATGGTTCTCAATCAGGGACAGCTGTCTATCATTGTCTCTGATTTGGAACCACACTTAGGCAGCTCCTTTTCCCACCTGTCTTTGTGGGTAGTTATCTTTGTTAGGGGCTCTAAAGCCCTGTTAAGCTTTACGGTGGTTTCTTTATTTCTTGTTTTGTTGGCGTCATTATATAAAATAAAAAGATATGTACGCTCACCACTCTGCACCTTGGTCATTTTCTAACAACGGCCGTGACACTCTTAATTAACTAAATCAATTATCATTTCCTCAACTCATCACACTGTAATATGACAGCTGGGCCCGGGGGAGACCTTGTGGGAGAGACACTTACTTCTTAGCTGCAGTGCAGGGGGAAAGCACCGCCGCAACGAGCAGAGCACTACCGCACCTTTTCCACCTGAATTTAATGTGAGGTGGTTGAACAGTGTCTAGGGAGTGAGGGGAGCGAGGCAAGGCCCTGGTCCTAGAAGGAGGCTACTCTGAGTTTATCACTCTATAACAGGGTCTCCAGGGGTGCATCTCTCTCTAAGGTCTTTAGCTCTGACTCTGTCTCTCAGCTCGGTGCTTGGGGCCTGTAACTGTGTGTGGGTGATGTTGTGTTGCAAGTTACTATTACACTTTCAGCAGTTGGTGTGTATGGGATAATAAAACAGGGAAATAATTGAAGGCATATGTCTGGAGAAAAATCCATATTTCACTCAGTAACAGGCCTAGAGTGAGTGAGTTGTGCACCACATGCTAGGACTACTTTTACAACCATGCATAGCAATACAAAACACAGATTTTTCATTTCATGGCTTAAAGTGAAAATCAATGCAACTCATAACAGTGATGCATACAAATGCATCCATTTGGGCTCCTACAGGCCCATAAGAATGATATACAAAAAGGAGGCCATTTTGGCTTTTGGCCCAGTCCTACCTCATCCAGATGCACCAGGAAGGTGACGTTGGTGTGCAGGTCAGTGGTAAGCTTGCCCTCTCTGGTGGAGAGAGAAAGGCCTTTTGGAGCCCTGTTGGGACACATCTGCTTCCTGGGTGTGTACATGTCCTTGACTCCCTTGATGCAGTTGTTGGACACCACTTTTCGGTACCTTAAGAAGATACCATTTGAATGATTTAGTACATGTTTAGTATGTTTTACTGAGGTTATGGCTTCATGACACTACTAGTTAACAAGGCTAAGGTATTGGTCATGTTCATCAATGAGGCTTGACAAGAAATTGCAAAAAATGTATTTTTAACCTCAAAGTGATTGCGGAAGTGACTGAGCTAGTAAACAAGACTTGCTATTGTTTGACTAATCTTAAAATTGCTTAGTGATCCCTAATTAAAATATTAATTTCACACTGACAAAACTCGAACATGCTTACTGACTCCGAGACAAAACCTTAGCCTCCGAGACAAGACCGAGACAACCTCCGAGACAAGACCTTAGCCATCCTGAGACGTCCTAATCTGTGTCCTAGGATTCCTGAAAGTGCTTTGTAGCTCTCAGAAGTAGACCATCTCATGCAGTATAGATCTACTGTCTGGTGAATGACTCAGGTCTAAATAGCCAATATCACTATTCACACTAGGAGCCGTGCCAGAGGGTGTGACACCCTGACAGTGTTTCATTACAGTGGGAAGATGGGAAGATGATAAGCGTTGGCCAACCTATACAGAGAGATACTGTAGCCACTGTAAGTTTTAATGTGTTTTTGTACCTCTTTTTGATATGTGTGATACCTATTCAGGCTTTTTAACATGGATCATATTATAACCATCATAATGTTTTACAAAATGGAAAACATTGAAGGAAAAATATTTGACCTTTCATTGAGCAGAAATATACAGCAGGGTTGCCTTCACTTAGAATAGACAACATAGAAACGCTACAAAATAGTGTCCTTATGTGCAACTCACCCTGTGCTGTTGAGGTAGTTCTGTCCTTGGCTGCAGCTCCTTGATACAACAGCTGGGTTGAACCAGAACGCTGGTAGACAGTTCCCTTCTCTACGCCGTTCATAGCCATAATCACTATAACAAATCACATACAGAATGTGATCAATACCATCACTTTAACTCTTTAACCTACTGTATATCAATCAAATGTATTTATAAAGCCCTTTTTACATCATCTGATGTCGTAATGTGCTGTACAGAAACCCCTCCTAAAACCCCAAACAGTAAGCAATGCAGGTGCAGAAGCACGGTGGCTGAAACCTAGAAAGAAACCTAGAGAGGAACCGGGCTATGAGGGGTGGCCAGTCCTCAGAACATGGCCAAGATGTTCAAATGTTCATAGATGAACAGCAGGGTTGTAGAGGGTGCAACAGATCAGCACCTCAGAAATAAATGTCAGTTGGCTTTTCATTTATGTACATATCTACCTAAATTATCTCATACATCTGCACATCAACTTGGTACTGGTACCCCGTATATATAGCCAAGTTATCGTTACTCATTGTGTATTTATTATTCTTTTTCTATTTTATTCTCTGCATTGTTGGAAAGGGCCCATAAAATTAAGCATTTCACTGTTAGTCTACACCTGCTGTTTACGAAGCAAGTGATAAATACAATTTGATTTGATTTTGATCCAAAGGACATACGGTATTCCTGTGTTATGTTACAGCTAATTGTTCCTATCCCCTCAGCACGATACATATAATAGATATTTTTTGCATTGCAACCCATAATTATTATATATTGATTGGGCTGCGGTTGACAAAAGCTCCAGATCAGCAGAGGTAGGAAGACTGAGCCCTGGGGGACTCCATGTCAATACAGCCAGCCAGGTTAGGGTTGGCTGACTTCCAACTGCTGATGTTAGCTACCTCCCATTCACAAAGTGATTTACATCGGGCAAAGCAGGTTAGGCAAGTGCCCATTCTAATAATGACGCTGTCATTGATTTATCAATTAATTACCTAGCCAGAACTAACAGGATGCAACAAAGCCTGAGGTCCGTCTATGACTACCTATGGCCTGGTCTGGCCTCAGTGTGATTAGGAACCTCCCCCAATTTATTGACAGGCTGTCAAGTGAAATTATGGTGTTATGGTTGGTCGGGATAATAGTTATAAGGGACAAGTGAGTCCAATGAAGGTACAGTGTCCAGTTAAGGACATTAACGCACCACTGAATCACAGCCTGGGTAATGCAAAGATCACATTTCTTTCCAGTAAGTCACAGAAAAGTATGGTGTCCAGTTTAGTACATTATAGTTGTGGAGACTCCCAGCGTGTTTTGGTTACACATTAATACTAATCTCTCCTCACTTATTATTAATATAACATATCAAGTGTTATATCTATGTATCTACCCTGAACAAAATACAAATACAACACATTAAGTGTAGGTCCAATGTTTCATGAGCTGAAATAAAGGATCCCCAGAAATGTTCCATAGGTACAACAATACTATTTCGCTGTTAGTGAGAATTTCTCCTGCCAAGATAATCCATCCACCTGACAAGTGTGGCATATCAAGAAACTGATTAAACAGCATGATAATTACACAGGTGCACCTTGTGATGTAGACAATAAAAGGACACTCTAAAATGTGCAGTTTTATCACACAACACAATGCCACAGATGTCTCAAGTTTTGAGATATTGTGCAATTGGCATGCTGACTGCAGGAAAGTCCACCAGATCTTTTGTCAGAGAATTTAATATTTGTTGCTCTAGCATAAGCCACCTCCAACATGGTTTTAGAGAATTTGTCAGTATGTCCAACTGACCTCACAACCACAGACCACATGTATGTCAATGTGTGGGCAAGCGGTTTTCTGTCAACGTTGTGAACATTGCGCCCCCATGGAAGCTGGACTGTTATGGTATGGGTAGGCATAAGCTACAGACAACAAACACAAGTGCATTTTATCGATGGCAATTTGAATGCACAGAAATACTGTGATGAGATCCTGAGGCCCACTGTGAAGGCAATTTATTTTAAGTTATCTGACCAACAGATGCTTCATGTGAAATCTATAGATTCTGGCCTAATGAATTTATTTCAATTGACTGATTTCCTCATTTGAACTACAACTCAGTAAATGATTTGAAATTGTTGCATATTTTTGCTCAGTTTATAACCTCTGGTTTCAGTCTCGTCATTGTCCCACTTTGGAATCAACCTCTGGACCTTTTGTTCACAGCCAAACAGAACAACGTGCCGGTGCAGTGTCACCCTATTATGCTTTACAGAATCAGTAAACATTTCAGACCTTGACGTTTGTGTACACTTCAAAGTCAATTAAAAGTTTTATTGTTGTTCACTCTGAATGTTGAAGTTTCTCAACGAGATTGTTTTTTAATTTTACTGTCTCTGTCACCAGCGAGAGAGAGAGAGAGAGAGAGAGAGAGAGAGAGAGAGAGAGAGGCCACGACATTTGTGAACTGTATCATAAAATAATTAAAAACAACTATCCCTGGAGATGAATGGATTCTAATTAAAACTAATACAGTTTTGTCATACACCGCTGTCATTAATATACAAACGTATCTTTCCTTTTCTCTTCCCTGCCAAAAAACAACAGCAACCTACAGTCCTATTAACACCCTTCATCTTCTCTACTTTATTATAAGCATAGCAAAACGAGCTCAGCCAGAGAGACAGATGTTGGGAGCAAATTATTCCCCAAAATATCTGATAATTGGAGCACTGACACAGAAAATGAACCAAATGAATGGGATCCTGAAATAGTGTAATAAATCCAAAAATGACTTAAATGGGACAACATACAACATGTATTTCTCTTTTATGGACAATGAAACCTCTGTTGATCTACTCATGTTTAGATTTGAGATAAAAGGACATGTTTTCATGTCTTCTATTTTACTGCAATTGTGAGTTATTATACTAGTATACTATAATTACCATTCAAAGTCGTGGGCCCGACAGATACACGACTCAGCAGAGAGGACTTTGGCGTAGTCTTTTCCCAGCATGCAATAGTTTCCTGGTCTGCGTTTCATATAGATCTGTTTCTGGCCCATCACACACGGCTCGCCCTGTGAAACACATACAGGATATTAATCCATATAGTGAACGCACATGGGATTACATTATATCATTTTAAAATGTCAAATTAACATAGAACAGCAAGTCAAACCATTATTATGTTAACCTATTGAGCTTATTGGAACTACCCAAACACTGTAAGTACACTGCATCTACCTTGTAAAAACATTGGTACCTGGAGGAAAATGGGGGAGGGTCATGGGGGAGGGTCATCTTTTAACATCAGTCAGGGGGAGGGTTTCTTATGTTTTCTTAAAACATTTTGGCCAGGGGAGGGTCAGGTAATTTGTAATTGATTAAATGTCAAATTGCTCAGGTTTTGAGAATTAGTTGCTTATTATAGTATCTCAATGTGTGCCCGATGATGCCCCTCATCCCTGATTCTCTGCTAGGCGAGCAATATCAAGTGCCACTACTGTGGTCTCAATAAAATGATCCATAGACTATACTATATGCTATAAGCCTAGGCTCTATGAAGAGTAGGCTAGGAGAAGCACAGGGCAAAGTTATATTTCTTAGAAAATGTACTTCCCTCCTGAGTTTTTGAGCTGCTGGGATGGTGTATATAAAACTAGGTTACACGGCATTACACACTGCAATGGATAGGCGTTCCCAATCATGAGACCCGGCCTGCCCTGCTCTTGCTGATGTAAACACTTTTGTGCTGCATAACAAATGACTGTGCTGTGTAAGGTGGCACTTCAGGAGGCGAGTCAAAGACTTATTCCATTCTTTTTTTTCTCCAAAAGAGTATATATATATGTGCGTGCAGACTAGGTCTACTGATGCCCTGGTCAGTTTGAGAGGGAGAGAACGAAGATGAAAAGGAAGACCCGAGGGGAACTTGCTACTAATAGATTTGATTTTAATAAAAAAACATATGTTTTGTTGCCCATAATGAAGCTATTTATCAGAGTTATTGACCTCACAATAAGCCATATTGAAGCAGCAGCAGTTTCATTTTACTTTAGGCTTCTAACAACAAGAGGGTTTTGTGTTGAAGCCTATTTCTTCCTATTCAAGAAATAAGAGGTAGGCCTACCTGTTTGACAGATGAAATTATAGTCTACCTTCCATAGACTTTGTCAGCCATTTCCTTCAGACACCATTACACTCCTTAAATATCTCAGTGTCAGTGGAGAGCTTGGTATGTTAAGTTAAAACCAGGGCTCGAATTCAGGGGGTATTTGAAGGTATTGTGGCGTTTGTTAATTAAAGAAAATGGCTAAAAGCATAGGCCTACCCCCTTGTTAGCTTGTTACTTTGGAAATAAAAGTGTATGGACCTGATTATATAAAGTGATATTGTAAGGACACTTTTAATCCGCAATTCTTTATGCTAGAAACAAGCTGTAAATTGCTGGGGAAAGAAGAGACTGATGCATATGGGATATCTTTGGTTTGTCTCTATGACATGTAGAGCCTGCTACCTTCTACAACCATGGAGACAAAAAAAGTACTTTCTTTGGAAAGTAATGTGTGATATTATTTTGTCTATCAATTGACATTCTACATTCCAACAGGCTAGCAGCAGTCAGCAGCAAGCCAGGTCGCTTAAGAAGGAACAATAATGTATTATTGATAAATTATTATTATTATTTCCAGGCTTTAGCCTATCATTTAGGAAATTAATTGAGAAACATTTGTGACATGCTACAGGCCGGCAGGTGCACAGCATTTTAACAACACATCAACAACAGCACTTCACCAACATGCCTATATAGTACATTTTGATTTAGGCTGTATAAAATGAAATAAAATACATTCTTTTGAATTAAATAGAAACACGAGTTTGACTAGTCTGTAGTTTGAGGATCATGAGGTGAGCTAATTTAGCACAGCAGATGCACTTATACTCCCATGCCCTAATCCCATTCTACACAAATCTATTTTGCAGCAACAATATCTGTCACTTCCTGATCTGTTTCACCTGTCCTTGTGCTCGTCTCCACCCCCTCCAGGTGTCGCCCACCTTTCCCGGTTATCCTCTGGTTATTTATACCTAGGTTTTCTGTCTGTCTGTTGCCAGTTCGTCTTGTTTGTTCAAGCCTACCAGCATTTTGTCTCAGCTCCTGTTATTCCCTAGTCTCTCTTTTTCTCATCCTCCTGGTTTTTGACCCTTGTCTGTCCTGACCCTGTACCCGCCCGCCTGACCACTGCCTGTCTCTGACCCTGAGCCTGCCTGCCGTCCTGTACCTTGGCCTCTCCTCTGGATTATCGACCCCTGCCTGCCTTGACCTGTCGTCTGCCTGCCCCTGTTGTTACAATTAACATTGTTCCCTCACACAGTCTGCACTTGGGTCTTACCAAGATTCCTGATAATATCATGGAATGAAATAGAAAATGATAGTTTCCCCAAATATATATATATTTTTGCTGTGTTAAACAACTAACGGCTTTTTCTCAAATGAATTGATGATCATGTACTTCAGTTGTAACTGTTTCTGTTGTGCTCACTTTTTACAGTTGATAGACAACTTTAGCGTTGTTCCATACTTAGACTATCCTCTATTTTTAACAATAGCCTGTAGAGAAATCAAAACATCTCTGGTGCTGCAGCATGCGCTCATTCGTCATCATGCTCTATTTTACTATTTAAAAAGACCTTAGTCATCTCCAGTCATGTAAAATTATGTAGAATTGCATGAAATGTGTTAATAAAAAGGCTTTTTTGGGGGAAAGCAAATAAATTGATAGATTCATTCAGTGCTTTTGTTAATTTAATTGATATATTTTCACCACTACCCTTGTCCGCGGTAGTCTTTGAACGCACAACTTTCTAGCTACTTTGCCATCTAATAAAATGAAGAACGGTTTCTAAAACTGCAATACAAAGGCTCTGTTCTGTCCTATGAGTGATGTTAAATGGTTTTCATGTTCTCTGCTGTCCACTTTATGTTTTTATTATTATTTTGGGTATAGGGGAGGGCCACGTTTTTTATTTTTACCATTAAAAATATATTTTACTGAAGGAAGGGCCATCCATTTTCATTTCGGAGAGGTCCGATTTTCTCCAGGTATTGTCATTATAAATAATGTACAGTCCCAAACTACCATGTAAATTCATTGTTATGTGGTAACAAGGTCACATATTGATAAGTTGGACCGACTTCCTGTTTAAGAGCTCTTACCTTGTTGTGAAGGTGCCACGTCTGATAGTCTCCTTCTGTACATTTCCTGTTGAAGATGGACTTGTAGTCTATCTTGATAAGCTGCCACTCAGACCTATGGCTGAAATGTCCAAAAAACCTTGAGAAACCAAAGGATGGATACACAAGTTAATATAACTCGACAAGGGTTTTCAGCGCTACGAGTTTTCATCAATTACGTTAAGTCTATGAGTAATTACATTTTCCTAGTTAAATGTCAATCAAATGGGGAAATCAGTCCTAAGCTAACAAACTGACAACCCTTATGAATCAAATATTTTCTCCCATTTAAACGTCTGTTAATAAAGACGAGACATCAGCATTCGTTGAATTAAAATTCCTCCCCATCCCCTCATATCTTCCCTCCAAGAGGAACAGGGTTCCCAAGAGAACGAGAAGGAGACAAATTCATCTCATCCATCTCATCCCCTTCACCAAAAGGAACAGAGTCCCAAAGCAATGGAAGACAGAAAAATTAAATCCCTCCTTTTCTCCATCTCTCTAAGACTTTCTACAGAGGACAAAAGAATGCCATCCCCCGTCTATAGATCATTCATCACGGCGCGTCTTCCCTCGATTACTCTATTGTCCCGACTCACGTCATGATCTGGTTCTCTGTCCCGGCCTCCACCAGCATCCCATCCACAAACAGAGGCACCAAGGAGAAGCTGTGTCTGGTCCACTGCCGCCCCTCATCAAAACTGATCCTGTAACAGAGTCACAACACAATGACTCATTGAATGAATCCCAAATGGCACCCAGGGCCTATAGGGCTCTGGTCTAAAGTACTGAAGCCTACTAGGAAAAAGGATGTCATTTGTGATGCAACCATTCACATCTCAGACTGGCAGTAACAACAAGGCCCATATTCGTAATTCTGACTTGGAGTGTTGATCTAGGATCAATTTTGACCTTTTAGATCATACGGAATGAGATTATACAGACCGGTGGGATCTGATCCTAAATCAGCATTGCTACTTTGAATACGAGCCCTGATGCTCTCAATTACAGTGTGTCAACTGGGTTCGTGGAAGATCATTGGAGTGAGTCCTCTCCATAGACAGTCAGTCGCTGAATCTCAGGTTGGGTCTAATTGACTACAGTTAACAAACGTTCTGTTGAATAGAAGAAGAATAAAACAACAGAACTGTGTTTGACTATCAAAGCGTGGAGGTAGAACAACTTCAAGGGAAAACAACAACGTCATAGGTCTTGAGTTTACTAACAGTCTACAGTGAAGTGATGTAGAAGGAAAAACACAACACACAAAACAAACCAGAATAGAACTGTTTCATGTTCTAATAACTACAAAACAGGGGCGGACATGTGTGGGGAGACAAATAAAAATTTATAACGAGATTGGGCAACTTTCATCCTCCAGGCCTGTTCTCTATTGATTCTGACATCTCATCAACATCACTTCAGATGTGAGAACACTGGAGTACTGTGTGTGACAAGGTTGGGAACAACACTCAACAATGCACAGTCTTGCTCGGGGATGCAAGAAGCAGCAGCCCCCTTGTTGCAGCTTCCATCTAAACCTCCGTCAGTCAGCATGCCTTCATCAGGCTATAAACTCAGACAACAGACAAAGCATTTATACGCCTATATTAAGAGGATACGAGGGTCAGGAAATGTTACACTAGCTGGGAGGAGAGTGAGAGAACAGAGACACAGAGAGAGAGAGAGAGAGAGAGAGAGACAGAGAGAGAGAGAGAGAGAGAGAGAGAGAGAGAGAGAGAGAGAGAGAGAGAGAGAGAGAGAGAGAGAGAGAGAGAGAGAGAGAGAGAGACAGAGACAGAAAGAGAGAGAGAGAGAGAGAGAGAGAGAGAGAGAGAGAGAGAGAGAGAGAGAGAGAGAGAGGGGGGGGATTGGTTCCTACAGCACTTGCCTGGGTTCAAATAGCATTTGCCATCTTTCAAATACTTTAGCTGCCCGTTACCTGGCCTAATGGTTCCAATGAAATTGGCCCAAAAGTGCAAACCCCATCCGTCTGAGACAATTACATGTTTCAATTAAATACTGAAAGAAAACAATACTATTTGAAACCTGGTTTGATATGAGGGCTTCTACTGTGTTCCTTTCCTCCACTAGTGCACTTAAATAATCTAGGAGACACAACCAGGAAGGAAGGAATCCTGCACACCTTGGTGCTAAAAGTACCTTCTAAATGTTTTTCTAAAGTGATATAAGAATAGAGATGTGGTTTCAGGTGTGTTGGTCTTAACTGAGGCAAAACGTGGGCGCTCCAATTTACAATAGAATGGTCAGTGTTAAAAGTACTAACATGGGGACTTGGTGAAGAAAAACACTTTCCCCCAATTTAGCTTTTTTTTGACAACATGTTTGTATCTTTATTGCTTATGTTTGTGCTTTGCAAGTTGTTCAAACCTTGAATACTGCCTTTAATCATATATAAACAAAAAAACTTTTATTGACATCAATAGAAGTACTAACATGTTATAGCAACCAGTTTATAGAGATACAAACACTGAATTAGATTTAAACCTACTGTAAATGTCTAGTGGGGACGGTTGGTTGTTTCACAGCGACAAGGGCCCCTCCTTTATCCAGAAACCAGACGTTGTGTTCCTCCTCGAATATCTGAGAGGACACACAGGCAATTCAATATAATATATGATTTACATACAGTTACCTTGTACACATCTAGCTGAATACTGAGTCTCAAAACACCTTTTGATCAAAAGGCAGAGACAGCAGTACAAAATACTTATTCTCCAAACTACAATATTAAAATATATTATTAGAATGCCTGAGAAGAGAATACCTTAGCTTTTACCCCCAAATTCAGCCTAAACTCACCTGTCTCCAGTTGTTACCAGCATCAGATGAGATGAACATTCCAACGTTATTGTAAGACAGGTCAGACCCAATATTCCCTGTGATAAAAATGCAACAAAGCATTAGTTAAATATTCAAATGATGCTGAAAATGTGAAGATGGTGTAAATTACAATGAAGAATAGATTCAGAGCAGAGAAGAACAACCATTCATGCTTAGATGGATGTTGCTCAGTTTTTCTTAAGCAATGATGTAACATGTTAATCTCTGAGCATATCTCTCCACTTTGTTGATGCCTTGTGATGTCTCCCTTCCACTGTTCAGTGTCAGGCGTGAGTTTTGAGCTGCATCGTGTTTGTCAGGGTCACCAAACATAATATGTTGTGTCCTCAGTCTGCACTGGCCCACTTAAATAAACCGGGTGACGTTGTATCACCAAAATGTCAGTAAGGACAACATCAAAAGTGCTATAGTGTGTCTCTGGACATATTCAATACATTTATACAGGCTCACAGTGGCTTAGGGATCTCACAGATCCAGTAAGAGATTTGAGGATAGGAGGAGGGGACAGGGCAAATATTGTTTGAGGACAGAGATCAAGAAAGCATATTCATGGATGTAGGCCATTTTTGTGGTTTTTGCTAAGATACAATATTTTCCCACACAGTTGAAGATGAGTTGTTTATAGCAGGGCTTGCATATCCCTATCAGTAATGTTAGGGATTGAATAGCCATCATAATATTCACAATCAAATGCAATTTCAGAACTGACCTGGAAAGGATAGACAGCTATTCTCCTTTTGTACCATTACCTAAATTGAACAGATGTCTCTCTATTCAGCCAAATACATTTTCACATAAGTGGACAATAAGGTAATCTAATCTAATGTTATCTATCAAATGTTCATTCTGTATTCTCTCACCTGTGGCCACTATGATTCCCGGTGCTGAGGCCTTGGTTGATATGCTGCCTGACAGGTAGGGGTTTTCAGACGTCTGCAGTTGGAGATGGAGCGAACAGAAGGGCTGAGAAATGACAGACAGTCCATTATATTTGACGGAGCCATTATACACTGGTCAATCAAATCCCCAGTGTTACATAGAACACTACAGGGTTGATCTTTAAAAGGTGCACAAAGCATGTGCTTTTGATTTCAAGAGAAGGTCCTTTAGATAAGAGAAAGAAAAGCTGCCATGCGGTCTTTATTAAGATTTCATCTCAGAAAGCCTGAAGATAGAGCTTAATAGAAACTTTTGAATTCTGAAGTCTTCCATTTACACCAAATTTTAATAGCAATGCTAACATAGGCAGTTAACTATACAACAAACTATATTTGGTTAACAAAACATGAAACAAACTAAACACAAGTAAGAAAATTCCCAAAGCCTCACTCTGAAAAAAACGTACTGCCTCTCCATAGTTTATCTTAATTATCAGTCATTAATACAGGGAGGGACTTTACATAAAATCATTAAGTCAAGGGAGAGAGAAGGAGACGGCTGCATGTGAGCGCTCACATTTGTCAACATGTTTTTTTTTTTACAAAAAAGATCGATTTGGAGTTACACAAACGTGGATTATTTCTCAGGGACCTATACAGGATGCTACCCTCCACAGCATAACCTTCACTCCAGATTAAAAACTCCAAACCTACAACCTAATATTGGACAACATTTCCTGGAAGGATTATTACTACCAATGATTCATCTTTCCAAGCTGTACAGAGAGTGCCCTGGCAAGCAAACAGCAGAGACCATCTGCCCTGGGACTGAGACGGACCTGAAACAACTTCAATGAGCACTGAGGTGTGAAGTGAGAGGTGTCAAAGCCTTTAAGTCCAACAAATGGCAGGAGTCTCACAGGTTACCCCACCTACATCCAGATGCCTTTGAAGCCCCCTCCCGCTGTTCAGAGATCATCCACTGGTATTTTCTACAAGAAATCTGCCTCCAGAAATGAAGGCTTCTCCCAAGTGGGTGTGACATCTACTCCCACTACCTGCTGAACTGCTGCCTGGATTCTACCTGGAGATCTGTTCGCCCTGGCCTGTCTCCCCTGTCTGGTACAGGTACCCCCACCTCACACGTACTGTTGGGGCAAATGACTCTGAACTTACAATGGCTAGCCCCAAGTTGTTATATATTTTTTCTTGTGCATTTAGCTATTTTTCTATTTGCCTCATGACTCCTGCATGCTTTGTTTACTGTGAACTTTCTTGTTTGCCCAACCGTGGGACAGACTATGTTTGTTCCCACACTCAGGACTCTGACTCTATTGGTTACACAGACTTTTGGCCTCCCGTCCTCTTCTGACCACCTCTCGCCGGCTTTCTATTCATGTTACCTGATTGAAATTGCTGTACAACATGTTCTTAGAATCAAGGGCATATACACTTGCTAAAAAAATGTAATGAGCAAGCCTTACTTAATGACCTGACCTTTGTAAATTGGAATAGAATCAGCTTGATCCCCCTCTGTTGAAGACACTTGGACCTTCATTTTAGATATTTTCAGTGGTATTGTTAACAAACACGCCCCCATAAAGAAAATGACCTGCAGAATAAACCCTCCTCCTCACAGCTGCCTTCTCCCTTATTGCAGATGATGTGGTTGTTACTAACAAGAAGCACATGGCTCTTTAATCACCACTTCATTAAGTCAGGATTCCGATTTGACTCAGCCATGCCTCCTTGCCTGTCCAACATTTCCACATCTCCCACCCCAACTAATGCGACAAGGCCCGATACTCCTCCCTCTTTCTCCCCTGCCCCACTACAAAGTTTCTCCCTGCAGGCTGTCACTGAGTCCAAGGTGCTAAAGGAGCTCCTTAAAAACTTGACCCCAAAAACACATCCGAGTCAGATGGTTTAGAGACCCTTTCTATTTTTATCTTTCTACCCTATAATCGCCAAGCCCATCTCTGACCTTTTTAACCTGTCTCTCCTCTCGGGGGAGGTTCCCATTGCTTGGAAGGCAGCCACAGCGAGTCCTTTATTTAAAGGGTTTGATCAAGCTGATCCTAACTGTTTTATGCTTATTTCTATTTTGCCCTGGCTTTCTTGAGGTATATAGTATTCTCTCGGGTATGCAATCTGGTTTCCGCTCAGGTTATGGATGTGTCACTTGCAACCTTAAAGGTCCTCAATTATGTCACTATTGCCCTTGATTCTAAGCAATGCTGTGCTGCTATTTTTATTGACTTGGACAAAGCTATTGATACGGTAGACTATTCCATTCTTGTGGGCCGGCTAAGGAGTATTGGTGTCTCTGAAGGTCTTTGGCCTGGTTTGCTAACTACTTCTCTCAAGGAGTGCAGTGTATACAGTTAGCTGTCTCAGCCACTGCCTGTCGCCAAGGGAGCACCCCAATGCTCGATCCTAGGCCCCATGCTCTTCTCAATTTACAATAACAACATAGCTCAGGCAGTAGGAAGCTCTCTCAGCCATTTATATGCAGATGATACAGTCTTATGCTCACCTGCCCCCTCACCGGATTTTGTGTGAAACACTCGACAACAAACCTTTCTTAGTGTCCAAATGCTTTCTCTAACCTTAATCTTGTTCTGAACACCTCCAAAACGAAGGTCATGTGTTTTTGTTAGAAGGATGCCCCTCTCCCCACAGTTGTGATTACTACCTCTGAGGGTTTAGAGCTTGAGGTAGTCACCTCATACAAGTACTTGAGAGAATATCTCAGCACATATCAAAGCTGCAGGCTAAAGTTTAATCTAGACTTGGTTTCCTCTATCATAATCGCTCCTCTTTCACCCCAGCTGCAAAATAACCCTGATTCATATGACCATCCTACCTTTGCTAGATTACGGAGACATCATTTATAGATCGGCAGGTAAAGTTGCTCTCATCAGATTTGCCACCAATGCCACTTATAGAACACATCACTGCACTCTATACTCCCCTGTAAACTGGTAATCTCTGTATACCCGTCACAAGACCTACTGGTTGATGCTTATTTATATAACCCTCTTAGGCCTCACTCCCCCCCTATCTGAGATATTTACTGCAGCCCTCATCCTCCACATACAACACCCGTTCCGCCAGTCACACTCTGTTAAAGGTCCCCAAAGCACACATATCCCTGGGTCACTTGTCTTTTCAGTTCGCTGCAGCTAGCGACTGGAACGAGCTGCAACAAACATGCAAACTGGACAGTTTTATCTCAATCTCTTCATTCAAAGAATCAGTCATGGACACTCTTATTGACAGTTGTCGCTGCTTTGTGTGATGGATTGCTGTCTCTACCTTCCTGCCCTTTATGCTGCTGTCTGTGCCCAATAATTTTTGCAACATGTTTTGTGCTGCATCCATGTAGTGCTGCTGCCATGTTGTGGAGCTACCATGTTGTTGTCATGTTGTGTTGCTACCATCCTGTGTTGTTATGTGTTGCTGCCCTGCTATATTGTTGTCTTTGGTCTCTCTTTCTTTAGCGTTGTGGTGTCTCTCTTGTCGTGATGTGTGTTTTGTCTTATATATATATATTTTTTTTAAATGTACCCAGCCCCCGTAATTGTAAATAAGAATTTGTTCTTAACTGACCTTCTTAGTTAAAAAAAGGTTAAACAAAAAAGAAAGTAATGAAACAAGTCTCAGGGGCAAGCCGACAACTAAAGTCAATTATATCTGTTCAAAGAGCCCCGCCCCCCCAAAAAAAATAATAATAATTGCTCTTTCATCTTTGCCAATTCATAGTATGACATTGCTGTAAGGACACCAAGGGCAATGGGATTTAACAGGGTAATCAAATATAATCTGTAATTAAAATATCACATAAATGCACAATCATATTCAACCTGTAGCCCACTCAGCGCACAGCGTGCAGCCCCCACAATTGCCTCCCTTGGCTTTGAAACAGTACGAACACTTACTGCTAATGTCTCACAGTTATTTGTCTACATAGTCATCCTTTACGTGGGATGAAATGAGAGATAGGGCACCTAAAATAATAAGAACTGTAGATGACAAGGAGTGTGTACACAGTTCATCCTGATATCATAGCTTAAATGTGATTACATAAAGTAATTCCCTTTCAGTTAAGATGAGTAAGCAAACTCCCTTGAGTGTGTGATGTAACACGACTGTTATCATTGATGTACATAACTTGAAGGGAACTGAACACATATTCCTGGATTAAAATAAACTGTCATTGGAGATTATCTATTGGGTATGTGTTTTTAATCTCCTGGACTAGGCTTAATCTGGGTCTAGGAAAGCACATGAAAGAGTTCAGGCAGTCTTAGATCATGCATGATCACCACAACGATGAGCCTTCCCTGTTAGCTTCAGTATAACTCACCAGTATACAGTGGATGTCATTGCCAGCCAGGTCTGTCGCCGGGGCCTGTAGTAACCGCCAATCACGACCCTTGTTGTAGGTGATGTAGGTCTTCACCTGGTTGTCTAGCCTCCTGTTTGCGATCAGCATGCCTTTGATACCTGCTACCTAGGGAGAAATAGAGAACAAATTCGAAAACAGACACTAAAACTAGCCAAATCCAACCACCAAAACAGATTACATGATTTTCTTAAATGTATTTTTCAAGCACTAAACAGTACCCAAAATGCCCCCTGACAGACATAGCTACGGGAAGTAGGGGTGTTGAGGGTGCTGCAACAACCCAGAAAAAAAATATATATATACTAATACAAATATATATACTACCCGTCAAAAGCTTTAGAACATATACTCATTCAAGGGTTTTTCTTTATTTTTACTATTTTCTACATTGTAGAATAATAGTGAAGACATCAAAACTATGGAATCACGTAGTAAGAAAAAAAGTGTTAAACAAATAAAATATATTCTTCAAATAGCCACCATTTGCCTTGATGACAGCTTTGCACAATCTTGGTATTCTCTCAACCAGCTTCACCTGGAATTATTTTCCAACAGTCTTGAAGCAGTTCCCACACATGCTGAGCACTTGTTGGCTGCTTTTCCTTAACTCTGCAGTCCGACTCATCCCAAACCATCTCAATTTGGTTGAGGTTGGGGGATTGTGAACGCAAGGTCATTTGATGCAGCACTCCATCACACTCCTTCTTGGTAAAATAGCTCTTACTCAGCCTGGAGGTGTGTTGGGTCACTGTCCTGTTGAAAAACAAATGATAGTCCCACTAAGCCCTGCATGCAATACTGTGGTAGCCATGCTCGTTAAGTGAGCCTTGAATTCTAAATAAATCACAGTGTCACCAGCAAAGCACCCCCACACCATATCACCTCCTCCTCCATGCTGTATGGTGGGAAATACACATGCAGAGATCATCCGTTCACACACACCGCGTCTCACAAAGACACGGTGGTTGGAACCAAAAATCGCCAATTTGGACTCCAGGCCAAAGGACAAATTTCCACCAGTTTAATGTCCATTGCTCATTTTACTTGGCCCAAGCAAGTATTTTCTTCTTATTGGTGTCCTTTAGTAGGGGTTACTTTGCAGCAATTCAACCATGAAGGCCTGATTCACACAGTCTCCTCTGAACAGTTGATGTTGAGATGTGTCTGTTACTTGAACTCTGTGAAGCATTTATTTCTGCTGGAATTTCTGAGGCTGGTATCTCAAATGAAATTATCCTCTGCATTCCATATGTGCTATTTCATAGTTTTGATGACTTCACTATTATTCTATAATGTAGAAAATAGTAAAAATAAAGAAAAACCCTTGAATGAGTAGATGTTCTAAAACTTTTGACCGGTAGTGTATATATACTGTATATATATATAAAATTGGATTTTTCCACAAAAGTAGTGCACTGAGCCTTTAGTAGTCCCGTATTAGCGGACTGATGTAGCTGTCTGTAGCGCGGGGAAATTATAATTATATATATTGTTTTTTATTCTCACAAAAGTAGTGCACTGGGCCTTTAATAGTACTGTATTAGCTGGCTGCTATAGCTGTCTGTAGCGCAGGCAAAAATAATCCCCGCAACCCCACAGTCGACAAAAAGTCCTCAGCACCCCCAAACCCCAAATATCTTGCCACGGCTATGCTGACAGACATCAGACTGGTCACAAACCAGTCTCCTTTTCCTTCAATTATCTCCCTTGAATTGCGTCCCGATCAACTGCCCACCACTGTTGTGACTACATTACAACGCTGGACGTTAAAACTGATAAACTTTCACATCCACGAGACACCCACTCACAAAAAGTGAGAGAGAGAGAGAGAGAGAGAGAGAGAGAGAGAGAGAGAGAGAGAGAGAGAGAGAGAGAGAGAGAGAGAGAGAGAGAGTGTGTCATGGCTCCTTGCCTCCTTAGTCAAACTGTCTTCCTGTGATAACCCATCCAGGATGGAAGTGTGATGGGGGTAGACCCGACGACTGTGCTTTAAATACGACCCATACTGCAGCAGACATTGAGGGCCCTCAGTTGTATCACCTTACCAGTATAAGTGGCACTAATAGGCGCCACGTTTGACATGGTCATAGAAAAAGGTCCACCCGGGATGGACACGGCTAGTGAGGCAGGACGGGGCCCCTCCCTCCCCTGACCAGACTTGTCAATCACAGCGGTAGTTATCTATCGTCCCGACAGTAATATTAAATATAGACTGATGAATGCATGTGGATCCATCTACAAAGACAAAACAAACAACACAACAACTTTCAGCACAGTAGAGACTAGTATGATAAACGATCACTGAGATACCAGACTTCCCCCAGTACATGCACTCGGTCTCCCTGCAGACAGCCTTTTACAATCTCTCAATATGCATTAATGAAGCTTTCCACAATATATTAGAACTATGGATCCAATGCTGAATCAGGGAATCAGAGGCTCCGAATAGGGGGGAAATGGAGGGAGGGGTTAAGAGAGTTGTCAGAGAGCTAATACACACACTCACACAATGCTAGGCTAACAGAAAGGAGCATCATCATCATAACCATTACATTACCTAAATCATCTAGCTATCCTTCCCTCCCTCCAGCCCTCTGTCTCTTCTTCTCTCCCTCCTACTGTACCAGTCACTCATTCAAAAGCTACAGGTATGTATAGCTCTGAGTAAGGTGGGAATCAGGTAGTTCATAATTGGGCTATTGTTGATTTGTAGGCCTACCACTCTGAGTATTAATTGTGTTAGGCAAGTTAGGATATTCTGTAATATTCAATGTGGAAGTTCATACCTCTGGGAGATGGATTGAATCAAAAAACCTAACACTAAATGGCTGATTAACTCGACTGGGAGTTAGAGAAAAACTTTTGATTGAAGGGAAGATTGTCCAGATTGAATCCAACTGACACTCAAGTTACTCCCATCAGTCTAAAGTGGGGAAAAAATGTGTTTTATTCAAGTGAATAAAATAATTGATTTGTGAGAGAGAAAGACTGAGAAAGAGAAAGTGAGAGAATACTGACGAAAGGCAATTCATTATTTGACAATCCAAGGAGAAGAGTAAAAGCCTGTTGCGTTCACGCAGTCTCTCTGTTCCCTGTTGAGCTCAAAGTACTTAGTGAATGATTCCTCACTCAAGTCTTTGAGGCCATTGGCCTTCTGAAGCCCAACACTCAAGGGTTTGTTACAACAATACTTGGGACTCCTACAAAGTACTTTGGTCAGAGTTATATCTACAGTCTTTTTCAGAGGAACTCAGAGCAAAAGTCTGCCTCTTAAAAAAAAAAAAAAAAATGAAGAGAAACTTTAAAGTGAGACATACAGCATAACTTCAGTTTACAATAGTTTGTGACTAGAACATGCATGTATACCCAAAGGGTTAAACTACTTAAAACAACATCATACAAAACTGGATTGGTGTAACTTTAACCAGTTTTACCCACTGGGTATGACCATTCATTTGAATACTAATTCCGTTTTTGTAAACCATTAACACACATGTTAGAAGGAACAGCAGTAGTAGTAACATTGTTAATGACTGCTGACTCTGAAGATCAGACCCATATCTCACTCCCCTGCCTCCCTCCATCACACCTGCCAGTGTCTGGGTGATAAATCGGGAATTCATCCTGAGAAAGAAGGAGAAAAAGGAGGGGGGACGATCCGCAACGAATCTTAATGACATAGAGACCTACTAACAAGGCTATAACAACACCCCCCCCCACACACACACACACACAGAATGCTGAGGACACCTACTTCATACAGGTCCAGCATCTGGTTGCCCCCCAGGCCACGGGTGGTCTTGACGTTCTCCATGGCCAGGGTGAAGAGGATGCCCCGGGTGTCGGAGAGGTACAGGTTGTATGTGTCGTTCTGGTTCCACTCCTGTACTGCCGCGAACACCTGGTGCTCGTCTGTGCTGACAATGTGGAGGTCCTGGTGACAGCGGATGAGATGGTTGGAGAGGTTTGAGGATTTATAAAGAGATAACGGATCTTATGGGTTGGGGTTGTAACATGCCACTGAGTACGTGTTGGGTGTCACATGATCAGGTCTGGTGTGCGTATTGAATATTTAACACTATAGCTGCCAATGTTCTCCATACAACATATAGTGTCTTTTAACAGCTGCAATAGAAGAGTGAGAGTACACACTATGAGAATACACATCGTTGTGTAGTAGTGCAACAGATATTTTGAGAGCTAAATCCTGTTGTTGAAGGGAGAAAACAAGGGGGGAAATTGTTAGTTACTTCGAATGAAATTGGATTTGTCCCATTCTATGTATACCACAGGTGTAGACTTTACCGTGAAATGCTTACCTACGAGCCCTTTCCCAAAAATGCAGAGTTGAAAAGTAAGAATAAAAAAAGTATTCAATCTGAATAATTGATCTACTGCATGAACTGTGTATCCGGAGGCATGTGTGTATCACTGTAAAAGTGAATGTTGCTTACTTTAGGCAGAGAATATTTCGGCAGTTTGATTTTGAGGAATGGATCCCTCTGGTAGGACACATAGTAGCTGGCCTGTCCTGCTGTAGTAACCTGGAACACATTGAGCCAAGACACTGAGTATTCCCTTTTTGTTCAAGTGTATAATTTGTCCATGCTACAGTACACATCACATGAATTAACTACTTGGATTAATCTAAAAACTTCATAAATGTATCGATCATTACTCATGCTGCAACCCTCACCCAAGTGAACATGCATGACTTTGTTTATGATGTAAAGATATACAGTGGGGCAAAAAAGTATTTAGTCAGCCACCAAATGTGCAAGTTCTCCCACTTAAAAAGATGAGAGGCCTGTAATTTTCATCATAGGTACACTTCAACTATGACAGACAAAATTAGAAAAAAAATCCAGAAAAATCACATTGTAGGATTTTTAATGAATTTATTTGCAAATTATGGTAAATATAAGTATTTGGTCACCTACAAACAAGCAAGATTTCTGGCTCTCACAGACCTGTAACTTCTTCTTTAAGAGGCTCATCTATCCTTCACTCGTTACCTGTATTAATGGCACCTGTTTGAACTTGTTATCAGTAAAAAAGACACCTGTCCACAACCTCAAACAGTCACACTCCAAATTCCACTATGGCCAAGACCAAAGAGCTGTCAAAGGACACCAGGCTGGGAAGACTGAATAAGAAGCTTGGTTTGAAGAAATCAACTGTGGGAGCAATTATTAGGAAATGGAAGACAACAAGACCACTGATAATCTCCCTCGATCTGGGGCTCCACGCAAGATCTCACCCCGTGGGGTGATGATCACAAGAACGGTGAGCAAAAATCCCAGAACCACACGGGGGGACCTAGTGAATGACCTGCAGAGAGCTGGGACCAAAGTAACAAAGCCTACCATCAGTAACACACTACGCCACCAGGGACTCAAATCCTGCATTGCCAGATGTGTCCCCCTGCTTAAGCCAGTACATGTCCAGGCCCGTCTGAAGTTTGCTAGAGAGCATTTGGATGATCAAGAAGAAGATTGGGAGAATGTCATATGGTCAGATGAAACCAAAATATAACTTTTTGGTAAAAACTCAACTTGTCGTGTTTGGAGAACAAAGAATGCTGAGTTGCATCCAAAGAACACCATACCTACTGTGAAGCATGGGGGTGGAAACATCATGCTATGGGGCTGTATTTCTGCAAAGGGACCAGGACGACTGATCCGTGTAAAGGAAAGAATGAATGGGGCCATGTATCGTGAGATTTTTTAGTGAAAACCTCCTTCCATCAGCAAGGGCATTGAAGATGAAACGGGGCTGGGTCTTTCAGCATGACAATGATCCCAAACACACCGCCCGGGCAACGAAGGAGTCGCTTCGTAAGAAGCATTTAAAGGTCCTGGAGTGGCCTAACCAGTCTCCAAATCTCAATCCCATAAAAATGTTGAAAGTCCATGTTTCCCAGCAACAGCCCCAAAACATCACTGCTCTAGAGGAGATCTGCATGGAGGAATGGGCCAAAATACCAGCAACCTTGTGAAGACGTACATAAAACATTTGACCTCTGTCATTGCCAACAAAGGGTATATAAAAAAGTTTTGAGACAAACTTTTATTATTGACCAAACACTTGTTTTCCACCATAATTTGCAAATAAATTCATTAAAAATCATACAGTGTGATTTTCTGGATTTGTTTTCTTCTCATTTTGTCTGTCATAGTTGAAGTGTACCTATGATGAAAATTACAGGCCTCTCTCATCTTTTTAAGTGGGAGAACTTGTACAATTGGTGGCTGACTAAATACTTTTTTTGTCCCACTGTATACTTTATTGTCAGAGGAACATGAGGTTTTTAAATGCCTATTTACAGGTGTTTCTATTGAGAAAATAACAATAAAATCTCCTGGCTAGCATACAGCAGAAACTGCTCCTCTTACATCCTCTCCTGTTGTCGATGCTTTTTGTGGTTTTGGAGGTAGACTTGGGTAAATATCTGGTAAGGACAATCAATAGCCTCATTATTCTCTGTCAAGAGAAATCTTTAACTCTCCCAAGCAATGCTCAGTGGCCTGTCTTAGGAAAGTCATCCTTAATGATACCAGCGCCTCGGCAAGCAAACATTCGAGGTGTTAGCTGCTGTTAGCCTATGCATTACAAACACCACGAGCAGGGAAGAAAGTGCTAGAAACCTGTAATTAGAGCACTGAAATAGCTACTGTAAAATGAACAGTGCAGTTAGATTAACAATAAATTAAGCTTTCTGACAATATTAGATATGTCTATGTCCTGGGAAATTGTCTTGTTACTTACAACCTCCTGCTAATCGCATTAGCCTACGTTAGCTCAACCGTCTTGTGGAAGTGTTTTTTTCAATTTGTTCCAGTCATTGGCAGCAGAGAACTGGAAGGAAAGGTGGCCATAGGCCAGTGAGCTGAGATAAGGCAGATCTTTAACTAGTAAAGACTTATAGATGACCTGGGGTCAGTGGGTTTGGCGATGAATATGTAGTGAGGACCAGCCAACAAGAGCAGTGGTGGGATAGTATATGAGGCTTTGGTGAAAAAACTGATGGCAATGTGATAGACAGCATCCAATTTTCTGAGTAGAGTGTTGGAGGCTATTTTGTAAATTACTTTGCCGAATTCAAGGATCGGAGGTATAGTCCGTTTTACGAGGGTATATTTGACAGCATGAGTGAAGGAGGCTTTGTTGAGAAATAGGAAGCCGATTCTAGATTAGATTTAGTTGCGGGAAGCGATCGGTTGAAGAGCATGCATTTAGTTTTACTAGCATTTAAGAGCAGTTGGAGGCAGGAAGGAATGTTGTTTGGCATTGAAGCTCGTTTGGAGGTTTGTTAACACAGTGTCCAAAGAAGGGCCAGAAGTATACAGAATGGTGTCGTCTGCATAGAGGTGGACCAAAGAATCACCAGCAGCAAGAGCTTCATCATTGATACATACAGAGAAAAGAGTCAGCCCGAGAATTATACCCTGTGGCACCCCCATAGAGACTGTCAGAGGTCCGGACAACAGGCCATCCGATTTGACACACTGAACTCTATTTGAGAAGTAGTTAGTGAACCAGGCAAGGCAGTCATTAGAGTAACCAAGGCTGTTGAGTCTGCCGATAAGACTACGGTGATTGACAGAGTCGAAAGCCTTGGCCAGATGAAGACGGCTGCACAGTACTGTCTTTAATCAAGAATTCATCCACAAAACAAGCTGCTGGCTTTCTGGGTTGGAAATGGGGGAGGTGAAATAGGATCATTATTATATTACAGAACTAATCAGGCCTCTTAGTGTGCTTCTAAGTGCACTTCAATTGGAGGGAGGGAGGGAGGGAGGGAGGGAGGGAGGGAGGGAGGGAGGGAGGGAGGGAGGGAGGGAGGGAGGGAGGGGGAGGGAGGGAGGGAGGGAGGGAGTTTTGAACTGAAAAAGATATTTGGATGATTGATTTTTCCTTACCAACTTTCATAGAATTCATTCAATTGTGACGCAACGCGAGAAAAATTGAAGATGCGGTCGGAGGATTAGGTTGAGTATTTGTGGGTTTAATTAGGGAAACGTATGAGTGTGGTCAAACATAGTTGAGGGATCTCTTAGACCACAGAACTTCTTTTTTGGTAGTTCAGTCTTGTCCTGTCGCTGCAACTCCCGTACAGACTCAGGAGATGCGAAGGTTGAGAGCCATGCGTCCTCTGAAACATGACCCTGCCAAGCCGCACTGCTTCTTGACACACTGCAGCTTAACCCGGAAGCCAGCCACACCACTGTTTCTGGAAACGCCGCACAACTGGCGGATTAAGTCAGCGTGCAGGCACCTGGCCCACCTCCAGGAGTTGCTAGAGCGCAATGGGACAAGGAAATCCGCCTCATGGTTCTCTCAGACACAGCCGGGAGTGACACAGCCCGGGATCGAACCCGTGTCTGTCGTGACGCCTCATGCACTGCAAGACACTAGAAATCTTAATTTCCATTATTCTGGCAGAATGAAGCCAATCATGTGTAGAACCTGTATTTTACCTGAAAATGTGACTTGACTTTGAAGAGGTCTTGGCCCTGCGTGGGCTGTAACAAGACGCCAGAGTTTTTCAAAGGCATCAGGTTTAGGGCTGGAAGTTTTTCCGGAACTCCTGACATAGAATACTAGAGCCTAGAATTTTCCTGGTCAGCCCCTTTCTCAAGGGAAAACTCTTGGCTCTAATTGAAATAGTTAGGACCAGGAATTTTCCCTGACCATGTGACCTGACCTGGAAAACCTTCTGGCCCTAACTCATGTTCTAATAGAAATACAGCCTTTGGAGTTAAATTTGGATGCATTTTTTTTGTACTTGACTGGATTGGATTGGAAGGATAATTATTCATACTCCTGCATTGTCTTGGCTGTGTGCTTAAGGTTTTTGTCCTATTGGAGGTGAACCTTCGCCCCCCTTCTGAGGCTCTGGAGCAGGTTTTCCCTCTATCCTGACTAGTCTACCTGCCGCTGAGAAACATCCCCACAGAATGATGCTGCCGCCACCATGCTTCACCATAGGGACGTGCCAGGGTTCCTCGAGACGTGACGCTTGGCATTCAGGCCAGATTTTCTTGTTTCTCATGTTCTGAGAGTCCTTTAGGTGTATTCTGGCAAACTCAAAGCGGGCTGCCATGTGCCTTTGACTGTGGAGTGGCTTCCGTCAGGCCACTCTAATATAAAGGCCTGGTTGGTGGAGTGCTGTATAGATGGTTGTCCTTCTGGAAGGTTTTCCCATCTCCACAGAGGAACACTGGGGCTCTGTCAGAGTGACCATCAGGTTCTTGGTCACCTCCCTCACCAAGGTCTTTCTCCCCCGATTGCTCAGTTTGGCCGGGCGGCCAGTTCTAAGAAGAGTTTGGTGGTTCCAAACTTCCTCCATTTAAGGATGATGGAGGCCACTGTATTCTTGGGGACCTTCAATGCTGCAGACATTTTTTGGTACTTTTCCCCAGACCTGTGCCTCAACACAATCCTGTCTCGGAGCTCTACGGATTACTGACCTCACTGATTATTTTTTGCTCTGACATGCACTGTCAACTGTAGGACCTTATAGAGACAGGTGTGTGCCTTTCCAAATCATGTCCAATCAATTGAATTTACGACAGGTGGAGTCCAATCAAGTTGTAGAAACATCTCAATGATGATCAATAAAAACAGGATGCACCTGAGCCGATGTCGAGTCTCATGGCAAAGGGTCTGAATACGTATGTGTTTAAGTTATCTGTTTTTGTTTTTTTATACATTTTCAAATACAATTTAAAACCTGTTTTCGCTTTGTGATTATGGGTTATGGTGTGTAGATTGATCAGGGAAAAAATGATTTAATACATTTTAGGATAATGCTGTAACGTACCAAAATGTGGCAAAATCAACAATTATCAATGGTCCCCAAATCTATCCTAATCAAGAACATACTGCCGTTAATACAATGTATCAACATAACAATTAATCTTAAATATTAATATTTATCATACCATTTTCTCAAACCTGCGGATCAACCAGTTGTTGCATGCGGTGCTGTAAAATATGCAAATCCCCTCCCAGTCCTAGCCAAACCAAGTTGTGCGTAACACATAACAAATGCCCATAATATTGAATGCTAACGATGCTTATCCTATGCAATGCATCATGGTCTAGATACAATATGGTACAATATATTATTCTCAGACAGAGCATTACCTGAATAAACATATAGTCATCTTGGACCACCAGTGAGCTGATGTCGATGTACCCAGGGAAGGGGTAGTTTCTGTTGGCCTCTGAGCAAGTGAGAGCCTGGCATGTTACATACTGTATACCTGCCAGATGAGGAGATCGTGGAAAATTACATAATTAGTCATTCTATCCTGTGTTTTAGTGCATAAGAATAGTCTCTTTTTACATGCTAGTGTGTTTCTAACCTGATACAAACTTGTCTTTGTGTGACTTCGCCATAAGACTGGGCGTATAACGTAAGATCCATATGGGTGCGAACACAGCATGTTGCATCCTGTGGGTTTACTATCTACAGGAAGTCACTTGTACAGAAACTTGCAGAGAGGAGCACATTATAGAGTTTGCTGTTGTGAATGCAGTTAGACGGTTGAGCCCTCGGGCTGTCAACCTTGTGCTATCTAAATCTGCACAGACAACTAATTGCCTTTTTACACACTATCTGCTGACTGCCACGTGTACAAAAAGGATGTACCTCTGTATAAAAGCTGGGACCGGACACTGTTCGTTGGGCCTCAACTGCAACAACTGTTGAAGTGCATAGTGTGCTGCTCCATTGTTGTAGATCTTATAGTAAGGTTGTTTTGAAGAATACAGAGTCTCTCTCCTTTTGGTTAGAATTTCCACCACAGGATCAGGCCACCTATTCTCGGGAAGGTGAGGATGCCTGGAAACCGAGGCTATATGTCTGTATGAATTGAACTCGAGGGAACTTTTGCATGGTTTGTGATTGACATGCAATAGAGGAGACAGCATTACACTTGTGAAAATATACTGACTGTGTATGTATATAATTGTAATTTGACCAGTATGTTGTGATTTGCATTCTATAATGGTGATTGGTTCATACATGCAATACGTGAAGTTGTAGATTTGTCACTATTCAACATGATCAACTATGATCATTCTCTGTGTACAGAAAACAAAACTCTCTCTGATTCTGGGACTCTAACAACAGCAGCAGCACATAGCTAGAATAAATAATCTCACAATTTCCCCTATGGATGACCTTGGGTGGCATTGCCGTGGCAAGTTATAGAGCTGACACTCCCAGGGTGAGAGGGATAAGAGGGAAAGGCCATATTAATCAAGTATCATGCACTGCATTTATCAGTGGGGTAAATCCACTGTCTCTCCCCTGGGACACAACGCTCTAAAACCAGGGTGGAATTTATTCCTTGACAGACTCTCACTCTCTTCTATCGTTTGAGGGCTGATAATTGGACTGCAAATGTGGGAGCATTTCTCTGCAGTGGGTTACAGAGAGAGAGAAAGAAAAAGAGAGGTGTGTGTGTGTGTGTGTGTGTGTGTGTGTGTGTGTGTGTGTGTGTGTGTGTGTGTGTGTGTGTGTGTGTGTGTGTGTGTGTGTGTGTGTGTGTGTGTGTGTGTGTGTGTGTGTGTGTGTGTGTGTGTGTGTGTGTGTGTGTGTGTGTGTGTGTGTGTGTGTGTGTGTGTGTGTGCTACTCACGTCCATTGGGGGTGTGTGCTTCCATGTGAACCAGATCTGACTCCTTGTCTAGACCCGTTACAGACCTGGATTAAAGAAGAGGAGAGAAGGAAGGAGGAAGATGATGGAGGGGTAAAGTAAAGGGAAGAAGAGGAGGGAAGACAGAGAGAAGAAGAGGAGAGGAGAAGAGGAGATGGGAAATTAAGGAGGGAAGAAGAGGAGAGGAGGAAAAGTGGAGAGGAGGAGAAGAGGAGGGAAGAGGAGGAGAGGAGGAGGGAAGAGAAGGAGGGAAAAAGACAATAAACAGAAGATGAGTCTCAGCAGAGGTTTTCCCCACTCCATATTTAGAAGTCTCATGTAAGTGTTGTCTCAACATTGATGGCAATAAAATAGCAATACAATCCCATGTGAGGACATTCTCCCCAGGGATGTGTGACAAAATGTCACATTACCCTTAGCAACCCGCACAGAAACAACCAGATGCTGTGGGTTTGTTATTTTACCAAAAAGTGGTATCTGTCACAAAAGTGTAAATACACAACAACCTACATATGGTATTTATATTGTCCAGCACTGTACAACGGCAAGGCTGTGCCCCATAATTAAAGTTAGAATCACCAAACTGTATTATATAATTGTATTGGGTATAGTGGACGAACTAGAAAATATTGTTTTTGTTAAGTAGGCAAGTCAGTTTAGAACAAATTCTTATTTACAATGACAGCCTAGGAACTGCCTTGTTCAGAATGACAGATTTTTACCTTGTTCTGTTCGGGGATTAGATCTCGCAACCTTTCAGTTACTGGCCCAAAGCTCAAACCACTAGGCTACCTAGATGATTTATGCAAGTTGCTGTGGGCAAAGCTGTCAGCAGCTCGACATTTACACACACACACACACACACACACACACACACACACACACACACACACACACACACACACACACACACACACACACACACACACACACACACACACACACACACACACACACACACACACACACACACACACACACACACACACACACACACACACACACACACACACACACACACACACACACACACACACACAGCATCCCCTACATCTCTAGGAAGGAAAGCAATGAGGCAGAATAAATTCTGAGCTACATTTGTGATGAGTGTGTACTTCCGCAGAATGGGGAGGGCCGACGTGATTAGATGAGAGGCGATTATTACACAGTATCTTCCTATTTTATGAATGCACAGCACGTATGGATAACCCCTAATGAAAAAGTAAGGATTGTTAAGATGAACCAGAATGTGACATGTGAGAGGCAGAATGTGAAATGGTGACACTGTGGATGTAGATTTATCACAGTCCAATCATATCAACAGTGGAAATGAGCCGAATGGTACACAGAATTTCCCACCAGCAACACTCAGTCATTCAGATATCTTGTTGAAACGTATTATCAATATCCTTCACAGACTCTTGCATTGCAGAAAGCAAACAACATGTTCCACACACTGCTAGTGATGCTCCAATACAGTTTGTGAGGAGAGTCTGAGTAAACAAAGGAAAAGATCAGAACAACAGAGAGGATGAGAGGAAGCGAAAGATGATGAGAAGAAAGAAGACAAGCGAATGACTCACCAGTAGAACCTGTTCACATGCTCATGAACCAGCTGCCATTTTCTCCCAAAGTCCATGGAGGTGTACAACTGTGATGAAGAACATAAAAAGAGAAAGAAAAGAGAAATAGAGAACATGTCAGTCTACTTAAAACAAGACAGAGAGTAAAGTGACAGTGGGCTTGAGTCATGGCAGGATAATGCGCGGGAAGAGCGTACCCAGGGCAATAAAGCGTGACACGTTAGATAGTCTGACATTACCTTAAACTGACATCATCATTATAACTCAGACCATTCATGTTAACATATAGGCTCCCAAATTACATATAGGCCCTATCCTGTTTCCTTTTCCAATTTTAAATTAGCACGAGGTATAGATAAAGCACTTCAAGTCCAATATGTTCGCTGCAAAATAGGTTCAACATTATAGTTTGCTTTTCCTCAAACATCAAAACCTTTGGTGGATTCTTGGTGACCAAATGAAGTGGAGTGCTTATACAGTATATCAAGTTTTGTATCAAACAAATGGAAACCAACGCCTATAGAGGAAGAATACAAATCCAGAATGCTACTGTAAATTAAGAACATCCCAAAATAAATATATTGCCCTGTTGACGATCAGGTGTAGTACTGCAAAAGTCCTAATTTAATTTAATAATTATATTTTCCACTTCCTGGGTGCATAATGACAGGATGCATTTTGTTCCATTACACTGATTGATGCTACTGATGTTGCTTCCTGCTGGCTGTTTGTATTGTTATTTTAGTCCTACAGACAGAGTCAGTGGCCCCAGTCACCCAAGTCCTTAGACCGTTTTCTCTGATATCGCACAGGACTAAAAGGCTCCTGAACAGCTTCTACACCCAAGCCATAAGACTGCTGAACTATTAATCAAATGGCCACCGAACTATTTACATTGACACCCCCCCTACATTGTACACTGCTGCTACTCGCTATTAATTTTTTAGTAACTTCACCCCTGTACATGTACAAATTCCCTCGACTAACCTGTACCCCCGCACATTGACTCGGTACCGGTACCCACCGTATGATTTCATTGTGTTACTTTATCTTATTTTTTACTTTAGTTTATTTGGTAAATGTTTTCTTAACCAACAGTGCAGTTCAAAGAAGGGTTAAGCATTTCAGAGCTAGGTCTACACTTGTTGTATTTGGCGCATGTGACAAATAAAGTTTGATATGATTTGATAGCTGTAAACGTTCTCACTAGCTGGCTTCAGACAATATAAAAGCTGTTGTCTGGAAAAAAGGCCTGTATAAGATCTTTGAGCCTTGACTGTGATTCAGACTGCTGGATGCCCACACTTCGGGGCCGCAACGCACCATATGCATCAGCTATAATGTTTGTACATAAGGTTCTGTGTTTTCCCTTAATCTACATTAGAATAAATTATTCTTTAGATGAAGACACAAAACACATGCTGTGCGACGCCCTCATGCCCTTTTGATGTTTTTGTTCTTGTACATAATCAGATGTTTTCGGTAGTCTGCTTGACATGTTCTCAAAAGCTTGCATTTTTTACCTACCTAGTTTAGGCACAATCATGACTCTCTTTTTCCGTCTCTCCTTTCCTGGTAAACCACATGTTCTACTTTTAAAATTCTGCAGTTGGTGTCAGCATTTTGCATTTTAAAGTACACAGATAAACAAGCCTCAGAACACAATGACGTACGTGCCGCCATATAGATTGAAATTGAAATCATCCGTCAACATGAATAGATGAGTGGAACCAACAAATGTTATCCTCAATCCTTCAACCACCATTTAGACAGGTTTCCCAGCACAGCTCTTCCTCTCTCAGTCTCTTGGCTATCGACGGGCAGCCTCATCAGTGACTCTGGATCCTGCAGGTGTTTTGATTTATTGACGTGACTGGAAAACTATGAAGCTCACTTTGTGACAGCTCTGAGTTTTAGAATAAAAATGTCATTGGCCTGATCAATGAGTGCAGCTTGAGCTCAGCCAGTGGCATTTTATGTCACTGTCCAGAGTGATAAGAGACTTGCCCGGCCTAACTACCGGCTGCCTGGCTCAGCCTGCCTGCCACCACAGACTGCTATTGGGAGGAACATGGCTCCGCCTGCCTGCCACATGCAGGATCCTAATAAGGTGGAACATGGCTTGGAACTGCTATTTATTTACTGATGGTTTAACTATAGGATCAGATCTGGTACCAAGCCAGTGATAAATAACAGGATGATCCTGATGATGCCAGTTACTATTGTGTGTGTGCATAACAATTGGTTTGCATGTAGTAAATATGGATAAGTTGTATCTGGTCTGTTTGATGATTGTTGGCCTCGAAGTTGAATGTCAGATTTCCGCTCTGATAAAGGCAGAACATTATCATGGAGTTTTTGACTGGAGTCTCTGACAATGTTTTGGGCTTTTCTCTGACATAAGTTGGTGATGCAACCGGTCAGGATGCACTCGATGGTGCAGCTGTAGAAGTGGAGAGCTATAGAGCTGTAGATCTGGAGACCCATGCCAAGTCTCCTGAGCTGTAAAATGTATTGTCATGCCCTCTTCACATCTGTCTTGGTGTGTTTGGACCATGATAGTTCATTGGTGATGTGGACACCTAGGAACTTGAAACTCTCGACCCGATCCACTACAGCCCCGTCGATGTTAACCGGTTAAGACTCTAGGGGCAGTATTTCATTTTTGGATAAAAAGACGTGCCCGTTTTTAGCGCAATATTTTGTCACGAAAAGATGCTCGACTATGCTTGGAATTGATAGTTTTGGAAAGAAGACACTCTGACGTTTCCAGAACTGCAAAGATTTTTACTGTGAGTGCCTTAGAACAAAACCTACAGGCAAAACCAAGATGTTTGAGCGACCAGGAAATCAACAGGATTTCTGATGGCACGTTTTCCATGATCGCCTTATATGGCTGTGAATGCGACAGGAATGAACGGACACTTCCTATCGTTTCCCCAAGGTGTCTGCAGCATTGTGACGTATTTGTAGGCATATCATTGGAAGATTGACCATAAGAGACTACATTTACCAGGGGTCCCGCACGGTGTCTGCGTGGAAATTGGTGCGCAAAAGTCACCTACCAGTATTTTTCCATCCGAATCTGATAACAATGCAGGCTTCCAGGAATGGCATTTCAATGAAGAGATATATGACAAAACACCTTGAGGATGGATTCAAACAACGTTTTCCATGTTTCAGTCGATATTATGGAGTTAATTCGGAAAAAGTTTGACGTGTAGGTGACTGAATTTTCGGTTAGTTTCGGTAGCCAAATGCATAGTAACAAAACGGAACGTTGTGTCCTACACAAGCATCTTTCAGGAAAAACTGGACATCTGCTATGTAACTGAGAGTCTCCTCATTGAAACATCTGAAGTTCTTCAAAGGTAAATTATTTTATTTGATCCCTTTGCTGGTTTTTGTGAATATGTTGCGTGCTAAATGCTAACGCTAAATACTAAGCTAGCTATCACCACTCTTACACAAATTATTGATTTTCTCTGGTTCTAAAGCATATTTTGAAAATCTGAGACGACAGGATTGTTAAGAAAAGGATAAGCTTGAGGATAGGCATATTTATTTCATTTCATTTGCGATTTTTAGAAATCGCTAACGTTGCGTTATGGTAATGAGCTTGAGGCTATGATTACGCTACCGAATACGGTGTGGGTAGGACTAACAGGTTAATGGGGGACTGTTCATCCCGCCCTTCCTACAGTCCACGATCAGCTCCTTTGTAATGCTCACACTGAGGGAGTGGTTGTTGTCCTGGCACCACACTGTCAGGTCGCTGACCTCCTCTCTATAGGCTGTCTCATCGTTGTCAGTGTGTCATCAGCAAACTTAATGATGGTGTTGGAACTGTGTTTGGCATGCAGTCGTGGGTGAACAGGGAGTACAGGATGGGACTAAGTACACACCCCTGAGGGGCCCCAGTGTTGAGGATCAGCGTGGCAGACGTGTTGTTGCCTACCCTTAGCACTTGGGGGTGGCCCGTCAAGAAGTCCAGGATCCAGTTGCAGAGGGAAGTGTTTAGTCCTTAGTTTAGTAATGAGCTTCGTGGATACTATGGTGTTGAATGCTGAGCTGTAGTCACATGAACAGCATTCTCACATAGGTGTTCCTGTTGTCCAGGTGGAAAAGGGCCGTGTGAAGTGTGATTGAGATTGCGCCATCTGTGGATCTGTTGGGGCGGTATGCGAATTGGAGTGGGTTTAGGGTATCCAGGAAGATGCTGTTGATGTGAGCTAAGACCAGCTTTTCAAAGCACTTCATGGCTACTGACATGAGTGCTACGGGGCATTAATCATTTAGGCAGGTTACCTTCACTTCCTTAGGCACAGGGACTATGGTGGTCTGCTTGAAAAATGTAGTTATTACAGACACGGTCAGGGAGAGGTTGAAGATGTCAGTGACAGTGTAGACACTTTCCAGTTGGTCAGCGCATATTTTGAGTACATGTTGACTTGTTTAAAGGTCTTGCTCACATCGGCTACTGAGAGAATCATCACACATTCAGCCAGAACAGCTGCTGCTCTTGTGCATGCTTCAGTGTTGCTTGCCTCGAAGTGAGCATAATAGGCATTTAGCTCGTCTGTTAGGCTTGCGTCACTGGGCAGCTTGTGTCTGGGTTTCCCTTTGTAGTCTGTAATAGTTTTCAAGCCCTGCCACATCTGACGAGCGTCAGAGCCGGTGTAATAGGATTCAATCTTAATCCTGTATTGACGCTTTGCTTGTTTGATGGTTCGTCTGAGGGCATAGCAGGATTTCTGATAATCGTCTGGATGAATGTCCAGCTCCTTGAAAGTGGCATCTCTAGCCTTTAGCTCGATGCAGATGTTACCTGTACTCCATGGCTTCTGGTTGGGATATGTACGCACGGTCACTGTGGGGATGACGTCATCGATGCCCTTATTGATGAAGCCAATGACTGAGGTGGTATACTACTCAATGCCATTGGATGAATCCCAGAGCATATTCCAGTCTGTGCTAGCAAAACAGCCCTGTAGCGTAGCGTCCGCGTCATCTGACTATTTCCGTATTGAGTCACTGGTACTTCCTGCTTTAGTTTTGGCTTGTAAGCAGGAATCAGATTTGCCAAATGGATGGCGGGGGAGAGCTTTGTATGTATCTCTGTGTGTGGAGTAAAGGTGGTGGAGAGTTTTTTTTTTCTCTGGTTGCACAGAAATTTGGTAAAACGTATTTAAGTTTGCCTGCATTAAAGTCCCCCTCCACTTGGAGCGCCGCCTCTGGATTAGCATTTTATTGTTTGCTTAGGGCCGTATACAGTTGTTTGAGTGCGGTCTTAGTGCCAGCATCGGTCTGTGGTGGTAAATAGACGGCTATGAATAATATACAGTGGGGCAAAAAAGTATTTAGTCAGCCACCAATTGTGCAAGTTCTCCCACTTAAAAAGATGAGAGAGGCCTGTAATTTTCATCATAGGTACACTTCAACTATGACAGACAAAATGAGAAAAAAAATGCAGAAAATCAAATTTTTATGAATTTATTTGCAAATTATGGTGGAATGTCCCGTTGGTAGGATAATATTTTTCCAATGATTGCACGTTGGTCAATAGAGCAGATGGCAATGGGAGTTTACTCGCTCGCCTACGGATTCTCAGAAGCAGCCCGACCTCCACCCCCTTTTTCTCCGTCTTTTATTCATGCAAATGACAGATGGCAATGGGAGTTCATTCTTTAAAAGTAACTTCCTCACCATTTTAGATAAGCATGCTCCGTTCAAAAAATGCAGAACTAAGAACAGATACAGCCCTTGGTTCACTCCAGACCTGACTGCCCTCGACCAGCACAAAAACATCCTGTGGCGGACTGCAATAGCATCGAACAGTCCCCGCGATATGCAACTGTTCAGGGAAGTCAGGAACCAATACACACAGTCAGTCAGGAAAGCTAAGGCCAGCTTCTTCAGGCAGAATTTTGCATCCTGTAGCTCCAACTCCAAAAAGTTCTGGGACACTGTGAAGTCCATGGAGAACAAGAGCACCTCCTGCCAGCTGCACACTGCACTGAGGGTAGGTAACACGGTCACCACTGATAAATCCATGATTATCGAAAACTTCAACAAGCATTTCTCAACGGCTGGCCATGCCTTCCGCCTGGCTACTCCAATCTCGGCCAACAGCCCCCCCCCCCCGCAGCTACTCGCCCAAGCCTCTCCAGGTTCTCCTTTACCCAAATCCAGATAGCAGATGTTCTGAAAGAGCTGCAAAACCTGGACCCATACAAATCAGCTGGGCTTGACAATCTGGACCCTCTATTTCTGAAACTATCTGCCGCCATTGTCGCAACCCCTATTACCAACCTGTTCAACCTCTCTTTCATATCGTCTGAGATCCCCAAGGACTGGAAAGCTGCCGCAGTCATCCCCCTCTTTAAAGAGGGAGACACCCTGGACCCAAACTGTTACAGACCTATATCCATCCTGCCCTGCCTATCTAAGGTCTTCGAAAGCCAAGTCAACAAACAGGTCACTGACCATCTCGAATCCCACCGTACCTTATACGCTGTGCAATCTGGTTTCCGAGCCGGTCACGGGTGCACCTCAGCCACGCTCAAGGTACTAAACGATATCATAACCGCCATCGATAAAAGACAGTACTGTGCAGCCGTCTTCATTGACCTTGCCAAGGCTTTCGACTCGGTCAATCACCATATTCTTATCGGCAGACTCAGTAGCCTCGGTTTTTCGGATGACTGCCTTGCCTGGTTCACCAATTACTTTGCAGACAGAGTTCAGTGTGTCAAATCGGAGGGCATGCTGTCCGGTCCTCTGGAAGACTCTATGGGGGTGCCACAGGGTTCCATCCTCGGGCCGACTCTTTTTTCTGTATATATCAATGATGTTGCTCTTGCTGCGGGCGATTCCCTGATCCACCTCTACGCAGACGACACCATTCTATATACTTCCGGCCCGTCCTTGGACACTGTGCTATCTAACCTCCAAACGAGCTTCAATACCATACAACACTCCTTCCGTGGCCTCCAACTGCTCTTAAACGCTAGTAAAACCAAATGCATGCTTTTCAACCGTTCACTGCCTGCACCCACACGCCTGACCAGCATCACCACCCTGGATGGTTCCAACCTTGAATATGTGGTCATCTATAAGTACCTAGGTGTCTGGCTAGACTGTAAACTCTCCTTCCAGACTCATATCAAACATCTCCAATCGAAAATCAAATCAAGAGTCGGCTTTCTATTCCGCAACAAAGCCTCCTTCACTCACGCCGCCAAATTTACCCTAGTTAAACTGACTATCCTACCGATCCTCGGCTTCGGCGATGTAATCTACAAAAATGCTTCCAACACTCTACTCAGCAAACTGGATGCAGTTTATCACAGTGCCATCCGTTTTGTCACTAAAGCACCTTATACCACCCACCACTGCGACTTGTACGCTCTAGTCGGCTGGCCCTCGCTACATATTCGTCGCCAGACCCACTGGCTCCAGGTCATCTACAAATCCATGCTAGGTAAAGCTCCGCCTTATCTCAGTTCACTGGTTACGATGGCAACACCCATCCATAGCACGCGCTCCAGCAGGTGTATCTCACTGATCATCCCTAAAGCCAACACCTCATTTGGCCGCCTTTCGTTACAGTTCTCTGCTGCCTGTGACTGGAACGAATTGCAAAAATCGTTGAAGTTGGAGACTGTTATCTCCCTCACCAACTTCAAACATCTGCTATCTGAGCAGCTAACCGATCGCTGCAGCTGTACATAGTCTATCGGCAAATAGCCCACCCATTTTTACCTACCTCATCCCCATACTGTTTTTATTTATTTACTTTTCTGCTCTTTTGCACACCAATATCTCTCTACCTGTACATGACCATCTGATCATTTATCATCACTCCAGTGTTAATCTGCGAAATTGTAATTATTCGCCTACCTCATGCCTTTTGCACACAATGTATATAGACTCCACTTTTTTTTCCTATTGTGTTATTGACTTGTTAATTGTTTACTCCATATGTGTAACTCTGTGTTGTCTGCTCACACTGCTATGCTTTATCTTGGCCAGGTCGCAGTTGCAAATGAGAACTTGTTCTCAACTAATCTCCATGGTTAAATAAAGGTGAAATCATTTTTTTTTTTAAAGCAGTATATCCTTCTCGCCAGACTCATAAAAGGAAATAGCTTCTTCCAGTACGAGGTGAGTAATCGTTGTTCTGATGTCCAGAAGTTATTTTTGGTCATTGTGTACAAAATAAGTTTAAAAATAAGTTACAAACAATGCAAAAAAATACAAATTGCACAGTTGGTTAGGAGTATGTAGAAGGTCAGCCATCCTCTCCAGCGCCTTCTTCAATCTTATGCCTTTGTCATTAAGGGAAGGAATAAATGGGCTTTATTTTACCATTGTCCATATGACTGATATCATTTAGATAAAAATATTCAATGTCATATCTGGAGGTGATTTGTTTTATGAGTGAACATGAGCATATTTCTGTGACTGATACATCAAAAGCTGTAAGTCATGTATCCACAAGGTAAAGTTCATCACCTCTTAGCACAGTGTATGACAGTCTATTGGCCAGTTTGGCAGTGTCTTGACAAGTCTGACAGTCTCTTGGCCAGTCAGACATTGCCTTGGCCAATATGACAGTGTCTTGGCAAGTCTGAAATTGTATTGGCCAGTCTGATAGTGTTTTCACCAGTCTGACAGTGTCTTGGACACAATGACAGTGTCTTGGCCAAAGTGAACCTGTATAAAAGCTGTACTACTGTATACAGTATGTGGTCAATCTTGACAGCCATCCCTTCAACATGGTCTCTTTTAGTAGCTGTACATAGATACAGTACATTATTTCACCAACACATGCTTTTGAACACTGTACTATCACTACCTATTCATTATGGTAGTGGATATGATGTGATGACTAAGATGACTGTCATTCTGTCCGTCATGTCTGGATCCTGATTGACAGAGGAAACAGAGTGGCATCATTTGACAACAGTCTGGGTCTTGTGAATGTTTAGCCTACTGTGAGCTCTGGATGAGCCCTGGGCTAAAATGGCAGTCATTTGCAAGGCAGATAGCAGAATGTGTTTGACTTGTGCTTCATATTAGTAACAGGACACTACATTTACAGTGTGCTACAGGGCAACTCATATTTATTAACTTTACACAGAAGCAGATCAAGTATAGAAGGAACTAAAATGGGATTTCAAGCTAATAGTATCAGGGATTGTCATGTTGGTGCCATACTTCAGGCTACATAAGTGAGTTGAAGCCTGAACAATACTTTACAATATGTGACTCGTTTCAAGAAACTTGGCGTATGTCGCGCATCACTACTTCACAGGAGCAGTATTTGAACGTAAACCTTTTTTATCAAAATATTTTTGGCAGAAATGCCTTCCGGAACATGTGAACTTTCATGTGCAAACTTGTATGCCATCTGTAAATCCAAATAAAATAGTTAAATTACAAGCCAAGTTGGTTTTGCCATGGAAAAAGTCAGCAACCTTCCCGCTAGCCATGATTAACTGAGATAATGAGTGGGCTGGACATGCAGAGAGATGAGTTTGAATTGGTCTGTCCTGTAGCAGGCTTCTGCCTATAATATGAGCACGACAGTATGTGTAGGTAATCCTTTCTAATGTGGCTTTTTTGAAAGATATCAGATAGTAGAGCTGCTTAAGTGCTGCTCTCCACTTTCTAGAGGACCGAGTTTTAGAATCAGTGGAATTAGATTTGATAGCTAAGGAAATTGAGAAATTCTGGCGTTTGATTGCAAATATGCAGACGGAGTCGAAACGAGAACACAGAAGGCTCCGGATTACATCTTCAAACTAAGGGCAACCATAGCAACCGTGACAAAGAGGGGGAGAAGCGTCAATCCATGTACATGGGTAAGAGAGTGTAGCTAGCTACATTTTCAGATATTACACATTTCAAATTTTGTCAGCAAGTCGTTTTCATTTAAAGTTAAAGTGTGCTGTTAGCTAACTAGCTAATGTTAGCTGGCTGGCTAGCTATCTAACATTACATGTATGATCTGTGTAGTAATATTATTTGTATCTCAGAGCCATTTGCATTGCTAGTTATAACCAAATGTTAGCTAGCTAACATTGAACCTCATTGGTTAGCTACCTGCAGATTCATGCAGGGTAGTAATGTCATGAGTTGGGATTATGGTTAATTGTTTAGCCAGCTAGCTACCTGTCCAAACAAAAGACTCCACTATGCAAGTAACCATTTCAATAGAATGTTTATGATGTCACTGCGACAACTGTTGATAGATGTAGCTGGTAAATTCGCTCTGGCTATCTACTCCGATTTCAGAGCACTCTCATCTGTGTGTTCCAGAGCACAGAATAGCTGACAAATTTATGACCATTCAACACTCATTGAATATGGCTGGTGTCAGTAAACATTGGCAAAAAAATGTTTTATTGTTACAGCAGCACAGTTGCAGTCACCAAAACTCTGGATAGCATAAAAAGTGCCTAACCAGCTTTCCTAGGGCGAGTAAAATGGTCCGAGTGAGCTGTTTGTGTCTGGAAGTAGCTAGCAAGCTAGCCAACGGTAGCCAGTTAGCTTTGGTGATTGACCGCTGTTGTTAGTTCAGAACTCTTGGATCATCCCTACTTTTCAGCCAGAGTGTCCAGTGTGCTCTCCGAGAGCAAAATGCCCTGAATTTACAAACGGACAATCTGACAACACTCTGAGTTTACAACGTTCTGAGTTTACGAACGCCCAGAGCACACTCGCCCAGAGCACACACTTAAATTTAGAAACACACCTGTTGTATAAACCAGCCATTAGTCTTGAAATCTTTTGTTGTTTAGCACACAGCCTCACATGTGAATCCTTAAAGAGATGGTTGGAGCTAAAGCTTAAAAGGGTGTGAACAGTGCTGAATGGATGTAGACAAAGAAAGGTTCTCCAGTAGGTACAAAAAGATTCAAGGGCCATTTTCTCAAAAGTGAGGTTACAAGTGTATCACCTTTCAAAGCAGAATTACTTTCCCAATGTTCCTCTGTAGTCTATGATGTACCATTTTCTAGGTCTGAGTCTCTACTTTTAAGCAATGTAAAAAACACAATTTCAAATGTTGCTACATAAGACCGAATCGAACCGGTTGGTCACATATGCTGCAGGGCAACAATCAACTGTACGTGTTTGATTGACTTCATAGAGTAGGAGATCACTTTTAGAAGGATCTAAAATTGGATTTCAAGCCAATAGTATTTGATTGTTACGTTTGATGGTGCCGTACTTTAGGCTACATACTTCAGTTGTTTTTGGGTTTCATTAAACTTTAGCTATTAAACTTAAATATTTTTTTCACTAATGTTCTTGCTCCTGTGGTCAAAGATATGTAGGAAAAACAAGACTGTAGTCACAGAAAGGTTATCTGAGGTTCTTATTATATATCCTACTGCCTTCTTTCATCTGAACCCTGGAAGCTAGATATCACAACTGACCTCTCTTTCGCCACCAAAACATCCTCATTCATTAACGGTCCAATGCAGCCATTTTATCTCAATGTCACCAGGAAGGACAAAACTCCATCCCACCACAACGTGCTTAAGTTTCAGGAAGTCTATTGAAACAGCTCTTACATTAAATGTACATTATCATAATTTTCACAATTTCACAGTATTATTCAATAGCGTGGACATACTGTATATATAAAACATAAATAAATCACCTTTTTGACTGGATTGGTCCTTTATCACCCCAATAGCACCCTAATACATAATGGCAGAATCTCCTCCCAACTGAAATCGGACATGTGGAGCTATGGAAATGGTAATGACGTGTTATAGACCCTGTGTCCTGAGCAATTACTATAAGTCACTTTTACAACACCTAGTTAAGTCTCATATGAATTCCTTAAGCATTTATGTACAGTGCTCTAAATCAAACCGCACAGGTTGACAGTGCCTTGGCTCTGACTAGAGCGGAAGAGGAGGTGATGGGACAACTTCTTCTGAAATTATGGAGCCAGGAGAACGCAATGCGGCGGTGCTGGAGACGAACCTATGGGGGGAGTATGTGAAAGTGTATGCAAATGAACCATCTGGATTGTTTGAACTGCCTGGGTGTTGGGGAATAAGAGGTCTCTGATCCGGAGCACAATCTACGGCATCACGTGTCACCCCTTGTATGTTCTATAGAAATAAGACTGTGTTCAGTCCCAAATAGCACCCTATTCCCTACATAGTGGACTACTTTTGACCAGAGCTCCATGAGGAATATGGTGCCTTTTGGGATGTATACTATGTCCTTATACTGTACAGTAGAGCTGATACTCTGTAATGAACTCCAGAGAATGATGTAGTTAATTTGACAGTTATGTTTGAAACTGATGAACAATACTGGAAATGGAATTAGACCTGATGATACTGTATGGATGTCCATCACGTTTGTTAGGTGCCATGATGTCACGGAAGTAAGAATATTGTGTAGGCTGATGTGTCAAAATCAATTGCATAATGTTTAAATCCCAGTCTTACAGACTTATAGACCTGTAATACATATTACAGCACAGCATGAATTAACCTAGAAAGTAATCATCTTCAGAGTTTGATTTCACATAAAAATTAAACACTCAACAACGGCAACAGCAGGTATTCTCATAAAGCATACCGTATCACTAAACATGTAAGTGGAAGATCTAAAGTTGCTAGTAGTATACACATGCCAAATAAAACAAATATCTCATGAGATGAACTTCAAACTCTAATGGAACCCACTTTACTATAAACCAATACCAATTCCCTCTCGCATTACAGTGACGTATTACCCACCACCGTCCCCTTGGATCTTAACGGGGCAAACATCTGCACTACCGCTGTACAATAACAAATGATAGCAGCGTTAAAACGGCCCTGAACTGCTTTGGTTCACAATGTCACCAAATATGTCATCTCTGGTGGGGAGGAATGATGGCTGTTGAGCTCAGTCATCTATTCCGCTCGGTTGGATTCGCTCTGCAAACTCATCAACAACAACCTCCACCTAGAAACCCATCCACCTTTTATTGGTGTAGTTTAGTGGTGTGTAAAGAGATTTTAAAAAGGTCCATGTTGTGTTTGAATAATGTGTGTGGATGTAAGTATATTGTATATATAAGTATATTTACTTTTGAATGTCTAGACTGTGAAAAAAAATGTGGTGATTCACAATGCTAATTAATAATACCCAACTAAGTACTTAGGCTCGGTATGTCTGCATTGATATCCAATTAGGCATAATTGCGCTGTGAAGTGCTATGAGGTAAACGCAGAGAAAATGACACTATTAGTTCACTGCTAAAGGCAATATGGGCACTTATTAGTCAATTGTTAAAGGCAAAATGCAGGTCTGCATTGTCATTGTCATGAGTGTGTTTCAAATTAAAGTCCATTAAAGGTGTCCTGAGATAACCTGCTGGGTCCAGTGAACCACAAGGGGAGTCGACTTGTTGCAGCTTTAGCTGACATATGGGCTGAGCACTAAAGATACCTGCCATCTGGAGGGGCATTGAGCTGAGAAATGCACCAACAGCGGAGGAGGAGGAGGAGCAGACATTTTGTCTCTGGACCAGCAATACCTTGCAGGGTCTCATCCAGGTCTAAGGTGGGTGGGAGAAGGGAGACACTTCGGTGGTGGTGGCCATTTTGGATTTAGATCAGCACATACTGTTAGTAAATTAATGGACAGGAGTGTGTTTTTATTGTGGAGGAACCATTTTGGGGTCAGACTCCACAGCACCTTGCTGGTCGGATCATGACAAAGTGGGCCTATGCACTGCGGTGTTGGAGACTGTGGAGGCCATTTTGGCTCAAGATCAACATCACCTTCCAGGATCAATTTATGAGGAGAAGTGAAACTGCTGACATAAGGAAGTCATTTTGTCATACAGTGTGTTCCATTGCAGGGTCTGCACCGCATTATATAATACAACCACAGTTGGATACTAAACTTTTACTACCTGGCTACAGGTCTGGGAACACACAAACAGGGCAAATGCTGTTGCTTCTGCTAACACAACACAAGCTCTTTAATCAGAAAAATGGTTTACTGCTCTCTCTGTATAACAGTACATCTATTTAAGTCTTGTCGATGACAGAAACGGGAGGTTTTAGAATGAAGAATCAGCATTGGCAGCAGAAAGGTGTCAGCCGCGGATTACAATGACAAGAGATGATCCTGTAAGTGAAAGCACTCTGGGATTTATAAATTCACTGACTCCTATCAGACAAGGATTGATTTAAACCAGCTTATCTGAAGGAGACTCCTCCAACGACAAGAGCTGAAACCCATCCACAAAAATGCAATATCCCAAATATGACTATTATTACCACAGAATATACGTTTTATGCATTTTTAAACAGTAAATCTAATTCAAATGAAGACAGAAAAAAACGTTTTTTAAATGTATTTTCTTGCTCTGCATACGTTATTGAGACAGATGTCCCTCGTTGCATTTGGGCTATCGTTTAGTGGCGATACAATTCTGTGTAGAAAGTAATAATTACATACATTTGCATCATTAGCGTGGATTTAGTCAAGCAGTGTTTGCTTAAAGAAGGACTGGAGGGACTGTGTGGCACGCTCAACAAGGCTGATTCCTACTATTTCCTGATTTGTTTTTGGTAGCTTCCCCCCTGGGAGAACAGAATGGAGAAAAATGATCCATTCAGCTAAGTGCCAACAGCCATCATTCGTTACATATATTTGTGGCCTGAGTGTTTTGAAAAGCAAAAACAATGGCAAGCAACAAATGTTGGAGAAACCTAATCGACAAGGTTCATGAGGTAGAAAGTGTCAAGAGAACGACCACACATGTTGTTTTGATGATATAACAGCTTAGCGATTAGCAACATTTTACCTCTCCCTGAGCCTTCTCCGTTTACACAACTTAGTTCTGCCACAAAAGTTATGTGCCCATTTCCCTCAACAATCAGACTGTGATTTTCACATTTCCCAGCCTGCCTCTCTCTCCAGCCTGATTATACCTCCAAATCCTAAGACCCTGACAGACTGACGATGGGTTTGTCCAGATGTGGGCCACAACTCTTCAAGTATGCTCTCTGTGAAACCAGGAGCAGCCAACAAACTATCCTTCAGAAATGTTCACCTGGCCTTGGAGTGTATGGTTTGCTCTGGGCTGAACTCAACTCCGGTTCATGGCTTTATCTGAATAACAGAGAGAGGATGATAGGAGGAGGGGGAGGGGGGATAGGGGTCCATCTATCACTCTACTCAGGATGAGACAAAAGGTACAATGTACATTTCAGGCTGTTCCCTCTCATTATTTAGCCCCCATGACTTTAATTTGCTCCCCATCCAAAATGCACACTGTTGTTTCTTAAAATCACTATTCTTATACTTCCAGGTGACCTTGGTCTCTAAGTTAGTGTACCGTACAATTGAACAACAAGTCGTATCCTATTGGGTTTCAGAGGATATTCCCTTCCAGCAATGACCTGCATCACACAAACTGGTACACTACAAAGTAGGCTGTACCATTTGTAATGTTGCAAATGGACATGGCAGTTACGTCATTCCAGATTTAGATACGAACCTATCGTTTAGTAGTCTGCCGTACAAAATACTATATAGCAACATCAACCTTTCAATATGGCATATCCCATGCACTCTTATGTTTCGTATTGTATTGAGCATGGAAAGAAACATTGTGTATGACAACATCAAAGTTACTTCGAGCAACAAATACCGTTTAGTTTTTTCTGAGAACATTGCCCGCACAATAGAACAGCAGATGATGTACTTTGATTTATTTTTACTGCGATGCTGGATGTTCCTCTCCTCTGTTACTTCAACTAAACAAAATAAATAACAAATGTGCTGGGTGGAACAGTGGCACTTCTTCTCCTTATGGGGAGTTCAGCATTACAAGAAGCTTTGGACTATATATTTCTATATACAGTATACTGTAGACGTTCTGGTTTATATCGCCATGGTGGCACAATGAACATATTAAAACCCCAACATGCATGTTATGAATGCACATGCAGTTGTTAACGTGACAACTGTCTTGCCATGGACTTCCAATGGGATTTCCTAACACATAGGGAATGAACTAACATCATTATACCACAACCCAAAATGGGCTCTGTCATATTCAGTCACTCATTACCATTAGTCAACTGGTAGAGTAATTCAACTTACCACATTATGCCAAAGACAACAAAATGGCACAAGGACGTAATAAATGAAAATTCTTTCATAAAAAGCTTACGGAATCAATATTGTGCCACTACTCCTCAGGACATATGGTAGATTTTCTCTGAGAGAGGATAGGTGGAGACCGCATAATGATGAGACACTTAGTTTCACTACTGTACCCGATTTATAGGCTCCTGGGCACGTTACGATAATTAGGGAATATGTGGGGAAGTAGAGCTGGGGGTAGGTGGAAGGGAAATTACATCAACACAGCACTTTTGAACTATAGATCTTTGATCCTCCCTCCGCACTATTTGTGCAATGGCATTTCGTGCAATGACGACTCCATATAATTTCACACTCCAATTAGTACAATACTAATGTTGTCCTAAAGAGCCAATCTCCGGGCCACATTAAACAAATAAGTTCTAAGCCTCAAGGGCATCAAAGGTTTCCCATCCAAATAAAACTGGCACTGAATGCATGTCTAAGTGGAATATATATGGGAAAGGAATTGCAGCGGAGAGATAATGAAAAAGAAAAAGTATTCTCCTGGCATTTAATTGTGTTTGGTTATTAATGTCAAGGGGTAGGTAGATAATTACTCCCAGGTGTGTAGTATAACACTACAGGCTAGATATACTGGAATTGACCCTCTGGAAAAGTAATATCAATAATGTGGAGTACACCTTTGCGGGTACAATTTGGCTTGCTGTCCAAATCTACGGTATAAGGCAGAATCGCCCAGATTTGGTATCTTATTGGAAGATTTAGCACAGACCTGCGCTACTGCGAAAAAGTACAGTAGTCTGTATCGACAAAGTATAGTCCAACTCCAGTATAGTCCAACTCCAGTATAGTCCAACTCCAGTATAGTCCAACTCCAGTATAGTCTAACTCCAGTATAGACCAACTCCAGTATAGACCAACTCCACTATAGACCAACTCCAGTATAGACCAACTCCAGTATAGACCAACTCCAGTATAGTCCAACTCCTGTATAGTCCAACTCCTGTATAGTCCAACTCCAGTATAGTCCAACTCCAGTATAGACAAACTCCAGTATAGTCCAACTCCAGTATAGTCCAACTCCAGTATAGTCCAACTCCAGTATAGTCCAACTCCAGTATAGTCCAACTCCACTATAGACCAACTCCAGTATAGTCCAACTCCAGTATAGACCAACTCCAGTATAGTCCAACTCCAGTATAGACCAACTCCAGTATAGACCAACTCCAGTATAATCCAACTCCAGTATAGTCTAACTCCAGTATAGTCCAACTCCAGTATAGTCCAACTCCAGTATAGTCCAACTCCAGTATAGACCAACTCCAGTATAGTCTAACTCCAGTATAGTCCAACTCCAGTATAGTCCAACTCCAGTATAGTCCAACTCCAGTATAGACCAACTCCAGTCCACATCAACATTCCACTGAAAGAGGAAGCTGCTTTGATAATCCCCTATTTCTAACAGATGATGAGGAAACCAATACTGTTGGCTGGCAGCTTCAAATGACCATAAACACTAATGGTTTCAAAATGACCATCCCTTTCACTATCGCTCTCCCTCAGAGAGAGACTTTATTATACTGATAAACAAGAAAAGAATGCAGACCGGGTCATGTTAGTGACATGTGAAAGTGGAGCCGGCCACAGAACGAGGTTGTTGGAGTGTCGTTAAGAGGCGAGGTTCAGCAAGAAGCAGAATCCATCACATCGACTATTACTTCTTCCCCACAGAAAAATGCTGGATGGGTGGCAGCTCTGGCACTGATACCCAGCTGATCCTATTTGCAGAGGTAAATGTCAGCGTTGTCCCTGGCCGAGATACTGAGATACACACTCTAACTTGTCTGCGACACAGGAAGCAGGGACAAGGTGAAACAAGAGAGGAAGTGGGAGAAGAGTAATAAAGTGTCAGATCACCATCAGTGCAAGTTCAGGGAAGGGATGTATGCAAACCGTGTTTTCTCCCTCACTGTCACTGTAATATGGGCCAATTTGTTTCATTAAAATTAGGCGATTTTGACCCAGTGTAAAAGAGATCTCAGATAGTTGGGGGTTTGGAGGGTAAACTGAGGGAAAGAAGTGAGAATATTCTGGAGGCCCCAGGTAAACAAACTTTAATTAATCATCTTCTCTCCCACTCCCTGTCACACACACACCCTTCTACACACACACACCGTATCCCACCCACATGAATTGACAGCAAAATACCAATAAACTGACAGCTCCCCCACATAAAGGTTATGACGATCCTGAAATATCAAAGCCTTCAGGTGAGTGGATAGGAATTCTAAATACACCCTGTGGACGTGTGGTCTTCACCAAGGGCATAGCCCAATACCCAATACCTTATGTCATAAGACTTAACCCAATACACAATAACTCAGTATCTGTATGAAGGTAGCCTGCCTTAGCCTTGCAACTGGGGCTTGGAATGCAATACAGAAGCTGCCCATTGTAAAAAGACTAAAGGATGCCAAACCCACATACAGTCAGTTCCAAAATAGTTGACACCTTTTGAGAAAGATGATCAAAAAATACTATATTCAACAAATAATACAAAATACTGAGCAATGAAAAAAAAAGTAGATGATATGGTTTGCATGGCTAATGAGCTAAATGTTCATGTCACCTGACCGTAGCACAGCTTCCAATTCAGGTGCCAATTCTATTTAGCAATCTCTAGGAATTTACATTTGTTGGATAAGATGAAAAGATGGTCTTTGGCCACGTACACAAGTAGGGGGTTTGGTGTCTAAAGAAAGATGCATATGAAGAGAAATACCCCATACCTGTAAAATATGGTGGTGGATCTTTGACGTTATGGGGATATTTGTCTTCCACTGGTCCTGTGGTCCTCGTTAAGGTCAGCGCATCATGAACTTTACCCAGTATCAGGACATTGTAGCAAAAAACATGTCTGTCTCTGGCTGGAGGCTTAAACTTGGCCGCATGTGGATCTCTAGTAAGATAGTAATCTCAAGCACACATGAAAACTCATTAATGGTTGGTTACATGGTGGTTACAATCTGTGGTGTGAATTGAAGTGGCAGTCCATCAACTGGGGCTTTAAACTCAATATAAATTGCCCATCACATGATGAAAAACCAAAAGGATGTCACACCTCCACCATATCACCAAAGGAACACAGGTGTATGGCAAGAAAGGCTGAGCAACGACAAAAAGTTGTGTTTCTCAAACACGCAACAATCTGTTTCCTTGATGTTGGCACATGGTCTCCTCAGTCCTTTCTCTATTTAACAGCACACCTCCATCCATCTGCAATTGTGACAATGTATACATCCTCCAAACAAACACCTCCAGATGTATCCTCAGCAGGACTACCCCCCCTTCCACAACACCATCTCCAGCATTATCCTCAGCAGGAAGACCCCCCCTCCAATACATATTCTCCAGCTTTATCCTCAGAAGGAAGACCCCCCCCCTCCACAATACCTTCTCCAGCTTTATCCTCAACAGGAAGACCCCTCCACAACACCTTCTCCAGCTTGATCCTCACCAGGAAGACCCCCTCCACAACACCTTCTCCAGCTTTATCCTCACCAGGAATACCCCCTCCACAACACCTTCTCCAGCTTTATCCTCACCAGGAAGACCCCCCCCTCCACAACACCTTCTCCAGCTTTATCCTCAGCAGGAAGACCCCCCTCCACAACATCTTCTCCAGCTTTATCCTCAGCAGGAAGACCCACCTCCACAGCACATTCTCCAGCTTTATCCTCAGCAGGAAGACCCCCCTCCACAACACATTATCCGGCTTTATCCTCAGTAGGAACACCACACTGCAAAACACTCTCTCCAGCTTTATCCTGAGCAGGAAAAGCCCCCTCCACAACACCTTCTCTAGCTTTGTCCTCACCAGGAAGAACCCACTCCACAACTCCATTTAGTTATAGTTAATTGTATTATAATCTTTTGGGCTTTAAGCCATCCTTCCCCCACCTGACTAATGACACTAATCCTGCTATCTGTAACAGACAACAAACCAAATGCAGACAAGGGGCTAATCAAATCCCTTTACACACTGTAGGGCAAGTGAGTTAGAGACCGGAGAAGTCACAAATAAACCTGAGATACACTGAGGCTTTATTCTAGTGGCGCTGTCTGGCTATACTGATTGTTTCTCCCAGTGGTAAGAATTAAAAATAACCACATAATGAGTTGGTGATGTTCGCTTCAAATGGGACTTAGGCGTTGTTTTGGGTTGCCTGCAATGTTATGGTGGTGCCGGGTGACTAGGCTGCAAATGGTGTATGCAGGTGATCCAAATGAATTTGTTGTGAGTTATTATTATTTTTTATCTTGGAACGTTGGATACTGTGAACTCGTTTGACCGTGTGAAGTAATGTGACTTGTTTCTGTTGATACATCTGAAGTGAAAAGTGTTTTGCTCACTTTTTTCAAAGGTTGAAAGGAAGTGTGAATAAATACATCTCCAACATGTCAACTATCTAAGAGCAGCATGATTTGGTTGTTGTAACGAATGCGGTAGACTGACGTTCTTCATCTGACATTTTGAGTCTGAGTGGGAGAATACAGGTGGCTGACAGGAACATTATTTGGGAAAAACAAAGTTATGTCAGCCACCTGGGGTTCTCCTCTTGACATACACAAAACTAAAATATTTGAACACCAGAAACCTGTGTAAGGGTGTCATTAAACACAGGGAACACTTGTATTAACAGACTGGTGCTAAGGGAGTTAAGTTTGAACTTAAACAGGCTAGATATTGTTAGGCTTCATCCTTTTTTCAGAATCAATGTTTTATGTCTGTCTGTGCTAATGTCATTTTATCTACACTAGCAGCTTCTTCTGAGGTAAATTGTCTGCTCTCATTAACACTTCCAACTACATAATGAAACCAAAACCACATATCCCCAGGTGACCACATTAATTGCAATGGGTACTGAATACTTGAACTCAACGCTCCCACAAAGTTAACGTTTTGATGAACATATCCGTTACACAATCCATTAGCGACCCAAGGCTTTGTCTCGCAGGTCCAACGAGGTGTGTGAGCCGACATGCAAAATGTTAAGAATGGAAAATAACTTAAATCGAGGGGACTTTAGTTTTTTTAAAAGGTCAGTCTTCACTTCTCCCTTGAAACTTCCACCACTAGCTTCCTAACCCCCCCCAACCCTATAAATCTCAGACTATAAATGCATTCAGAAAAATATAATCTTTGCTTTCTCACTTTGAATCTTACGGCAGGGAGGGTGTGAAATGAACAACTGAACTGCACTAAAAAACTTGGGCCTGACGTTGTCTAGCATAACAGCTCTTGTCAAAAGATTTATAAGACAAGCAGCTCGAAAACTGAAGTCAATTAGGAGACTTGAACAGTTCAAAAGCCCCAGAGGAATAATAAGAAAAAAAGTTCTGTATTATGTTGAGTTCTTCAAGTGCTTTCCACCCTCATACTTTTTTGAGAAGTGTCACAGACACTAATTGTATCGCCCTCAGTCAGAGAGAGAGAGAGAGAGAGAGAGAGGAGCAGCTACATCGATAGTAATCATGTCTTTACACTGCCCACACATTCTGAGATAAGAGTCAAGAGAGGTCATCCAGAGTTCAATAACTCTAAATTGAACAGCTTACTCCTGACAGTGAGTAAAGAGATAGATGTTGACCTGCATTGAATACAAAAAGACTGAAGACAAATATTAAAGTGATCTGCCAAATCCCATGACAGAGCTGTCTGAATATAGAAAAAAAGAGAGTTTCATGTCCACAAAGCTATTTATTCTGAGAGTGTTTCATGTCCACAAAGCTATTTATTCTGAGAGTGTTCCATGTCCACAAAGCTATTTATTCTGAGTGTTCCATGTCCACAAAACGATTTATTTGAGAGTGTTTCATGTCCACAAAGCTATTTGTAGTCTTCCCTGTGTGATAGCCATCTTGGTAGCCAGGTAAGACTCATTGGCCATAATGGTAAGTCTTCTTCACGGGAAGCTATATGGGATATGACCTGTGTGTGAATGGGGGGTACAGAGCTCTCCTCAACATGAGACCACTGTACAGGGAAGGTTACAGATGAGAGCACTGGTGTATAGGACTGCATTGTCAATGTATGTGGTTTGCAGACCAATTGTGCTGACATCTTCTAATGAATATTAGAATGTTCCATAGCAGTTATGTCACGCCTTGGTCATGGTATTTTGTGTTTTCGTTATATATTTGGTCAGGCCAGGGTGTGACATGGGTTTATATATTGTATTTTCGTATTGTTTGTAGTATTTGGATTGTGGCTGAGTAGGGGTGTTGTATAGGCTTGGCTGCCTGAGGTGGTTCTCAATCAGAGTCAGGTGATTCTCGTTGTCTCTGATTGGGAACCGTATTTAGGTAGCCGGGGTTTCACTGTGTATTTCGTGGGTGATTGTTCCAGTCTCTGTGTAGTTTCACCAGATAGGCTGTAATTAGGTTTCTCTTTCCGTTTGTTGTTTTTGTATTTGTATAGTTATTTCATGTGTCACTTTTTTCATTAAAGTCATGAGTAACCACCACGCTGCATTTCGGTCCGACTCTCTTTTGACAAACGAAGAACGCCGTTACAAGTTACAAGTAAAGTTACTGTGTAATTGTAATCATGTTATAACACAAACATGTTCATTGCATCTAACTCAAATTCCAATGGTAATTAAATAAGGTAATATCTAACTAAAGTATCATCAAATGGATAACAATAATCAAAATTCTAATCAAAACTTCAAGAAGGTAAATAAATCATTAAATCACGGCAGAAGAATATTCAACTAACCAATACGGCACCGTTGGAACAGGGATGGAATTAAGTTAAAACATCAACAGCTTGGAGCTTTATCCGACTGTGTAACGCAGTTCAAAATCCAAAGCATACTGTATCAAACAACCAACTGTGGTGAAAAAACAACATGGAGCTCACCTTCTGGTCGTGGCTGTAGGCTAGAGCCCAGTCCTCCTGTGTCGGATGGAACAGAAGGCTTAGAATGTAGAAGCTGAGGCGGTATTTCTGGTAGCTCGCTCCTTCATCCGAGCTGATGAGCACACTGCTCTCAAACTCAGGGTCTGTCAGCACCATTATCTGGAAGATAGGGAGAGGGGGGTGGGATGGAGAGAGAGAGAGAAGAGGGGTGAGGGTAAGAGAGGAAGATTGAGAGAGAGAGAGAGGTCTGGTGGTTGGCATGCAACGTGCTGCTACTAGCGCTACACCTTCACTTTGTTTTAAACTTAATTTGACAAATGTGCCTCTCGCGTTCTGTTGCCATGGTTTTTTGGCCTCTTCCAGTGCACTCACAGGTCTGTTATTTGGTGCACTTTGGCTTCCAGTCACCTCTCTCCAGATATATTCCCTTTAATGAGATAGAGGTGGTTCAGAATGCCCCTGTGGACCTATAAGTCAACCATGAGGGGCCACAACACAACTACAACAATAAGTTGCTATGAATAGGATAAGTTTTAAGAATATACTGTTGATCAATAGCCTGTTATGCTATGGTATTCTGTAATACACCTGTGTAGCCAGAGAGAACTCCACAACTTGCCGTTTACCAAGCATGACTACAAGTTTTGTTTTGAACAATATCTAAATCTGTGATAAGAAATGTCTTGTCTTAGTGTTACCACAGAGCTCAATGTCACCACAGAGGAAGCAATTATATTTCCATGCTAGGAATAATACAGTCTCTACTTTCATTTTGTCATGAATTCAGTGAAAACGTAAAAGTTTTGTTGCATATTTGTTTGAAATGAGCCTCATGAGAAAGGAACAACAGAGCAAGATCTGTAAAACTAAAATCATAATAGGAACACAAAGGTATGGTACATATTAAGTATAATTCTGTAAAGAAGAGTACATGCTCATAGTATAAAACCTAAGATTCTGTGAAAGTACACACCATTGACACAACTCATTTAAGATAAAGCTGTCACGTTGGCATGAATGATTCGGGAGACAGACACAGGAATGTGTAATAGGTTTTTTAAAGCCCAAATTAAAGGCACGGGGAAGAAGACCAAACAACACTAAACAAAACACAGGGTTGAAACCCAAACAAAAAGAGCGATGAGTACCTTGATTTAATAACACAAGCGCGCAATGATTAACACACGGGACAAGACCATAATCCTTTGCGCAATCGACAAGGGCAAGAAATCCCAAAACACACAGCACAGGTACTCACACGCACCAATGGACATTGTAACAATAACCGACAAAGACAATGGTGAACAAAGGGAACACTTATACAAGTACTAATCAAAAGGGAATAGGGACCAGGTGTGCGTAATGACAGTTCCGGAGGGATCCGTGACAAAAGCCATTTGTTTGGAAGCCTGTATGATATTTAAAAAAAATGAAGACTACATTGGCTACATTGTAACAAAATCTGACCTTATTGGTGTACTATCTATATCTTGGTATAATATGATTTATTTGTGAGGGGAAGTAAAGCAGACATTTTTATCACAGTTCATTACGCTCAAAACAGAAATATCCCTAAAAAACATTTCCACTATATAGAACCAGGGCCTATTATCTCAAAATAATCCATAGATGTATTGATTAATGAGACATACATAGCTCAAATATGCTTTCTCTTTGTGATTCAATGCAATAAGACATTAACCTGACACCTGGCTTTAATGATATTTAACTACTAAACCCGGACAGAAAAGGAGATGGGAAAAGCGTGACTTGGATAGCGCCACAGCCTAAACTGCTGTGTTTTCTTTCCCTGCAACAGATTTGAATAGGAAGGAACAGCAGCGCATTTGTCACTGACAAAAATAACACCCTCTTTCCCCAGCTTAACTAGGAATCCACCCCACCCCTCTTTCCCAAGTTTTAACTAGGAATCTCCCTGGTGGTTGATTTAGATAAATTGTTTTTCATTAAAGCAACAAAAAAAACAATGTTCCTTCAATTTATTGTTGTTTGCCGACCTTCGAATTTTGCCATTCATTGTCCTCACCGAGGGACTGCGAAGGGCCCCGTCTATTTCTCCCAGTGTCTTAGGGCTTTGTCACGTGTCATTTAAATAGTTTCTAATGTCAGGCCTAATCATTTTTCATAATATTGTATTAAGCAAAAGCATTTATTATGAGTAGAAATTGTATTTCATCCTTGCGTTTTTTTTTATTCTTCTGTCAGAACCTTTCTCTCTGTCTCACCACTTAGAGGGGAATGTAGAAATGCTGGAAGTCCTTGAAGGGTCTGGGTGGATCTGTGTGTCTTCACCACTGAACAGGGAGACACTGAGCATTTCTCAGCTCTCTAATAATAATTTAGGTGAGTCCTTTTCAACCAGGCTTCCTTTATATTTACTGCAGTACACTGCATATTAAGACCTATCTCTATTGAGGGCTTGTTGTATAGCTGTGTGTATAGCTGTACTCTGTATATCCCCTGTATCACTGTTGCATTTTTCAGAAGGTGTAATATTACACTTTATATGTTGAGAGTAAAAGGAATTGGAGAAGTCTGGAAATGTATTAACTGCCAAAGACGATGAATCTTTAACCCGCATTATTTAATTTCCTGCACAGTAAATATTGTTTGCCATGTGACATATTCAAGAATAAACCCTGTTCAAACATAATTTATCTTACAAAATATAGAAAAATGTATTGGACAAATACCATAACCGGACTAAAAGCCTTCTCGTAACCCATCTCTCAGTAGATTTAATGAATTTCCCTTCAGAGATTGTTTATGTGGCTCATATGGATATGGGCATGTCCATCTGTTCCTGAATCAGTTTAACGGGCACTAAGTTCCACAAGGGGAGCTTACATAACAGCCCACAGCATCGTCAATAACTTTCACATCATCAAATATACCATCGCATCGCCGGGTAATTAAGATTTTGCTCCATATCCACTTGGCAATTGATCACCAATGCGTCTCCCGGGATCAAAGGGGAGTGAGGCTGGTAACAAAGCTTAGATCAATACAGGTTGGAGGGATAACCTCTGCATGTTATCTGCTGATGTTCAGCTAGTTGGTGGGAGTCCAGCAACCAGGCTAATCATCAAGAGAGGAGAGCGATAGCCATTGCTGTGTTGTCTGAGGGGCCTGCTGTTGGACGGTTCTCGTGCCATCTGATGACCACAAACAAGGGGAGGAGAGGAGGAGAGGATTTCTCACAGCAGATTAATCTTGTCAAACACAGATCAATTGTGGCCTATCTGTGAGTGAATGCTCTGTAGGAAAGGTTTAAAAAGGCTCAATTCTGGTGAATTGGGACATCAATCGATTTACAACCATAGAAATATAATGTCTATTCATTCTATGTCTATTCATTCTATTTATATATTTAGAATGATAGACTCTTCATTATTAGAAGTGTTTGTGAGTAAAACTGTGCAGAAGACCTCGAAATAAGGCTGAACATGCATAAGGGAAATTCATGATGGGGTGTTTTCTTTACAAGCTTGAAGATAAATGTCAGCACCATCATTCTAATCTATTATCTGCTCTTAGAAAGGTCAAGCCTCTGGATCTGTTCCTTTAGACATCATGTGAGAATATAGTCGGTGACGTTAACAGAATCTTGTGAGAAAAACAATCGATTGTCATGCTATATTCACGTGGGAGAAAAAACACCCTTGAGGCATTAAATACACAAATATATTGTCACAATGATTTAAGGGTCATTACTGCCTCATCTCAACAGATACAGAGATAATCCTCTTCGTGTTTTTCATGCTATACAAACATATGTTATGCTTGGCCACTGGAATGGGAAGAAAATGGCCCAGCTTATCCAGTAGAGAGTTGGGCTCATCCATCGATAATGAGATAAGAAATAAGGTGAGGAGCATTGTAGATCGGTGGAAGCCAGAGGTCAATAGTGGGCATCTGGACATGATAGGATCTTGTTGCTAGCTTCTACTACAACGTAATTCCCAAACTTGGGTGAAGAAAGACTGAGGATCTTGCAGTTATCACCATGAATGGGAGATGATAAGGCCCTTGGCAGCAAAACTGTTGCCTGTCCACGTATCTTGTGTCTTTGGACTGGTTAGCCTATATCCCTGTACCTTGGAAATGTGCTTGATGGGCATACTCTACCTTCAACTAGACTATAGGCTCTATCACTAAGTCTGGCCGGTGAGTGGGAAAATAGTCACAGGGTCAGACCTAGGTATTACTGAGTCCAAGGCTGACACAGGTTAAGTCCATCAGCTCGGTATCCCACAAACTCTCTCTTTCCATGGAGGCATTTTCAGAGTCAGCACTAGTGATCTATGAACGGATTTGACTCTCTTCGGGAGGCCCAGTAAGCCAGCTGGGGCCCTTTTCCCCTCACATTACCAACAGAGCAAAGTTTATTCATGGACGGTCTGCTAGTGAGGGACCTTAACATGACCCTTAAAAAGGTGCACCTACTTTTTGAAATTAGTTTAACTTCAGCGCTTTATCCACAAACCAACAAGTTTCTTCCTTGAACACGTTCTGTCTTTCTGGTCTCTGTGTTGTGTCACGGTAAATGTTCTGAGGCTATAACTACAGTATGAGTAAGTGTTGCTTGGTAACAATCTTGGATTGACTTTGTAAGTCCAGGCAAACTGCCAGTATAAGGCAATGTAAGCTAAATGTGGTCATTAAACTTTGGTTATTTCACGAACTACAAAAACATTTAAATGCTTTGAAAGAAAATATTTATTCAAACCATATTTATTTGAGTCTACCATCTAACCTTAACATATGATTTGATCAGAAAGAACAAACAGCAGCAGCAGAGGATGGACAACAAACAGTTCAGTTCCACTTTAACTCAACTAAATGAAATTAAGTCCTTCTGAGTCTTAGTCATTACTGTGTTATTGAAAATCACTCTTTTGAAGTTTGTCTTACCTTTCTCTTGTTGGATGGACAGACATACAGGTAACTGAGCACAGTCTTAGATCCCACTTTGTCATTCATTCTCTCATAGGTGGAGCCATAGTCTGTTGATCTGTAAATGAAGGAAATGTGTTTAGACTGAGAGAAATATTTGTATTTGATTTATTTACCTTTATTTAACATGGTAGGCTAGTTGAGAACAAGTTCTCATTGACAACAGTGACCTGACCAAGATAAAGCAAAGCAGTGTGACACAAACAACAACACAGAGTTACACATGGAATAAACAAGCGTACAGTCAATAACACAATAGAAAAAAAAGTCTATATACAGTGTGTGCAAATGGACTGAGGAGGTAAGGCAATAAATAGGCCATAGTAGCAAGTAATTACAATTTAGCTAAATAAAGACAGACAGGCAGTTCAATGTATAGACAGACAGACGTACAGACTTATAGACAGCGGGTATGTCCCAACACCTGCTTCCAACCACAACTACCTCTTAAGGTAGGTTTATGACCTAATTGAATGATCTTGGCTTTGAACCATGTCAGGTGAAATAGCCCTGTTATTGTACATCTTACAGTACTGGGCTTTCTCCACCTTATTACTACAGGAATCTAGAGTTCTCAAGGGCCTTTGATTCTATAACATGCAACCTAATTATACCATGTTGCACAGAGCAAAAACCATTCCTGTGTTATAACACCAGCATAAAGAAAGAGGTTAATCAGTCATTGATAGGTGCTAATGGAAACAAACCATTCACAGATGCCTGGGGGCCTAACACCTTTAGTAATTGATGACTACTTTGAAATGAAATGTGACGAATGCATAAACATGTGGATGTGCCCGGAATCCAGGAGGCTGGAAAAATGTAGCTATAGCTAACAGGCACGTGAACAGATATGGCTCTACCTGTGCAGAGCACATGCCCCTTTGCCCTTTCAGTCTTCAAAGTGCCCTTTTCAGTGGTAGTATAATTTTGCCCCACAACCATTTTTTTTGTTGGTTTTATACATTTTTTGTCTTTTTTGTTTTTCAAATTTCAAAAGGCACTCGCACATCTGAGCAATCTATATTGCAGTTGCAAGGTAAAAGTTGAACAAGATGAAGGAAATAGGATACCGCACACTGCTCTTGATAGTATCACTAATCTTTAATAAGCTTGCATATCAGCCTTGCGGCCCTCGTCAGAGCTTTAAAAAAAAATAATGGCACCCTTATGTAGACCTAGCCCCACCCACATCCGTTCCACGCATCGAAAGGGGTAGATGGCGAAGGAAAAACAAATAAGTTCTACCAAATATAACAGTATGCATTTCATAAATATTCAAATAAAGTGTGTAAATATGACATATTAAACACGTGTACAAAAAATACAATACTTCGAAGAGGGTGATGACCGCGGCAGGTTTCCAATCTTTGGGAATCTCAGACGATACGAAAGAGAGGTTGAACAGGCTAGTAACAGGGGTTGCAACAATTTTGGAAGATAATTTTAGAAAGACAGGGTCCAGATTATCTAACCCGGCTGAGTTGTAGGGGTCCAGATTTGCAGCTCTTTCAGAACATCAGCTATCTGGATTTGGGTGAAGGAGAAATGGTGGGGGCTTGGACGGGTTGCTGTGGAGGATGCCGGGCAGTTGACCAGGGTAGGAGTAACCAGGTTGAAAGCATGGCCAGCATGGCCAGCCGTGATGACAGTGTTTCCTAGCCTCAGTGCAGTGGGCAGCTGGGAGGAGGTGATCTTATTATCCATGGACTTTACAGTGTCCTAGAACGTTTTTGAGTTTGTACTACAGGATGCAAATTTCTGTTTGAAAATGCTTGCCTTAGCTTTGCTAACTGCCTGTATTTATTTATTAATAACCAGGCATTCTCTACTGACGGGATGAGGTCAATGTGATTCCAGGATACCCCTGCCAGGTCGATTAGAAACGCCTGTTCTCTGAAGTGTTTAAGGGAGCGTTTGACAGTGATGACGGGTGGTCGTCTGCCCACAGACCAATTGCGGATGCAGACAATCTCCGAGATCTGAGAAAATGAAAGTGAATGGTCTTGAACAGCAGGAGTGAGCTTCAGAGGACGCTTCAAAAACGCCTGACACTTTTGGGCCCAAAGGCATTTTAGTTCCCACCTTAGTGCTATTTGAATTTGTATCTGGCTCAGTTCCAGGTTGGAATGGTGTCCTCAGGTCTCTGCTGTTTGTTGGCTAGAGCACCCTCCATATAGCTTGGAAAAATATAACCTTGGAAGCAGTAATCACTCAGGTTAATTTTGGTCAAAATTAGGTTGTAGGTCGTGTATATCCCGTCCCAATCAGACACATTGACGGACCTGAAAGAACTTAATTTGACTCTATGTAAACTGGAAACCACATATCTTGAGGCTGAATTTATTGTAGCTGGGATTTTATCAAGGCTAATCTGAAAACAAGGCTCCCTAAATTATATTAGCATATTGAATGTGCAACCCGCGCCGGCAAAACCCTTAATCATTGTTATTCTAACTTCCGCAGCGCATATAAAGACCTCCCCCGCCCTCCTTTCGGGAAAATCTGACCACAACTCCATTTTGTTGCTCCCAGCCTATAGACAGAAACTAAAACAGGAATCGCCCGTACTCAGGTCTGTTCAACCCTGGTCCGACCAATCGGATTCCACGCTTCAAGATTGCTTTGATCACGTGGACTGGGATATGTTCCGCATAGCATCGGACAATAACATTGATGAATACACTGATTCAGTGAGCGAGTTTATTAGCAAGTGCATCGGTGATGTTGTGCCCACAGCGTCTATAAAAAATTTCCCCAACCAGAAACCGTGGATTGATGGCATCATTTTCGCAAAACTGAAAGCACGAACCACGGCTTTTTAATCAGGGCAAGGTGACTGGAAACATGACCGAATACAAACAGTGTAGCTATTCACTCCGCAAGGCAATCAAACAAGCTAAGCATCAGTATAGAGACAAAGTAGAGTCGCAATTCAACGGCTCAGACATGAGAGGTATGTGGCAGTGTCTACAGTCAATCACGGACTACAAAAGGAAAGCCAGCCCTGTCGCGGCCACGATGTCTTGCTCCCAGACAAACTAAACAACTTTAGCTCGCTTTAAGGACAACACAGTGCCACTGACACGGCCCGCTACCAAAACCTGCGGGCTCTCCTTCACTGCAGCCAACCTGAGTAAAACATTTAAAAGTGTTAACCCTCGCAAGGCTGCTGGCCCAGACGGCTTCCCCAGACACGTCCACAGAGCATGCGCAGACCAACTGGCTGGTGTGTTTACGGACATATTCAATCAATCCTTATCCCAGTCTGCTGTCCCACATGCTTCAAGAGGGCCACCATTGTTCCTGTTCCCAAGAAAGCGAAGGTAACTGAGCTAAATGACTATCTCCCCGTAGCACTCACTTCCGTCATCATGTAGTGCTTTGTGAGACTAGTCACGAATCATATCACCTCCCCCCTACCTGAAACCCGAGACCCACTCCAATTTGCTTACTGCTCCAATAGGTCCACAGATGGTGCAATCAAACTGCACACTTCCCTAACCCATCTGGACAAGAGGAATACCTATGTAAGAATGCTGTCCATCGACTACAGCTCAACATTTAACACTATAGTACTCTCCCAACTAGTCTATAAGCTCGAGACCCTCTCAGACCTCTCCTGTACTCCCTGTTCACCCATGACTGCATGACCATGCACATCAAATCAATCAAATCAATCAACAAGTTTGCAAACAACACTACAGTGGTAGGCTTGATTACCAACAGCGACGAGACGGCCTACAGGGAGGAGGTAAGGGCCCGTGGAGTGTGGTATCAGGAAAATAACCTCACACTCAATGTCAACAAAACAAAGGAGATGATCTTGGACTTCAGGAAACAGCAGAGGGAGCAGCCCCCTTTCCACATCGAAGGGACAGTAGTAGAGAAGTTCCTCGACAAACTGAAATGGTCCACCCACACAGACTGCGTGGTGAAGAAGGCGCAGCAGCGCCTTTTCAACCTCAGGAAGCTGATGTAATTCGGCTTGTCACCAAAAACACTCTCAAACTTTTACACAATCGAGAGCATCCTGTCGGGCTGTATCACCCCCTGGTAAGGCACCTGCTCCGCCCACAACCACAAGTCTCTTCAGATGGTAGTGAGGGTTGCATAACGCATCACCAAGGGCAAACTACCTTCCCTCCAGGACACCTACACCACCCGATGTCACAGGAAGGCCAAAAAGATCATCAATGACAACAACCACCCGAGCCACTGCGTGTTCACCCCGCTATCATCCAGAAGGCGAGGTCAGTACAGGTGCATAAAAGTGGGGACCAAGAGATTGAAAAACAACTTCTATCTGTAAGGCCATTAGACTGTTAAACAGCCACCACTAACATTGAGTGGCTGCTGCCAACATACTGACTCATCTCTAGCCACTTTAATAAAGAATAATTGATGTAATAAATGTATCACTAGCCACTTTAAACAATGCCACTTTATATAATGTTTACATACCTTACATTACTCGTCTCATATGTATATACTGTACTCTATACCATCTGCTGCATCTTGCCGTTCGGCCATCGCTCATTCATATTTGTTTATGTACATATTCTTATTCATTCCTTTACACTTGTGTATAAGTTAGTTGTTGTGAAATTGATAGGTTAGATTACTTGTTAGATATTACTGCATGTTCGGAACAAGAAGCACAAGCATTCCGCTACACTCGCATTAACGTCTGCTAACCATGTGTATGTGACAAATACAATTTGATTTGATTTGTATTTGGAGTTTTGATCTGGAGCGAAGGCAATGCTGTGGAGGGTAGCATCCTGTGTAAGTACCTGCCAAAATATCCAAGTTTATCTAACTCCAAATCTATCCTTTAGTAAAAAGAAAAGAAAAATGGATGAGCTCACATTAAGCTGTGTCTCTCCCTCTGAGGGGGGCGTATCCACACTACCTCAGGGTTTCTTCCTCGATGCAGGCAGACACAACAACAGCAGACAGTGCAACTACTGAAGTACCTAACCCCCTCTGATAGTCAAGTAATATTTCAGACTGCTGCTATCTTCTATCAGCAAGCCAAAACCACATTTGTTTCAGATGCCTGGGAAGTGATGTGATATTTCATGAACTGCTTGCTACTCCAACAGCAAGAGTGACTATTAACTCTCTACTGTGCTGCAGAAGAACCTTCAGTTATGTTTCGCTCAGAATTGATATTCTGAAGGCAAATGACGTTTTGTCTTTTTCTCAGAATCTCCCTTCACTTGCAACAGTGCCTTTGGCTCTCTCTTTCTCACTGTCCCTCTACACATTGTATATTACCTAGACAGAAACACCAAACACCAGATAAACAACCGTCTCGGTAGACAGGGGCTGATGAGGAAGAAATTACTGAATAAGGAGAAGTGCCTATTTTTTGATGCTGTAGCCAGGTTTAAAAACAGCAATGTAATGCTAATTATGAGTACAGCTTCCTTCCCCACAGACACTCATGAATATGTAGTCATTCTAGGTTTTCGATTAACAAAAAAGCAACCTCAGAAATCAGATTAACTGTAGGAAGCATATGCGTTATGGTTCGGAGGTTTGATTAAATGCATTTCTGTCTGATTGTAGTCTGTCTGTGACACTCTCTCACCAGAGCCTTAGTACTTGAGGATAGAACTAAGAGGTGAAAAGTAAAATCTATGCATAGCCTACATACAATACAACAGCTATATATCTCTTCAGTTTATACTTGACAAGCCACTCAGGCAGGCAGCAGTCTGTGTCTGGTCTGTAATGTCCCTGCCTGCTGCGGACATGAGAAGGCTCCAACAATATAACGTAGCCCTTGGGAGCTTCCCAGTGCTCGGAGGCCCGTTCCACATCATATTTCCCACTCCCATCACCCGTTCAATTCTACAACTCTTTTTAAATATCCTGTAGAAGCTGTCACCATGCTCTCATGCAGTGTCTTTCTCTCTCGTTATTCTACTTTGTAATCATCGTGACCGTCTCTCCCCGGCACTGGAATGAAGAAAGATCTTATTGTAATTTCAATCGAAACTGTATTACTGGCGGAGCTGCACTACTCTCTGCCGACTACGCCATTAGAAGAAAAAAAAAAACCAGAAGAGCTATAAAATAAGAATATGTTCCCATTCGTCTTTCCACACACATACTGTAAGTTGCACCGCACATCCGAAGGGGGTTAACGAGACTCCCAGTTACACAATAAATGTTCCTTTTGTTCTATAAAGATTATTTTCACATCCAAAATACCTCCATTTGGTTGGCGCGTTATGTTCAGAAATCCACAGGCTCGAGCGATACCGACGGAGCAGACGGAAATTCCAAATAGTATCAGTAAAGTCAAACGTTTTTTTATTATAATCAATCCTCAGGTTGTTTTTAGAATAAATAATTGATAATATTTCAACCGGACCGTAGCTTTTTCAATAGGAGAGAGAGAGAAAATGTCTGCTCCAAGCTGTTGGCACATGCAAAACTCTGCTGGCACCCAGCCATCCACTGACGCGATGTGATCATTCTTGCTCATTTATCAGAATAAAAGGCTGAAACTATGTCTAAAGACTGTTTACACCATGTGGAAGCCATAGGGAAAGGAATCTGGATGATATCCCTTTAAATGTAGGGAAAGCATGCAATGGAACAGGTAGCTTTCAAAATAAGAGGCACTTCCTGGTTGGATTTTCCTCAGGTTTACGCCTGCAATATCAGTTCTGTTATACTCACAGACAACATTTTGACCCTTTTGGAAACTTTAGAGTGTTTTCTACCCTATTCTGACAATTATGTGCATATTCTAGCTTCTGGGCCTGAGAAATAGGCAGTTTAATTTGGGTACGTATTTCGTACAAACTGCCCCCTACACTCAACAGGTTAATGCTGAGTGGGTGTGGACTTTTTGCAGTCTGTCATGGTCGTCCTCCTCTTCATCTGAAGAGGAGAGGTGAGAAGGATCGGAGGACCAAAATGCGGCGTGGTATGAGTTCTTGATGAATATTTAATTAAAGAAATTACTGAACACTGAATACAAAAACAATAAACAAATAACAACTGTGATGCTATAAATGAGACCTGTGCTGACACAAGAAACTAACCTTGACAATCACCCACAAACAAACAGTGCAACCCAGGCTACCTAAGTATGATTCTCAATCAGAGACAACTAATGACACCTGCCTCTGATTGAGAACCATACTCGGCCGAAACATAGAAATCACAAAATCATAGAAAACCAAACATAGACTGCCCACCCCAACTCACGCCCTCACCATACTAAATAATGACAAAATCAACAAAAAATAAAGTTCAGAACGTGACACAGTCTTCAGACACAAATAATTAGGTAATCACAGGGACATGGTAGCTATTCTTAGGCTCATGTGAACATGCACACACAATAAGTGCAAAAATGTACCCTGTCTATACAGCCATAAACGGTGATGCATTTTCAAAACATAAGAGAGGTTACAGAAATAATCTGAAATGAACTTTTACACATGCATTTAGTGAAAGTGAAAATCATTCATGTGTTAGCAGCGAATATCAACTTGGGATATATTATGTCACTTCTCTGGAGTCCAGAGCAAGCAAAATCATATGGCCTATTTTTAGCGGAGGTTGCAGGATCATATGGAAAGCATGTTCTGTCTGCACCCTGCCATCACTTTGGAGGGCAGCACACTTGCAGAGTGCTATTTGCCAGCCGGGTGTCTTCCTCACAAATGTCATAATAAATTGGCCAAAATCTTAAATCTTCATCCCATAATATTGAAAGCAGTGCTATGTTACAGCTGTTTATCTTTATTCATACACTGAGTATACAAAATGTTAAAAACAACTCCTTTTTCTATGACATAGATTGACCAGGTGAATCCAGGTGAAATATATGATCCCTTATTGATGTCACTTGTTAAATCAACTTCAATCAGTGTAGATGAAGGGGAGGAGACAGGTTAAAAAATGATTGTTAAGCCATGAGACAATTGAGATTGTATATGTGTGTTATTCAGATGGTGAATGGGCAAGGCATGAAATATAGGTGCCTTTCAATAGGGTATGGTACAGTAGTAGGACAAAGACGCAACGGTTTGTGTCAAAAACTGCAACGCAGCTTGGTTTTTCATGCTCATCAGTTTCCAAGGTGTATCAAGAATAGTCCAGCCCCCAAAGGACATCCAGCCAACTTGACAAAACTCTGGGAATCATTGGAGGCAACATGGGCCAGCATCCTTATGGTTTTTCAAGCTCATCAGTTTCCAAGGTGTATCAAGAATAGTCCAGCCCCCAAAGGACATCCAGCCAACTTGACAAAACTCTGGGAATCATTGGAGTCAACATGGGCCAGCATCCCTATGGTACGCTTTTGACACATTGTAGAGTTCATGCCCTGACGATTTAAGGCTGTAAGGGGGAGATGCAACTCAATATTCGGAAGGTGTTCGTAATGTTTGGCATACTATGTTCAATAGGCACCCAAACTAGGACTTTCTGAAATATGAAATTAGATCAATCAAATTATCAGGTAGCCTGTTGTGGAAAAGATGAGTCAGTAGTTGATCAATAAACTGTATTTTATATGGATGATAAACGTAGGTCTACTCTGTTTTTATCAGGCAAAAATGTAATACATTATGCACGTTCATTTTGGTCACTAATTTGGATATGTGGACCCACCTTTGTGCTCCATTGCTGATGACTGGTCATTGGTCAAAAATCAAGACGTGTGAAGTTTCTAAAACTGTTTGAATGATGTCTGTGAGTATAACAGAACTTATTTGGCAGGCGAAACCCCGAGGACAAACCATCCAGGAATTTCTTTTTTGAGGTCACTCTTTTTTCAATGGGTTTTCTATATGGATCTAGATTTCTAAGGCACTTGTTTGCAGTTCATATCGCTTCCACTGGATGTCAACAGTCTTTAGAAATTGGTTGATGTTTATCCTTTGAGAAACGAAGAAGTAGGGCTGTTCAGAATGAGGGTCGAGTCTAGTGTACTGACGTGATTGGGGCGTGCGACCTGTACTCTCTCCACTTTGTTTTTATCCGCTTTTGAACACAGTTTATCCCGTCTTAAATTTAATTGATTATGTATGTTAAAAAATACCTAAAGTTGTATTAGGAAAGTTGTTTGAAATGTTTGGACAAAGATTACATGTAACTTTTAAGATATTTTTTAGTCATGTTGCGTGAATTGGAACCAGTGTTTTTCTGGATCAAACTTTTGGAGATATAACGACGGAATTAATTGAACAAAAGGACCATTTGTGATGTTTATGGGACATATTGGAGTGCCAACAGAGAAGTTCTTGAAAGGTAAGGCATGAATTATATCGTTATTTCTGAGTTTTGTGTCGTGCCTGGCAGAATGAAATATGATTGTCTGTGTTTGTTAGATGGGGTGCTGTCCTCAGATAATTGCCTGGTTTGATTTCGCAGTAAAGCCTTTTTGATTAACCTCTAACATTACCCCCCTACTTTTTTCAATTTCCGCCTGAAAACAAACCCAAATCTATCTGCCTGTAGCTCAGGCCCAGGACCAAGGATATGCATATTCTTGGTTTCATTTGAAAGAAAACACTCTGAAGTTTGTGTAAATGTGAATTGAATGTAGGAAAATATAACACAATACGTTTTTTCAGTTGTATTGTTGTATCATCATTTTAAATTGAACAAGACAAAACAAACATTCAGATAAGATGATGGGGACGATTTCAGTGAAAGACATAAGAGGGCAACAGTGCTTGTGCAAAGTTTCATACTGATAACTTCCAAAGTGAGTGTGCTACATGACATTTATCATGAAGTCACCCAGGTGTCCCACACAAGTGGCCAAATTGGTGAAGTTATAGGGTCACCAAGCATGTGGTGCAGGTGATGGGGACTTCATTTTGCAAAGAAAACAGCGACGCCTCCATGCTGTGCCCTTTTGGCCCTGAGGCACATCCATGCCTGCAGAAATACATTTGGGGAGATGAACACCACTTGTGGCAGGAGCTGGATGAACCAGCTTCAGTGGGGGATGGACACCATGGCACTGGGGGCTCCCATTCAGAGTCAGTGTCACTGTGAAAGAAAATGTTCAGTTGGAATAGTTTCACAAATGAGCCCTGTATCAACAGGTATAATAAACACACATATACATATATATATATATATATATAGAGTACAGGGAACATAAGGTTGAATATATTATTATAGACCTGCTAGATCTACTGTCTCATTTATATTATGACAGACCAGCTAGATCTACTGTCTATTTTATATTATGACATTTCAGCTAGATCTACTGTCTCTATTATATTATGACAGACCAGCTAGATCTACTGTCTTTATTATATTACAACAGACCAGCTGTATCTACTGTCTCCATTTCACTTTGGCCATTGTTGTGGGCCTGCTCTCCCCTCAACAGCCTCAAATAGGCTATTTCATTTCACAACTAATATTTTATATTATTAATTTAATCTGTATATTTAGACTTAGATTTAGCTTTCCCTGACTTAGTCGCCATACTGATTGATATATAAACAGCTGAAGATGCGCTTTACCAAAACAACGCTGTGCGTAACATGTGTGGTTCCTTCCGGTATGAATCTTCAATGGCGAATGAACCGCTTTACGCCGGAGTTTCAAGACGATCAGTGGTCATTGGGTTAAAGTACAGTCAATCAACGAAACAGCGGTCATATCATTGGTGCACAATGATGTCATTACTTGTTGTCTTCAAATCGATTTCTTTCAGTCAATATGTCCCGCAAAATGACCTATCAGGTTTGGTTGTGTTACAAACAACAAACCAGTTGTTTGCAATGAAACCAAACATGACTGGAAAAGTCACGTTTAGTTTGTGCATTTACATCGAATGTGTCATCGAAAATGGAATGAGACGGAATTCACGACAAGCGGTTCACAAAATGTTTTGTGTTAGGCTATAAAAATTGATCTTATCAAACAAAATACCATTCATTGTGTAACAATGAGCATTGGGATTGAAAACAGAGGAAAATCGTCAAAGGAAAACAATTTATTTAATTGCAATTAGTGATGGTGTTACGCCTGTGCTGGTTGAAATAGTTTTTTATGGGGCTTTGTTCTCAGATAATCGCATCGTATTCTTTCGCAGTAAATCCTTTTTTAAATCTGACAACGCAGTTGGCTTAGCAAGATTCTAGACTTTCGACCCATGTGAGACACTTGTATTTTCAGAAATGTTTAATATGACTATTTATGTAGCGATCGCCGTATCTTGTCGAATTTCGGTGCGCAGAGAGGTTAACAAGAAGTTAAGATTTATTTTGACATATTGCATGTGTATTTTCAAGAATGTTAAATATTTACAATTCTGTAGTTTGAATTTGGCGACCTGCAAATTCACTGGATGTTGGTCAGGTGGGACCGTAGCATCCCATCTAGCCTAGAGAGGTTATCCTGTTAAGTCGACCCTCTACTTTTTCGAACATTCTGTTAAAAATCGCGCAACATTTCAGCGCCCTGCTACTCATGCCAGGAATATAGTATATGCATATGATTAGTATGTGTGGATAGCAAACACTCTGACGTTTCTAAAACTGGTTAAATCATGGCTGTGACTTTAACAGAGCGTGAGTTTCATCGAATAGCGCAGGAAAACCTGATCACTGAAAATGGAAATAAATATCCTTGCGCTTACTTCCAGGAATTGTTCAAAGTGAACCGAATTACATGAGACCGAGGTTTCAGCGCCTACAGCTACCACACCTTGTCTAGAGTCTTGTCATTTGATTCGCAATTGATTCTTGGTCTAACCGGTTCAAGGGAACTCCTTCCCTCCGTTCTCCGACCGGATGTTTTGGTCGAGCTCTCTCGGCCATGTTTTTTTCCAGACGACATCTATAGAAGTTACATCACCTCCTGATGAATTTTATCGCTTATTAACGTGTACTAATACCTAAAGTTGCATTACAAAAGTATTTCGAAGTGTTTTGTGAAAGTTTATCGTCAACTTTTTGAATTTTAAAAAATGACGTTACGTTATGAAACGCTCTTTTTTTCCGTTTATCATACAGTCTACATAGAACGATATCTAGGCTATATATGGACTGATTTAATCGAAAAAAAGACCCAATAGTGATTATGGGACATCTAGGAGTGCCAACAAAGAAGATGGTCAAAGGTAATGAATGTTTTATATTTTATTGTGCGGTTTGTGTAGCGCCGAATATGCTAATTATTTTGTTTACGTCCCCTGCTGGTCTTTTGTGGTGTTACATGCTATCAGATATTAGCTTCTCATGCTTTCGCCGAAAAGCATTTTAAAAATCTGACTTGTTGACTGGATTCACAACGAGTGTAGCTTTAATTCAATACCCTGCATGTGTATTTTATGGAACGTTTGAGTTTTAACTAATACTATTAGCATTTAGCGTAGCGCATTTGCATTTCCAGAGTTCTAGATGGGACGCCTGCGTGCCAGGTAGGAGCAAGTGGTTAAGTGTTCCCTTTATTTTTTTGAGCAGTGTATATATTTTATTTTCATAGTAAAGAAGTTAGTTATTCAAGGTAAATAAGAGAGCTTGAAGCAGTTTAATCAACCATTCCAATTGTACACAGTTTGAGGCATGAGAAAACATCTCTCATATCCTAGAGTTAAACTCTGATTTACTTGGAGCTTCAATCTAATAACTTTATTTTCCAAGCAATGAAAGGCAGTTGCTTCAGAATACAATACACCTACAGTGAAAGAGATTAGTATCTAAGTAATAAGTAATATTGTTGTGTTATAGTAAACACCGAGGGGTAATACACAGTAAAAAAGAAAGACAGAGTCAGGCCAAATCTTGTTTGAAGATTTATGTAGAGAGTTTTCGTAAACACTAAAACCATGTACCTCATACTGCATATCAAAATCCCGGATGTTCAGTGACCAGAAATCGCATTAGGCACTGTTGTGAGCCTTTGCCAGATGGCTGCTTGTAAAGCAGAACAATTAAGTGGTTGGTGTGCAGAGGCACTGTGTGGAGACCAGACACTGTGTGGAGACCAGGCACTGTGTGGAGACCAGGCTCTGGTGAGAGAGGGAAAAGCACAGTGCTTCAAATCCGAGAGTGGGACCAAACTCCCAAACCAAATCACCTCAGTCTGTCATAACACACAAAACAAAAGAGATAAAGACTGGGGTGTTCAGGAGCACAACTGACTCAGAGGTCCAATTCCTGTATTGATCCAGCAGGGAAACTAAAGGTTGGTGATCTGTCTTGCACTTCTAGCTGACAGACTGAGGTCTCTCTCGGGCTCTTGCATCTGACTTGGTTGGCAGTTGACCAAACCAAAGAGATAGTAACTGGGTGATAGCAAAACTAAGACACCAAACACTTTTTTTTAACATGGTCGGGCTGTTGGTGTCAGATTTGGGATTAACAGAAAATAACAACTTTATCTGACATTGCAACTGTGAGAGAGAGAGAGATGAGAAAAAAACAGGAAAAAAAGTTCTTAGCTGAAGACCCTGAGGCAAGATCAAGCCTACAGGCTCTAAACATGATCTTTCCTTTAATTGATATGCTTAAACATTATTCTGAATGAAACCCTGGCGTTCAGCCTTAAAGGGGTCTGAACACGACGTCTGAACCCACTATGAAACATTTCTACAGCTATCGTTTGAAATTCCCGCAGGGGAATGACAGCAGCCATATGGGTCCAAACACCAGATTCAAGACCCCGATGAATCTGGATGGATGGATGCTGAGACCTCTGAACAGCACGTGAAAGGAGAGTTTAGCAACTGAGATTTGGTTGGCAAAGGCAAACCGCAATGAGCATGAATTGTGTTATGCCTTACAAACATTGCTCTGATAGATAGTACTGGAAAGCAGAGAGACTGTGGGACCAGAGATTTTAATAAGAGACAGATTTTAATAAGAGGTCATATGAAAAGGTCATGCAATAACGGACTAGAAGGGAAATAAGTGAATAGTTGAGGGGGAAAAGCTGACTGGAACTATTCAACACCCAAACTGCTCTAACTCTTCATTATCCATCCTCATAGCAGATCACATTGTGAGATGCTGGAATAAAAGTGTTTTAAATTTAAGAAGAAGAAAACCATCTCTACCCTCTTGAAAAGCAACTTAGAGAAATGCCGTCAACACAGAGAATGTGGTAGAAAATGTCCTATAGAGTTGGGGGCCCATACAGAAACAATAAACTGATAATAAGGCTTATAGTAAAAGGGACTGGGATAACACATTGTCTCAGGCTAATCTCAACCCTTAATATACACCATTAACAATCACATCTCTGGGATAAATCACAAGAGCCTCCCATTAGCAAACTGCCGTCATTTTGAGTTCAGAGACAGTAGCTGAGCTGAAAGTTTTATGATGCCTGTGAAAATCCATTCCGCTAGTGTTTGCAAACCAAAGAGAAACAGAGAGAGAGAAAGAAAGGGAGGATAAAATGAAGAGGGAGAAAAATAATGAAGAGAATGCATCAGTAGAGGAAGGTGTCGAGAGCAAAGGCAGCAAATTTAGCTTTTAATAATCTCTGCTACCCTCAGCATACCTTATCTCAGGAAGGGGACAAGCATTGTACAAGCTGTCATAGTGTTTATCTGTTGGAACATATACACAATGCAGAAGCAGTCAGACACACACACACACACACACACACACACACACACACACACACACACACACACACACACACACACACACACACACACACACACACACACACACACACACACACACACACACACACACACACACACACACACACACACACACACACACACACACACACACACACACACACACCTGTCACCCCTAAGGTACATTATCTGCAGCAAAATCTCTCCTCTAATAACAGAATCCATTGAAGCATCATTGAAAATTACTTTTGGAGAATTGCCACATTAAGGGTACAGAAAGATATTTGCAGGTGTAGTAGGAGGGTGGAAACTCAAGCGTGAATGAATAGTTTGTCGGGTGTTGTGGAGCACAGGTTCCAATCTCAACAGTGGAGGAGGAGAGTCAAGGCTACTTAAAGAAGTGGCTTGGGTTCCACGATGCCTTACCACCATAGGCCTCTATGGAGATGGTGTCCTCAAGCTGCTCCTCACCAGTCTGAATTCAATGCAAAAACCAGGCTCCAAATGACACTGAATGGAGGGAAAACATTTACATGTACAGATGGGGTCCAATGGACACTTGGAGTGAGCTTGAGAAATGAGAAACAAGGAACAGAGATAGGAAAATGAAATATGAAACAGTCCACGCATGAAACAAAACAACAATAGCAGGAACAGGGAAATGTGTCTGATGCACAAACATATTCACTACACCACCTAGACTGTCTGTTTTTTATAATAAACTAGGTGATCAATGAATATTCCCACTGTGCGAAATGAAGATGTTAGATAAGAACCAAGAGTAAGCACTCTAGGTATTGTATAGTTACTGCAGGTGGCCTCGAGGTTTACAGCATTGGGCAATGTCGCTGGTTTGACTCCTGGAGCCAACAAGGTGACATATCTGTTGCTGGGCCCTGAACACTATTGCTCCAGGGGCACAGGGCAATAGTGACCCTGCCCGTAACCCCACTCCCTGCAGATGTCTCAGGGGGAGTTGGAATATGCAAGAAACACGTTTCCATGTCACACTTGTAACAGGACAAATAAAAGCACCACCCTATGTGTATTATTACTATTTGTCAAGTGTTACTGAGCACAATGCGGAGGAGAAATGCCATAAGACAGGAATGTTTCAATCTCCCAATGTACCTAACCTTAACTTTCATGGAACTGTACACATTTAACAACCAAGTGTGAGCACAAGATACAACATTTGTCATAAGTTACTGAACACAGGGGGAAAACTAAGAGACATGAAAGTTTACATCTCACTATGGACCTAAGTAATTCTTTCATGGTACTTTAAGCATGGCCTTCATGGAATGAATGCATGTCACTGCTTTCATTCACAAATGCACTCTTGAAGTGCTTTGAAGAACTATAGCGGAAGAAACGCTGACATTTGGAGGAAGTTTTTAAGTGACCTCACATACTGTCTCGTGGATATCTCTGTCACGTTCAACATTCCCCTTTCACTCCTGACTGTGCATCTTCAAGCGTCTTAGCTTGACCTCGTGTTCTCCCCTGTTCTCTACTTTCCAGAAAGCTCTTTTCCAGAATAAATATTTTAATAAACGTAGAGAGCAGGGCGCCCAATTTTTCAGTTTTTGATTTGTTAAAAAAGTTTGAAATATCCAATAAATGTCGTTCCACTTCATGATTGTGTCCCACTTGTTGTTGATTCTTCACAAAAAATACAGTTTTATATCTTTATGTTTGAAGCCTGAAATGTGGCAAAAGGTCGCAAAGTTCAAGGGGGCCAAATACTTTCGCAAGGCACTGTACATCCACAGGTACACCTCCAATTGATTCAAATTATGTCAATTAGCCTATCAGAAGCTTCTAAAGCTATGACATCATTTTCTGAAATTTGCCAAGCTGTTTATAGGCACAGTCAACTTAGTGTATGTCAACTTCTGACCCCCTGGAATTGTGATACAGTGAATTATAAGTAATAACAGAAATAATCTGTCTGTAAATAATTGTTGGAAAAATTACTTGTGTCATGTACAAAGTAGATGTCCTAACCGACTTGCCAAAACTATAGTTGTTTAACAAGAAATGTGTGTAGTGGTTGAAAAACGAGTTTAATGACTCCAACCTAGGTGTATGTAAACTTCCGACTTCAACTGTTTAAGGTCCCACAGTTGACAGTGCATGTCAGAGCAAAAAACAAGCTATGGAATCAAAGGAATTGTCCATAGAGCTCCGAGTCAGGATTGTGTTGAGACACAGATCTGGGAAAGGGTACCAAAAAATGTCTACAGCATTGAAGGTCCACAAGAACACATTCTTAAATGAAAGAAGTTTGGAACCACCAAGACTCTTCCAAATGCTGGCTGCCCGGCCAAACTGAGCAATCGGGAGGGAACGGGCCTTGGTCAGGGAGGTGACCACGAACCCCATGGTCACTCTTATAGAGCTCCAGAGTTCCTCTGTGGAGATGGGAGAACCTTCTAGAAGGACAACATCTCTGCAGCACTCCACCAATCAGGCTTTTATAGTAGAGTGGCCAGACGGAAGCTCTCCTCAGAAAAAGGCACATGACAGCCCGCTTGGAGTTTACCAAAAGGCACCTAAAGGATTCTCAGACCATGAGAAAAATGATTCTCTGGTCTGATGAAACCAAGATTAAACTCTTAGGCCTGATTGCCAAGTGTCACTTCTGCAGGAAACCTGGCACCATTCCTACGGTGAAGCATGGTGGTGGTAGCATCATGCTATGGGGATGTTTTTCAGCAGCGGGGACAGGGAGACTCGTCAAGATCATGGGAAAGATGAACGGAGCAAAGTACAGACAGATGCTTGATGAAAACCTGCTCCAGAGCGCTCAGACTGGGGCGAAGGTTCACCTTCCAACAGGGCAATGACCTTAAGCACACAGCCAAGACAACACAGGAGTGGCTTCGAGACAAGTCTCTGTATGAACCCGGACTTGAACCCGATCTCTGTCGAGACCTGAAAATAGCTGTGCGGCTACGCTTCCCATCCAACCTGACACAGCTTGAGTGATTCTACAGAAAATAAGTTAGAAACTCCCCAAATACACATTTTCCCTCACTGTTGGGTATAAATCACATTGTGGAATAAATTGCACACGTGCATTTGTTTAACTGCAACCAGGGTTGTTTTTTGGGGCTGGGATCTGGGGTTGAATAACAAAGATTTGATAGTGTACTATCAAACATATTTGCTGCCATACATCCTGCTGCGTTCCCCTCAAAGGGTATGTGTTTAGTTGTTTCCAGAAACTCTCCAAAGAGACGTAGAAAAAAGGAGAACTCTGAGAGTGTGGAAGTAAGGAAGCCATATTCCACCTTTTACATCCTTTGTCTGTTTCCTCCTTCTATCCTCTCTATAAGTAGTTTCAGAGCCAATATTATGGAGAGAAAAAAAATCAGGCATGAGGAGATGGGCTGAGTTGATCTGAAGGAGGAAGTAAAGAAAAAATAAGGAAGAAGGGTAAAAAACTTCCCAAAACTTCAGGAAGAGAAGGGTGAAGAAGATACATTCTGCCTTATCTTTTTCATTGAAATGGATAATGTTGTTTTCCAGGCCAGGTTCACAGGAATCAGATAAGTCCGGCTGGCATTGAAGGCAGTTCTTCTTGTTCTCTTTTGCAACATCCCTGTCACCTTCTCTCAGTCCACAGAATATTCTCAGAACTCTGTCACAGAGTTCGCAAAAGTCCATCCATAATCTAAATGGATTTAAGCCATTGGCATCCATGACAGCTCTGTGGTTTCACTGTGGTAGGGGCAATTGGTAGGCAAACTAAAAACAACACATGCACTTAGGGCCACCTCGTCAGCTAGCAACCATATGCAACCAATCAGGACCCCTCACAAGGGTTGTCAGAAAGAAGCCTTTTCTGTAGTATTTATGTCATTTATGTCAGAAAACCAGTGGTGTACTCAAGACTTCTAAGGCCACACACAGCATGACTTCTAGGCCAGATAGACTAACAATACATTGCATCATCATGTCTGAGGCAACATGTACGGTACCGTCTGCTTGCACTGGTCAGTGTGCAATTTGTACTAGTACACACTGGCCTGTACATCGAATGATAAAGTCCACATTTCCAATTTAGATTCATGACCAGTCCAGTGAGGTAGAAACCCCAAAACAAACCAGGTATCACAACAACGAGGTAGAGGGTCGTAGAAATCGAATGACAACTTCTGTGCCGCACGATAAAAGAACAATCAATTAAGAATTCTCACTCAAGAGGAGGAATCATTTTTCCTTTATTACTGACACGAGGCGGCTTGATGAGATTTTAACTTGATAACCATAAACAAAACTGAGAGCTGCGGCTTTAAAAGGGAGCTGCTCGAGTCGCATTTGGATTGAAAATGTGTAATATAAGCCTGCTGGCGGTTAGAGCTGGTGATGAAATCCAACTATTTACTGTTATGACAGAATGTAAATTAGAGTGTGCTTCAGGATATGAGAGGAAAACCCAAGAGTATGTAATTAAAAATGTACGAATTTAAATATTGAGAGAAAGGAGCTATATAAATGACCTCTTCTCTAATAGAATGACCCCATGAAATGGGAGGGGAGAAGAACGTGCCCGTTGAAATGACTAGAAATCCTATTTGGAGAGCAAAATTGTGAGAGTGTTTTTCATAGCACTTTCACTGTAAAACAGAAGATGTAGATATTCTATATCAATGTATCCTTTCAAATCGTTAAAATGCCATGGACTAAAGCCTATCTGTTGACGCAAAGGACTATGTTGGCAAATGCTTTGTTTTGAGCCAAGTCCAGTATGACATCTGCTTATGAATATGGAATATACTGTATGGGCCTTGACTTGAGGATAACACAGTATGATAAACACAGATATTCTACAATATTTGAGAATCGATCTGAAAACCTATACTGTCAGATGTATATGACTATCAAAATCAGATCTCAGTCATGGCCCTTTTCTGAGACTCCAATAAAGTTCTATAGCACCTCTGTGGTTTTTAGGTAACGTCCAAGTCCAATTGTAATATGTCAGAGACATCAGGTAGGTCCCCTTCTCTCCGAGACACAGGCCTCATTATAGGCACTGACCCGTGAAATATCAGCCAGCCTGTGAGTGAGTGAGCTCAGCAAAAATATGTAATTTGAAGAATGTGACTCCTCACCCCTGCCTGACCCCACAGTGGCACATTTGGAATGGGGGATGGGGGGAAGGAGGGTTTAAATGGGGATGGAGAGATGGAAGTGATGTCCCAGATCAACCTTTCTCTTTCTGTCTTTCTATTTCTTGTCTTTCTCTCTGTATCTACTGTCTCGCTCATCTCTGTCTCTCTGTCCCTATTCCGCTGAGTGACTGCAGAGGAATCCCCTCAACTCTAACTCACTGGATGTTACATTCAGAAGACCTGCATGTCTAGTCAGCCAGAGCTTTGCTCAGAGTATATACCCTTCACCGTGGCACTGATGCATTCTGAGTTCCTCGTACAGTAGCCACCTTTTTCTCAGTCGACAGAGCAGCCTGTCTGATAGCAGCCTATCCAGTCATTTTTAAAGGATTTCTTTCTTTCTAGGACCATTTAAGGAGCGAATTGACACCCACTAATTCACAGTAGGAGAGCGTAACAATGTGCTGACCTTTGAACTATGATACATTTCAGTTGGGAAAGTATACAGTTCATAGAAAAGTGTGACATGAGAACATTACTAGTCGCTCTGGATAAGAGTGTCTGCTAAATGACTTAAATGTAAATGTAAATGTACTACTACAAGAGAGAGTAAGCAATGCAAATGCCCAGAAAATAATAATATATAATAATAATAATATATGCCATTTAGCAGACGCTTTTATCCAAAGCGACTTACAGTCATGTGTGCATACATTCTACGTATGGGTGGTCCCAGGGATCGAACCCACTACCCTGGCGTTACAAGCGCCATGCTCTACCAACTGAGCTACAGAAGGAAATAACTGTATGTGTAAGGGCCGACACCGGACAGGAGAAGCAGGTACGGGGAGTCAGACATTTTTTGGGGAACAGACAAGGAAACAAGACAGGAACAGCGTCGGAACATGGGTAACATGGACATGAGACAATTAATGCAGCAGCCGGGAACTGACAAATAGTGAAGGTAATAAACAGGTGATTGAGTGAGTCCAGGTGAGTCCAATATCACTGATGCACGTGCCGAGGGAAGGTGGGTGTGGGTTAATGGTGGCAGGAGAGCATAATGCAGGGCAGCCTGGTGCCTTCGAGCGCCAGGGGGGAAGAGCGGGAGCGGGCATGACAGTAACCCCCCCCCACTAGGGGCGCCACCCGGCATCCCACCTGGGTGAGCCGGCCGAGACATGGGCGCTGGGCAAGCGGGCCTGGGGTAAACTCCCTACGAGCCGGCTGAGGCATAGGAGCCTGACGATCAGCACGAGGCATGAATGCCCGTCGATCCCGCTGCGGTGTGGAAGCCCAATGATCCGGCGGAGGCATGACGTGGGATGGGAACCTGCCGAGCCAACCAAGGCAAGGAAACCTCTCGAGCCAGCTAGGACGTGGAAGCCCGACGAGCTGGCTTGGCACCCCGGGTTCCATCGTTGGCGACCCAGGACTGACGTCACCACCAACCGGAATGCCACTACTCCCCGATGCTTTGTGTGATGGCTGCTGAATTCTGTTAAGAATGACGCTGGACAATAGAAGCAGGTACGGGGAGTCAGAGATTTATTCGGGAACAGACATGGAAACAAGACAGGAACAGCGTCGGAACACGGGTAACACGGACATGAGACAATTAATGCAGCAGCTGGGAACAAAGCTGGGGAACTGACAAATATAGGGAAGGTAATAAACTGGTGATTGAGTGAGTCCAGGTGAGTCAAATACCGCTGATGCGCGTGACGAGGGAAGGCAGATGTGCGTAAACGGTGGCAGGAGTTCGTAATGCAGGGCAGGGGAAGAGCGGGAGCGGGCGTGACAGTATGTTGTATTACACTTCATTTCATAGTAACAAAATTAGTCTAACCTAACAATACCACATCACGCCTCTCACAACATTAAATAATTACCAGACTCGATATCCATTGCTTTCGAGATCCACTTGTACAGTGCAATCCCATTTCAGATCATTATAATATTGCATAATGTCACTTTTGTCAACACTAATTCATGTCAGTTATCATAATATGACTTCACCATACAGAACATCATTAAGACCCCAATGAAGCGTCTAATAATGGGATAGAGAGGGAAGAGGAGCGGGGAGTATGCTTGCATTATCAGACGGAGGGAGAAATTGCACTCGAGGCAAGGATGAGGCCAATTATGATCATTTGGTGTGAAAATGTGTGTTAATGAACTGGAGAGACTGAAAGACTAAAACGAGCAGAGATGACATTACAAAGAAGATACATAGATTAAGAATATACATTGATACATTGTTACATTGAGAATGTTGTGTTATGTTAGCTAAGTGTTTTCGCAACCTCTCTACAAGATACTGGTCTTGTTGAGTTGAAGTTAAGTCAAGAACGTTGTGTGAGAATCATTTCAGTTTCCGAGAAGATATGTTGATTTGAGCAGTCAAAAGCTAAGAGTTACGTTTCCGTCTAGCTATTGTATATTGCATGTGTTGTGTTTTCGCAGCCTCTATATGTACGATATGCTGGTCCTGTTGAGTTGTATTGGGGTCAGGGATATGATGTGTGAAGTTGGATACATACAGACAGGCTCATCTCCAAGACGTTTCAGCATCTGGCATCCAGGCAGGCCGTAATTTTACCTCACATTGCTCTGCTGCAGTAGCACAGCTGAAGACATATCAAACTGCTGTGTTTCTATACCTATCTACCTATTTGCTAAGCCTGAATAATTATGAGCAATAAACTGCTCAACCCCCAAGGGATGATACTCAGAATACATAGATGAAGAGAGGAGGCAGATCTGAATAACTTGTTGCAAGAGATCAAATATCATTTATGGTACACGGTAAACAGTCTGGCTTCATTTCGCTCATATCCTTAATCCCTAAGCATCCAATTGAGATATGGGACCGCTCCTTTGGATATTATTCACAGGAATTACTGATATGCTTCCGTTGTTTAAGGTCAGGGCGTTCATTAAAATTGACAGGCTGACTTTGAGATACATGAAGGCGTTGGTGGGTGTCTTGACCTTTATTGAAAAGTCAGCATCTGTCCTGACATATACACAGAGTAACGGTCTCTCCGGCCCCAAAATCTTCTTAGCAGAGCTGTGATCTCAGTTAACAAGTAATATTATGGACAGAGAGGAACAGAGCAAATCAAATGCAGAGACTGTAAATGTTATGGCTGCGATCATTTTTTGATTCTTGAGTATGAACTATAACGTTCTGGATGTTTCTGACTAGTATTTAGATTGATCTCTCTCTAACTTTCTGTTTGTACTCGTTCTCTCCCTACATCCCTCACCCTTTCTCGGTCCCACTAGGTCTCATTTGAACAAAATTGAATATGATCTTTTGCGCCCTTGTTTCATTGATACAGAATCCCAGCACTGTGGCAACCGTCACAGTGACGTATAAGAAACGCAGCAAAGCAGGACAGGTCCCATACAACGGACGGGTTACTACTCTAACTGCCTTCTTATAGTGGAGGGATATGACTTGGCTGAGTGAATGCCAGGGCACATCTCAGAGGCTTTGGGATGTCAATGTTCTAACACACAGGACTATTTTCTCCTCTCTAGGGTATGTGGGACGCTAGCATCCCACCTAGCCAACATCCAGTGAGATTGCTGAGTGCCAAATTCAAATACAGAAATATACATTATAAAAATTCAGAAAATATACAATTATTAAACATAGGTTTAAAGATGAACTCTTGTGAATCAAACCACGGTTTCAGATTTAAAAAATGCTTTACGGCGAAAGCATACCTTACAATTATTTGAGAACATAGCCCAGCAGACACATCATTACAAACAGTAAACAGCCAAGTAGAAGAGTTACACAAGTCAGAAATAGAGATAAAATTAATCACTTACCTTTGATGACCTTCATATGTTTGCACTCAGAAGACATTCATTTATTCAATAAATGTTCCTTTTGTTCGATAAAGTCTCTCTTTATATCCAAAAACCTTTTTTTGTTTTGTTCAAGCGTTTTCTTCAGTAATCCACAGGCTCAAACACAGTCACAACAGGCAGACAAAAAAATGTAAAGTTCATAGAAACATGTCAAACAATGTTTACATTCAGTCCTCAGGTAGTTATTAGCCTAAATAATCAATAATATTTTAACCAGACAATAACGTTGTCAATATATAAGGTAAATGAGAAAGGCATTCTCTCTGGTCGTGCACATGAAAAAGCTCTGTGACACGGCAGGGTCCACTCATTCAGACTGCTCTTACTCCCTCATTTTTCAGAATACAAGCCTGAAACAATTTCTAAAGACTGTTGACATCTAGTGGAAGGCATAGGAACTTCCATTTGAGTCCTAAGTCAATGGATACTGTAATAGCATTGAATAGAAAACTACAATAACAAAAAAATCCTACTTCCTGAATGGATTTTTCTCAGGTTTTCGCCAGCAAAATCAGTTCTGTTATACTCACAGACATTATTTTAACAATTTTGGAAACTTTAGTTTTTTCTATCCAAATCCAAATCCTATCTTCTGGGCCTGAGTAGAAGGCAATTTCATTTGGGCATGCTTTTCTTCCAAAATTCCAAATGCTGCCCCCTACCTTAGAGAAGTTAATAACTACACCTGTCTTCAATTACTTTACACACTGACACAACACCTAGCTTATTTAGCATTTTCCCTGCCCTTTAACTCATTTTGAAGTGCTTCACTGTTGGATGATGTATTTTGTTAGATTTTGAAATATCTATTTTCTAAGACAATTCATTTTGGATTATTTTTTCGCAGAAGCAGAATTTTCACTGCTCTGTAACTAATTAAAAGGAGCTTTGAGATTGAACAATGTCTTAGGTTAGATACTGGATATCTATTTTGTAAGATTTTGTTTGAATTATTTCCTGAAAAATTTGTCACTTTGATTTCCCAGCAACTGACTCATAGCTTTACATGCAACAGTACCAGGACCATTTAAAGGACATTGCTAATCTTCGCAGATATTCAAAGAGTAAACCAGCTTTCTTTCTCTAGACTCAAGGAAAAACCGGACACACCAGTTGTCATTGTCAGACTTATTTTAGTCAGAATTTCTCTGCAAACCTCCTCAGACATGAACGGTGGATTTGTTTTGTGCTCTGAAGAGAGGTATTAACCTTGGAATCACATAGCTACATACAGATAAAGTCAGGGTAATCTGTTACATTACCAGCAAAAAAATTGTGATCAGATTACAGATACTTTTGAAAAACTAGATGATTACTTTGAGGATTACTTTGAAATTCTGAAAGGATGTTTGTGATGTCAAATCTTTGACACTTCTCTGTTTTCTCAATGACATTCAAATCAGCATTTATAAATAGGCACAAGTTTCAGTTTGTTCCACCTGAGAAAGTATGACTACAAGTCAGAGACCACTATGATGACACACCAAATGTGTTTGATGGATCGCGGGAAAAGAGCAGGAATAGGCTATTGTATGCTACTATCTAAACTATGTCTTCCAATGGTGCGGCTGCTGTTGGCATCCAAAGATTATCCAACTTCAGTAAATGTTTAGAGGTAAGGATGACAGCAATGGTGTTGTTCACGACGATACGGATATCACTTGTTATTCATATCTACATAGCGCATTGGGAAAGGGGGATACCTCGTCAGCTGACCAATTGAATGTATTCAACTGAAATGTGTCTTCCACATTTAACCCAACCCCTCTGAATCAGAGAGGTGCGGGGGGCTGCCATAATCGACATCCAAGTCTTCGGCACCCGGGGAATAGTGGGTTAACTGCCTTGCTCAAAACAACAGATTTTTACCTTGTCAGCACGGTGATTCGATCCAGTGCCCAACGCCCAGACTCGGCCCAACGCTCTAACCACGATGGCAACTGTACCTGCCAAATCACACTGCTGCTCTCCCATGTAGCTATTTGCACTTTACGGATTGCAGATGTTGTGGACGGCTGTTCACAGATCTAAATGTGTATTTGAACACAATATAACTGTCACACCCTGATCTGTTTCACCTCTCTTTGTAATTGTCTCAACCCCCTCCAGGTGTCGCCCATCTTCCCCATTATCCCCGGTGTATTTATACCTGTGTTCTCTGTTTTTCTGTTGCCAATTCATCTTGTTTGTCAAGTCAACCAGCGGTTTTGTCTAAGCTCCTGCTTAGTCCTGTCTCCTTTTCTTGCCCTCCTGGTCTCCCCATCTCTGGTTTACTGACCCCTGCCTGCCTTGACCTGTCTATTGCCTGCCCCTGTTGGATTATTATACCATTGTTTAATGGTTGAATTCAAGAAGTTTAAGCTGCCTATCAATCATTGTTTTTGAAACCAGTGGACAGCAAGTGAGAAATGTGCTCTTGCAACAGCTGCATAGTACAGATCCAAGCCTATGTGTAACGATTGTCTTCGGGTGAAAGAGAGGAGGACCAAGATGCAGCGTGATGATAATCCATATTTAATAGGAAACTTAAACAATGAACAAAAACAAAAAACTGACAAAAGGAACGAAGATGAAACAGTTCCGTAACGTCAACACTAAACACTGGAACAGGAACATTCACCCAATACCCACCCAATACCCAAATACCCAAAGAATATGGCTGCCTAAATATGGTTCCCAATCAGAGACAATGATAGACAGCTGCTTCTAATTGAGAACCAATCCAGGCAACCATAGACTTACAAAACACCTAGAATAGAAAACACACCCATAAACATACAAAACCCCTAGACAAGTGAAACACATACATCACCCATGTCACACCCTGACCTAACCAAAATAACAAAGAATACTAAGGTCAGGGTGTGACACTATGGAATAAAATTGGGGCTTTTATTGCTCAATCTAATTCACGATGATAAAATAAATCCATAGGACTAATAGATACATGCTCAAAATTGCACACTTTTGGTAGAATTAAAGGGGCAATCTGTAGATGCTACATCTATTTTTGGACTTATAAATAATTTATAAGTCCTAAAATGGATGTAGCAACTACAGATTGTGTGACAGTTATCCATTGATTATTGAACAATATAACTTAAATGCCTCATGAGTTTAGTTCAACTGTCACATTCCCTGAGAACCCAAAATACAGTTGAAGTTGGAAATGTACACACACTTAAATTGGTGTAATTAACTCATTTTTCAACCACTCCACAAATTTCTTATTAACAATTTATATTTTAGGCAAGTCGGTTAGGAAATCTACTTTGTGCATGATTACAAGTCATTTTTCCAACAATTGTTTACAGACAGATTATTTTACTTACATTTACTGTATCACAATTGCAGTTGGTCAGAAGTTGACGGTGCCTTTAATCAGCTTGGAAAATTCCAGAAAATGATGTTGGCTGATAGGCTAATTGACATCATTTGAGTCAATTGGAGGTGTACCTGTGGATGTATTTCAAGGTCAACCTTCAAACTCTGTGCCTCTTTGCTTGACATCATGGAAAAATCAAAAGAAATCAGCCAAGACCTCATAAATAAATTGTAGATCTCCACAAGTCTGGTTCATCCTTGGGAGCAATTTCCAAACTCCTGAAGGTACCACATTCATCTGTACAAATGATAGGGTTTATTCTTGCGTACTATGGGACCACGCAGCGATCATACCGCTCAGAAAGGAGAAGCGTTCTGTCTCCTAGAGATGAACGTACTTTGGTGCAAAAAGTACAAATCAATCCCAGAGCAACAGCAAAGGACCTTGTGAAGCTGCTGTAGGATAGTACAAAATGATCTATTTCCACACTAAAATGAATCATATATCGATATAACCTGAGAGTCTGCTCAGCAAGGAAGAAGCCACTGCTCCAAAACCACCCTAAAAAAGCCAGAATACGGTAAGCAACTGCACATGGTCTGATGAAACAAAAATAGAACTGAGCATCGTTATGATTGAAGAAAAAGGGGGAGGCTTGCAAGCCCGAAGAACACCATCCCAACCGTGAAGCACGAGGGTGTTAGCATCATGTTGTTGGGGTGCTTTGCTGCAGGAGGGACTGGTGCACTTCACAAAATAGATGTCATCATGAGGTAGGAAAATGATGTAGATGTATTGAAGGTACATCTCAAGACATCAGTCAGGAAGTGAAAGCTTGGTTGCAAATGGGTCTTCCAAATGGATAATCCCAAAATGGCTTAAGGACAACAAACTCAAGGTATTGGAGTGGCCCTGACCTCAATCATATAGAACATTTGTGGGCAGAACTGAAAAAAACGTGTGCGAGCAAAGAGGCCTACAAACCTGACTCAGTTACACCGGCTCTGTCATGAGAATGGGCCAAAATTCAGCTACATTATTGTGGGAAGCTTATGGAAGGCTATCAGAAACTTTTGACCCAAGTTAAATAATTTAAAGGCAATGCTACCAAATACTAATTGAGTGTATGTAAACTTCTGACCCACTGGGAATGTCATGAAAGAAATAAAATCTGAAATAAATAATTATTAAGTTTCAGGAATTGTGAAAGACTGATTTTAAATGTGTTTGGCTAAGGTGTATTTAACTTCCGACTTCAACTGTATATGAAAAACAATTTTCATTTAGAAGCCTAACATCACATTTCATCTTCTCACAAATAGTTTCATATTTAATCATATAATTTCCACACATTCAGTTGTAAATCTGATGACTGGGAAATATACACATTCAGAGATACATTTATGTTGTTATACCATCCTTAATGAGATCCCAAACAACAACTGATCTGACATAATTGTTCTTTCAGTACCAACAGACTATTCCATCTGTTTGCATTACAGAAGTATTGTTTCATTATTCAACCTTTTGATGTCAGCTTTTTGGCGGGAGGAACCTCTTTGTAAAAGTAGGTTTCTTTTCCCTCCTCCTGCAAAACCCAAAGGGAGAGTTTCTACAAGGTATTTGCGATCGTCATAAAACGGCCAACTTCACCCCTCTCCTCCTCTGCAGGAGAGAAAGGGTGTTGTAGAGGAGTGGGAAGGTGAACGGAAAGGCTCTGGAGCAACGAAACTCCCTTGCTGTCTCTGCCTGGCCGGTTCCCCTCTTTCCACTGGGATTCTCTGCCTCTAACCCTATTACAGGGGCTGAGTCACTGGCTTACTGGGGCTCTCTCATACCGTTCCTGGGAGGGGTGCGTCACCTGAGTGGGTTGAGTCACTGATGTGATCATCCTGTCTGGGTTGGCGCCCCCCCCTTGGGTTGTGCCGTGGCGGAGATCTTTTTGGGCTATACTCGGCCTTGTCTCAGGATGATAACTTGGTGGTTGAAGATATCCCTCTACATTTACATTTACATTTAAGTCATTTAGCAGACGCTCTTATCCAGAGCGACTTACAAATTGGTGCATTCACCTTATGACATCCAGTAGAACAGTCACTTTACCCCTCTAGTGGTGTGGGGGCTGTGCTTTGGAAAGGTGGGTGGGGTTATATCCTTCCTGTTTGGCCCTGTCCGGGGGTGTCCTCGGATGGGGCCACAGTGTCTCCTGACTCCTCCTGTCTCAGCCTCCAGTATTTATGCTGCAGTAGTTTATGTGTCGGGGGCTAGGGTCAGTTTGTTATATCTGGAGTACTTCTCCTGTCCTATTCGGTGTCCTGTGTGAATTTAAGTGTGCTCTCTCTAATTCTCTCTTTCTTTCTCTCTCTCGGAGGACCTGAGCCCTAGGAACATGCCTCAGGACTACCTGACATGATGACTCCTTGCTGTCCCCAGTCCACCTGGCCGTGCTGCTGCTCCAGTTTCAACTGCCTTATTATTATTGGACCATGCTGGTCATTTATGAACATTTGAACATCTTGGCCATGTTCTGTTATAATCTCCACCCGGCACAGCCAGAACAGGACTGGCCACCCCACATAGACTGGTTCCTCTCTAGCTTTCTTCCTAGGTTTTGGCCTTTCTTGGGAGTTTTTCCTAGCCACCGTGCATCTACACCTGCATTGCTTGCTGTTTGGCGTTTTAGGCTGGGTTCCTTGTACAGTACTTTCAGATATCAGCTGATGTACGAAGGGCTATATAAATACATTTGATTTTTGATTTAGAGCGGACCCACTGTAATCTGATTCTTCAGATCTTCACAGGAGAGTCATGACATTACTGACTTTGGGTAATCCAAAAGTTATGTTACTGATTAGACTTTTGGACAGGTAACTAGTAACTGTAACAGATTACATTTAGAAACTATCCTACCGAACCCTGGATAGTGTGTCTTGTTGCTGGCAATCTATACAAGCCCAATTACTGGAGTCTGTACTGGAGTCAAACATGGTGCAGTAGTATGTGTAATTTAGGAAACGCCTGTTCATTGTTTATTCTCTCTCTCTCTCTCTCTCTCTCTCTCTCTCTCTCTCTCTCCACCACCACATCCTAAACAAAATTACTGAGTTCCTCTCTCCTTCCCCCTCTCTCCTTCCCTCTCTCTCCCTTGTTGTCAGCCTGACTCACTCAACAGGAGAGTGATCTACACACGTCACAGTCTATCTGGGTCCCACAAACACACGCAGGAGCCGCATCACTATAATCTCACAATAATCATTTAACTTTCATTGTATTGACACACCAAATTGCATGAAAGGACCACATGCTCTTACTGTGTCCCTATTACAATCTACCACAAGCAAAACAAGAAAAACGGCAGCTAAAGTAATGAATGAAGAAAACCTGTCCGATACTAAAACATCTTGACGGTGGTTATGCTCATAGCTTCCCATTGACTCAAAGGGGACTTGTATACCTCTCCTTCAGTCAGTGTATTTTTAATGCACTTTGTGTTGTTACTCTGTGTTGTTTGATGCTAGTCTCCCTGTGAACAGAGGGGACAGAGGTACATCCAAGGTACATCACGTTAAACATGGAGTCAGTTTACACAAGAGTAGAGACCAGTCATCGTTCACCTGGGGCACCCTGCCCAATGCTCAGTAGTGCAATGCTGCTTTGCATGCGGCAGTCTTGTACAAAGCAGTGAGGAAGAGGGAAAGAGAAAAGGGGTATGGAGAGATGAAGATGAAGGGGGAGAGAGTAGAAAAGAGAAAGAAAGTGGAGAGAGACTGCACTATTGTTCCTATGATGAATCTGAATATGTGTCAGGGCAGGGAGCGACAGAGAGGGAGACAGAGAGGGAGAGCTGAAGGAAGGCTACTGTCTTACCTCCACAAGGTGCTCTCTGTAACACTACCCAGGTGAAAGTCATAAAGTTTGGTCAGAATCAGGATCACCTGGAAACAAAACAGACATAACATGTGTTATAAATATGTAATAAGCCATGAAATGACTCAAACCTATTAGATAATAAACAGAAATGTTTAAGAATGCCACAGGTTATTCTCTCAGAAGACAAGACAGACTGGACAAACTAATCTATATTCTCTTAGAAGACAAGACAGACTGGGCAAACTAATCTATATTCTCTTAGAAGAACACCAACCTACGTATTCCATAAAAATCAAAACCAGCGTTAACAACAACAAAAGGTGTTTGTCGATACATTGGCATGTTATGAATGTCCCTTTGGCTCCGTCCCCAATACAACACTTGTCAAGGGGCACTACGCCAGCCTGTATGTCCACTTTGAACCCTCTCTCTCTTGTTCCCTCAGTGCTGTCAGGCTTGGCCCCTTACAAGCATGATCCTGCAGTCAGTCCCTTTGTTCCCATTGCTTTGGTCTGAGCGGTGTGAGGAGCGGGAAAGAGAGAGAGAGGAGGGAAGGGGGTCTTTGATAACACACTGAACAAGGTGATGGGTGAATCACAGACCAAGATGGCCACCCATATTCTAGAGACCCAGTTGTCAGATTTGATATCAAAACAGAGGACCAGAGAACTCAGTGTCTTTTTTGACTCTGTGAAGCCTGAAGTGACATCTATCACTGAATCCAAAATCCCCAACTCCTCCCTAGGCTGTCCTGTAGGAAATGTTAAACTTGTAGTGTATTTAATGTTCAAAAAGGCTTATGAAGTTTGCAATTCCCACTTTGAAATGTCAAATTTGAATTCCCCCCTCAGCCTATTAGAAGGCAAATTGTTAAAAGGTTTTTACCATTCTGCTTAAACCTATCCAGTTAGCTTAGATCTACAGGAGATTCTAGTGGGTAGAAAGGGCCAAGGGATTGATTTGGAATTCAGCGTATGCTCCTCTGAGTGGTAGGCTACTGATGCGGCCTGGGCACACATGCCGTCTGTGGAGGAGACAAACAAGGAGTAATACTGGGAAGAAAACACTGTCTTTATATAAACAGCCAGATTTTCACAGTGTTATTAACGATTTACATTACCACCTCCGAGGTTGACGCTGGAATTTGTTAAAATACAAGAACATGGAACAGAATGAATCAAACCTTAATTATTTACCCTTTGTCATGACACAGATGACTTGAAAGTGCGCACAGGGGAGGGTTTTTACATAATAAATGCTATTTTCACAGCAGTCGCTTTGTTATATTACGCTACAAACTAAATAGAATCTGGCTTTATATTTATTTCCATACTTGTCACTTCTTAGTGTCCCCCTCTTTGCGCCAAGCGTATGTTACCTTAAAGTGAATAGACAAGCCTGACTTGAGTCACTTCGCTGCATTCTCTATTTGTCTTGCCTGACTACATTTAGAGATATGCATCAGGAATATGGAACTCAGGAGGGAGAAATTAATAAAGCCAACACCAGTTGTTAGACTTGACCTCTGATGTTCATGTGTACAGGCTCATTGATTGGCTTCACTAGCCTGGCTGGCCCTTAAGAGCCCCAAGGACTGGCCTGGACCTCCCTGGGGAGCCACTGAGGGCTCTCTGTGAGGGATGGTGCCACCACCCCGGGGCTCCACTCCTCCTCCTTAGAATGTGAGCAGATGGTTTGGGCCAGGCAAGATTGCACTGCCAGAGAGGGCAATGTAGACAGAGAAGAAGAAGAACATTGAAGAAGAAAATTGGATTCATGAGTTTTTCTTGGAGTGTTGGTATTTTGTGTGTCTGTGCTCTTGCATGCTCTTGCTTAAGAGTGTGTATGTGTGTGTGGAGGATCCTGCAGGGGTCTGATGTTGTCAGACAAGCTCGCTCTCCTCTGCCAGGGGGTGGCACCACACAGACAGGGACCAGTCCCCCTCCATGACAGAATGAATTGAATATTCACATTGAATAACTGGGGCACCACCTGAAATCCCAGAGAATACTTTTGTCCTGTCAGGTTGTATCATCGTCATGAAAATCTTAATCATGTCTCTGAAAATGCCTTGGTCGCCCAAAAACAACAGAAATACAAACGGTGAAAGCATTAAATGAGGGGCGGTTGCAAAGAATGCTGAACTTTCAGCAAGTCCTTGTAACATATTGTCAAGTTTGTTTATATAATGCTGACCTTTGTTGGTCCTGTTTTGTCGACTGACAATGGATTCAATGCAATACGGATGACACAAACTGTAAACAACTAAGTTTCACTAGGTGGCCATTTTTCAAGAACATTCTCCCCTCTTCGAAAACCCCAATTGACCTGCAATGCATGGAAGAATATGTCAGCTTGTTGCCTCGCAATTAACCAACTGTGGCGAAAATATATTATTAGCATAACTAAATGTCCCATGTCCACAAAGACCCAATTTAAAGTGGCAAACATAATTTTGAATGCTGATTTTGCTCTGTGGTGCGCTAATGATAGGTCACTAATGACTTTGAGAAAACAGTTCATCTCTCCTCCAAGCCAGTCAGTAGTTTAATTGTATTAACCTTGCGAATTGCTGGTATCTATTGCCGGGGTCAATGCTATGTGGCCGGTAACAAGGACACTAAATTAAACATGCTTTTTTAAAATACTGAATGAATATCTAGTCCCTCAGGAGTGTTGAATCAGTGTGGCATGCCGGAAACGCCTGGCTAATAAAAAGAACACTTCAGAATGTCTGTGTCATTGTGGATAACCGGCGCAGCATTGCGACCACAGTGTTGCATCATGGTTGCAATAACCATACAGTAGCGGCGTTATGGAACATGGCACATGTCAAAGAATAAGCAATAAAACATAAATGTACTGTAGGGAACCTACAGTATTTGACCATTTGCTGATTAAGACTTGAAAAGTAGCGTTGGTTTGTTGTCTTCCTGTATTGAACACAGATAGACCCCGTCTTCAATTTGATCGATTATTAATGTTTAAAATTACCTAAAGTTGTATTACAAAAGTAGTTTGAAATGTTTTGGCAAAGTTTATAGGCAACTTTTGAGATATTTTGTAGTGACGTTGCGCATTTTGGAAGCTGTTTTTTTCTGGATCAAATGCGCCAAATAAATGGACATTTTGGATATATATGGACGGAATTAATCGAACAAAAGGACAAATTGTGATGTTTATGGGACATATTGGAGTGCCAACAAAAGAAGCTCATCAAAGGTAAGGTATGTTTTATATTTTATTTCTGCGTTTTGTGTAGCGCCTGCAGGGTTGAAATATGCTACCCTCTTTGTTGACTGTTGTGCTATCATCAGATAATAGCTTCTTATGCTTTCGCCGAAAAGCCTTTTTAAAATCTGACATGTTGGCTGGATTCACAACGAGTGTAGCTTTACTTTAGTATCTTACATGTGTGATTTCATGAAAGTTTGATTTTTATATAATTTTATTTGTATTTGCCACGCTGCATTTTCCCTGGCTTTTGGCCAAGTGGGACGCAAGCGTCCCCTATCCTAGAGAGGTTTTATGGGACCTTTGCCGGTTTACACAATGATTCTTCTCATTCAAAGATGCCTGTAACTATTCTACTTGATTGCACACTTAGAATTTAGCTACAGTGCCTTCAGAAAGTTTTCATAGCCTTTGACTAATTCCACATTTTTGTTTTGTTACAGCCTCAATTCAAAATGCATTGAATATATGTTTTCTTAGCCATCTACACACAATACCCCATAATGACAAAGTGATGTCACATCTACTCCCGCTCCTACCCTCCGGCGTTCAACATCACCGCGATAGTAACCACTGGCATCTATCATTACGCACACCTGTACTCCATCACACTTGGACTCCCTTACCTCACTACCTTAGGTTATTGCCCCAGTCAGTATTGTTTATGTGTTTATGTGTAGACGCTACTGCTGTATTGTCTAGTTCCATGTTTGTTGTTTTATTAAACGTACCATCTGCACCTGCTTCTAGACTCTCGGCGTCTTTGTTACAGAATACTGACTCACACGGTGGAAGCAGCAGGAAAACAGTATCCGTTGACAAGCAGGGATACCTTCTTCCTCAACACCACGACCAGCTGGCACAAGTGGGAATGGCTATGGAAGAGGTTCTTTGCAGTGTGCAACGTGTCAAATATACCAAGGAGGCATTGCCGTCAACTAGCGAAGGATCATGTACAACCAGTCAGCTGCGAGGCCAGCAAAACAGCCCATTCAGCAACCTGCTCAGGTCAGCGATTCTCGTTTGTCCCTTGAAGATAAATATGATGGCACCCCGTCTAAATCCCATGGCTTCCTACTTCATTGCTCCCTCTACTTTGCGCACCAGATGGGAACCCTCACAACCGAGATGTACAAGGTTGCCACATTTATTTCTCTGCTCACTAGGAGGGCGTTGGATTGGGCCACGGCCATCTGGGAGGGAGGAAAGGGGGAGCTGGATTCATATGAAGGGTTCATGGCTTTGTTCAAATGTATCTTCAATCATCCAAAGGAGGGCAGAGACGGAGGTGAGCTTCTACTCCAATTATGGCAGGGGTACCCGGCGGCTGACGAGTACGCGCTCTCCTTCCAGACAGTAAAAGCAGCCAGCAGATGGAATGAGCCGGCGCTTCGTAAGCTATTCAGAAGAGGTATGTGCGAGGAGGTCCAGACGGAACTGGCCTGTCGAGATGACAACCTCTGATTGGACACCCCTCTCCTTGGACCTCTCGATGGCTATCCATCTGAATAACCTACTTTGGGAGAGTCGGTACTGTCATGACGTTGCCCTCTTTGGGCAAAGCAAGCCTATCCCCCTCTCCCTGCCTCCCCTTGCCTCTCCCTTTCCTCCTTCAATTAGGCTTCTGTGGTCAGAGAACGGTAGTAAATTCCCGAGGAGAAGACCCTGCCACATGGCCACACAGTATAAGAGAGAGTGAATCTTCATAGAGAACAAAGGAAATTCTTCCACCTCACAGAACTTGAGGTCCGAACAAATTTCATGTTCCGGAGAAAGCATAAAAGATCAGTGAATCCAGCTACGAACTGGTCCGTTTGTTACAACTTGGGGAAGCTCATGAGAGACGGCGTGGCCACATTACCATAACGCTGTTATATAATAGCCTCAGATATGAGCTTTACATCTAATTGTTGTATAAGATGAATGAGTGAGTACGATACTGTTTACACAATTTTACAATGTGATTTTGGACTGTTTATTAATGAATGAAACACCAATTCCCTTTCTGAGTTTAACTGAATCAGAGGACCGCCCCTGAGCCCAGTTAGTGTCAGGCCTCCTGGGACAGCCCCATTTCTGCAATTCCAAATAAAACCCAACTTTGAGAAATTATCATCAGACCATGTTTCTCTCAATCACGGGAGCACAATGGTAGACCATTGCTGAATCTTTTAACCATACCACGTGGTTAAACTCTTAGACTATCGATACCGACAGAATAATAACAAGTCTTTGATATTAGTTACAAGTCTGCAGCTAGGAATTTGGTATCATTGAACGCGAAGAACGACAAACGCCAAAACATCCATTCTATAACGAATGAATCAATGTCACTCTGAACAATCCACAACAGAGAGAGACGGACAATTCTACCAAAGAAACAACTTTTCACCAGCGATCAAGACGACACACTGAGCGTAAATATATATACATGTATATTGATTGCAATTGTTCCCGAATGAGTGAGTGTTCATGTGCAAAGGATTAGCATTTCAATTGTTATAATTATCAACTCTGTAGTGACTTCTCAGCTGACCCCCACTCCCCATTTTGTCCACCAAGCCGCGATACCGGCTTAGCCCACTAGGGCACATTCCCTTATCATTTCTTCTAACTGTATTGACTTTGTTTGTTTGTTTATGCATTTCTGTGAATTACTTAGTTAGTTAATAAATTCCTTATTTAAGACAATTGATGTATGGATGACTCATAGCGAAGACTGGGTTCGTGCAGATAACCAACAATTTACGACATTTGGAATGAGACTAACGTGAGGTAAAGTAAATAATTAATTAATCAGAAGACTATGGATCAGATATTAAAATATCTGAAAGGTTATGTTAGGAAAATATAACCTTGTAATCTGAATATTTCCTTGGTGCCCCGACTTCCTAGTCAATTACAGTTATATGATTAATCAGTTTGATCGCATAATACTAATTACAGATCTTTGATAAAACTAAGTCTTCAATGTAATGATAAATCAAGTAAAGACAGTACTCTCATCGCTTTTCTCCTTCCCTCAGTGAACACTGGATCAGAGCCCGAACCCATGGAGGTAGGGGTCACACACATACCCGCGGCGGAGCGATGTAGACGGAGACAGATGGGGAAATTGTGGTCAAAGAGGGCACCAGCTCCAGTGGTGTCCATTACTTTCCAACCTGGGATCCATGAGAGTAGAGGGACGGTCACATGATCTTCCACCTGCTGGGGCAGGAGGGAGAATTCCGTCTTCATCACTTTCTGCTAAACTCTTTTTGGTGTCCATCACACTAGTTGACTGTCCCTCATGTACTGTGTCCACAGTGTTACTGGATTCCGGTGCCAAGGGGAACTTTATTGAATAGACCCTTGCCTCCTCTCTTAACATCATCTCATACCACTCTCCTCTCCTTTCCCGGTTCAAGCCCTTGATAATCGGCCACTAGGATCCGGAACCATCACACACCTCACCCAGCCACTCACCCTCACTGTGGAGTACATTCATCAGGAGCACATCCCCTTCTTCATCACCACTGCACAAGATCATCCTCAGGATCCCTTGGATTCAATGCCATAACCCCACCATCTCATGGTCGAGGATGAGAATCACAGACTGGTCGCCCGAATGCCGCAGGACCTGCTTCCCCATCCCCTGTGGTTCCACATCGGTTGAGAGTCCTCTTCAGCCCAACATCCTGGAAGTATATCAGGACCTGCAGGAGGTATTTTCCAAGACCCGCACCACCTGTCTTCCGCCTCATCACCCCTAGGACTGTGCCATCAACCTGTTTGCAGGTTCTGAACCCACGCGCAGACGCATCTACCCTCTGTCGGTGGCTGAGACCCAGGCCATGGAGGAGTACATCCAAGAGGCGCGCTAACAAGGTTTTATCCGCACGTTCGTGGTTTCTTCTTCGTGGCCAAGAAGGATGGAGGTTGCGTCCATGTATTGATTACAGAGGACTCAATGAAATCACCACTAAGTACCATTAACCTCTCCCGGCAGCCATCGAACAGCTCCGCAGGGCACAGTTCTTTACCAAACTGGACCTGCAGAGTGCATACAATCTCATCCATATCCGGGAGGGGGATGAATGGAAGACGGCTTTTAGCACGATGTCTGGTCACTACGATTACTTGTTGATGCCATTTGGCCTAGCCAATGCTTAGTCAGTGTTCCAGGCTTTCATTATGGAGGTGTTCAGTGAAATGCTCGGAAGCTAGGTGGTCATGTATATCGATGATATCCTGGTCTACTCGGCTACCCTGGAGGATCACATCGCTAACGTTCAAGCAGTCCTGGAATGCCTCCTGGCTAACCACCTGTTCGTCAAGGCTGCCAGTTTCATCAGAAGGCTGTCTCCATCCTAAGCTACCAAATTAGCCCAAAGAGAGTGAGAATGGATGTCAAGAAGGTAGATGTGGTCAGGTCATGGCCCTTCCTAACCACCATAAGGGGGTTACAACAGTTTTTGATGTTTGCCAACTTTTACAGCCGTTTCATCAGGAACTTCAGCTCCGTCGCAGCTCCTCTCACCTATCTCCTCAAGGGTGGTCCCTGTAGGTTGGTGTGGAGTCCAGCAGCCGACGAGGCCTTCCGTCTACTCAAGGGACGTTTCACCCTCAGATCTCACTATATCCTTTGGGGTGAATGTGGACGCTTCAGAGGTGGGCGTGGGGGAAATTCTGTCTCAACAATAGGGTAGTCCACAGAAATTGTATCCGTGTACATATTACTAGAATAAATTGTCCCCTGCAGAGAGAAATTACGACATCGGTGATCGAGAGCTACTGGCAGCAAAGGAGGCATTAGAGGAGTGGAGACACTGGCTGGAGGGCGACAAGGACTCATTCGTCATCCTCAATGACCATCGGAACCTGGAGTACCTACGGAGAGCAAGGAGGCTGAAGATGCGCCAAGCAAGGTGGACTTCACGCTGACCTATCGCCAAGGTTCAAAGAACACCAAGGTCGATGCCATGTCCAGTCTCTACGATTCGCGAAAGTGTCCAGAATGTACCTATAATCCCATCCTCACTAGTCAGAGGCCCTGTGGTCTGGGTCATGGATGTAGACATCCGCCAGGCTCTGGAGAGGGAGCCTACAATCAATAACTTTTCTCCTGAGTGCATCTACATTCCCACAGGGATAAGGGATTGGCTGCTGGCTTGGGCACACACAGCTGTCGTCGTTGGACATCTAGGTATTTATCACACTGCCCAATCTATCTCTGAAAAATACTGGTGGCCCACCTTGGTGCAGGGTGTCAGGCAGGTGGTTATGGTGACCGAACAGAGACAGATAAATAGGGTCTGACATTTCTGGAAACAATTTTTTTTTTTTTAGGCGACTGCCAGCTGACATTAACATCCTAACCTATGTGGGCTAGATGGAAACTAGACTCTAAAGCAACAACCCTGTGTGGGTTAAAAACCCTGTGTGGGTGAGAGACCCTGTGTGGACTCAAAAGCGCTATACAAATATTAGAGAATGCATTAGAGAATGCATTATAATGAATAGTATAAAATAGTAAGGCGCAACTGTGAAGTTACTTCTGTTTTAAGGTTATGAGATCCTGTACCATGGGTTAGTATTGTAAGATGTAAATGTGTTTTCTCAGGACTTAGAAATGTGAAAATATTTCTGCACGTTATAAAGAATATTGTGGAAAACAACTAATTAGTTAAGTATGTTTAGGGAACAGTACTGTATGAATGTGAATGAGAGTTGTGTGAGTGTGGAAAAAGGGTTCATCTGGAGTTTGGATAATAAGATAAGAAATGTGTATAATAAGCAGATTTCAATTTGGATAATACGTTTCGATATGTAGTGGTATCTTGGGGTTTCGTCCATCACTGCCAATCATAGAATATCACGGATGGTATTGCGACTGGGATGTTATTTTAGAACAATATCCGGCAAGTGTATAATTTCTGGAAGTCTAAGGAATTGTTGAGGATAGGTGTAGAGTATTATACCTATAGAGCAGTGTCTAGGAAAACAAACATTTTTGAGTTCCGCTGGAAGTGTATGCATCAAGAGTTGTTGGAAACGCACATCGAGGGGTTAATTAATGTGAGCACCTAACATTTCCTACGTCATATATGGAACCTGTGAAGATGAATGAATGAGAAGAAAACATATGTGTTGTCGTGTCTTTGGCATCATTAAACTGAAGATGAATCTTTATCAAAAATTATCTTTAATTATTATTACGTAATTAAACTACTTAAACATGTAACTGTAATTAACTAGGAAGCCAGGGCACCAAGGAAAATATTCAGATTACAAAGTTATAATTTTCCTAATATAACTTTCAGATATTTTAATATCTGATCACTTAGTCTTCTGATTAATGAATTATTCTTTACCTCACATTAGTCTCATTCCAAACCTCGTAAATTGTTGGTTATCTGCACAAACCGTCTTCACTATGAGTCATCCATACATCAATTGTCTTAAAATAATTTATTTACTAACTAAGTAATCACAGAAATGCATAACAAACAATAGATATGGTTACAAAGAAATGATAGGGGAATGTGCCCTAGTTGGCTAAACCAGCATGGCGGCACATGAACGCTCACTCATTTGGGAATAATTGCAATCAATATATATATGTATATATATTTACGCTCAGTGTGTTGAAAAGTTTGTTTCTGTTGGAGAGTTTGTCCGTCCTCCTTCTCTCAGCCGTGGTTAGAATGGATAATTCAGGGTAACATTCGCTAATGTCATTATAGAATAGTTGTTTCGGCGGTTGTCGGTCTTCGCTTTCAATGATACAGAATTCCTAGCTGCAGACTAGTAATTAATATCAAAGACTTGTTCTTATTCTGTCGGTATCAATAGTCTAAGAGTTTAACCATTTGGGATGGTTAAAAGATTTAGCAATCTACTCAAACCATATTTCCCTCTGATCTCAAACCTTAGCCCTCTCGTTTATATAGGTAAGCTGGTCTGAAGTGGGAAAACCCAGGTGGGGTTTTTATTTGGAACATAGAAAAGGTCTGTCCCATGACGCCGGTTCCTGCCTGTGCTCAGGGGGCGTCCTCTGAATTAGTTAAATATCTTGAAACTAGGGGGCACTATTTTCATTTTTGGAAAAATATTGTTCGCAAAGTAAACGGGCTATTTTTCAGGACCAGATAAGAGAATATGCATATAATTGACAGTTTAGGATAGAAAACACTCTAAAGTTTCCAAAACGGTAAAAATATTGTCTGTGAGTATAACAGAACTGATATTGCAGGCGAAAGCCTGAGAAAAATCCAATCAGGAAGTGACTCCTATTTAGAAACCTCTGCGTTCCAATGCATCCCTATTGAGCTGTGAAAGGGATATCAACCAGATTCCTTTTTCTATGGCTTCCCTAATGTGTCTCGTGTCACGACATAGTTTTAGGCTTTTATTTTTGAAAAATGAGCGTGAGCGACAACATTGTGTCAGTGGTCAGCTGGTGGCTCTCAGAGTGATATGTGCGTAATAGACAAATGCGGCCATTGTTTCTCTCGCTCCTACTAAGAAGCCAACTGACCCGGTTGATACATTATCGAATAGATATTTGAAAAACACTTTGAGAATTGATTATCAAAAAAGTTTGCCATGTTTCTGTAAATATTATGGATCTAATTTGTCCTGGCAGCAATTTCCGGTCGATTTCTCAGCCAAACGTGAAGAACAAACGGGGCTATTTCGGCTACAAAAATAATCTTTATGGAAAAAAGGAACATTTGATATCTAACTGGGAGTCTCGTGAGTGAAAACATCAGAAGCTCATCAAAGGTAAACTATTTAATTTGATTGCTTTTGTGATTTTCGTGACCAAGTTGCCAGCTGCTAGCTAGGCATAATGCTATGCTAGGCTATCGATAAACTTACACAAATGCTTGTCTTGCTTTGGCTGTAAAGCAGTGGTCACCAAACTACGGCCCGCGGGCCGGATACGGCCCGTCAGCACATTTGGCCCGGCCCTCTGAACAATACCAGAGACGCTATCGAATTTTTTTCCTATTTGGCCTCCAGAAAAAAAATCCTAGGCCCGGCCCTGTCAAAGAGAGAACGGAATAATGGCGAAAAGGTTAGGTAAGAGAAAAATTGATTCAGAATGCAGGGTATTTAACCTGCAGTGGACAAACGATAATTTTTTTGTTCAATGCAAAGAAAAGGCTGTTTGTCTCATCTGTCAAGAGACGGTGGCGGTATTCAAAGAATACAATCTTCGCCGACACTATGAATCCCGTCACAAAGACAAGTACGATAGCTTGCAAGGCCAAATACGAGCAGACAAACTCTCAAAGCTAAAAAGTGGACTACTATCTCAGCAGAATACATTTGTACGCCAAGCTCAGCTGAACCAGGCATCCGTTTCACTGACGGTGAGTTTGTTAAGAAATGTATGGATGCTGTCGCGGAGGAGGTGTGTCCCGAGAAGAAAGATGCATTTAATGCCGTAAGTCTGTCGGCGAGTACAATCACCAGACGCGTTGAATTCTGTAATGAAGGTTGTGGTGTCGTGCATAAACTTCATCAGAGCAAAGGGACTTAAACACAGGCAGTTCCAAGAATTCCTGTCTGAACTGGAGTCTACGCACGGAGATGTGCTGTACTACACAGAGGTCCGATGGCTGAGCCGGGGCAGAGTTTTGAGGAGTTTTTACGAGCTGCTACCCGAAATTAACGCATTTCTTCATTTAAAAGACAAAACTGTCCCAGAGCTGATCGACCCAGAATGGAAATGGCACCTCGCATTTTTAACAGACGTGACAGAAATACTTAACAGCCTTAACTTGCAGCTACAAGGTGAGGGGAAACTCATTTGCGACATGTATTCACACATAAAAGCATTTGAGGTGAAATTAGCGCTGCTTTTGGAACAAGTGAAAAAGCTCAAAAAAAAGTCATTCTGAGCATAAACAAATATAATCATAATAAAATCTACTGGGATAAAATCCATCTTTACAACCATACTGGTAGTGAAATGTATTGTGCTGTGTAGGTGCTGTATCACTTAGTTCAGTTTCTCAACCTGCTTCTTTTGTGGTTTTCACAGGGAAGTTGATGAGAGAGAGCTGCAAACAGCGGTGTCTACAAGCCTACTGGAACCTACAAAAGGATTATAAGGAAGGAACACAAGAACTTTAAGAGACTGCTCATATGTGTCAGAGAGATTCTGCTCTGACAACTGAGCTGAACTTTTATCTGTTAAGATTGTGCATGGCACGACAGAAAGTTAATGTTCCATGGCTTTTTTTTCGATGAAGAACCCAGAGAGAGTTATTTAGTTATTATTTATTTCCTGTTTTTTCTGTGAAGAACTCAGAGAGGGTTATTTAGTTATTATTTATTTCATTAATAGTGTTATTATTTGTTTCCTGACTTTTTTTCTGTAAAGAACCTGGAAAGGGTTATTTGGTTATGTGTGGCTTTCTGGAAAACAATAAAAATTTTAAGCTCCCCTATGATCGTCACTTTTTCTGTTACAAACTGACACCGGCCCCCCTTCAGAGAAGGGAAAAGTTATGTGGCCCTCACAGGAAAAAGTTTGGGGACCCCTGCTGTAAAGCATCTTTTCAAAATCTGAGATGACAGGGTGAAAGGCTAATTTTATTTTACCTTTATTTAACTAGGCAACTCAGATTCTTATTTTCAATGACAGCCTAGGAACAGTGGGTTAACTGCCTGTTCAGGGGCAGAATGTCAGATTTGTACCTTGTCAGCACGGGGATTTGAACTTGCGACCTTTCGGTTACTAGTCCAACGCTCTAACCACTAGGCTACCCTGCCGCCCATAAGCTGTTCATATGTATTCAGGTGGAAATGTCAGATATATTTTTTTATATATATTAATGATACCAAGAATATGCATATCCTTGCCTCTGGCAGTTAGATTAGGGTATGTCTTCAGGCGGGAAATTGAGAACAAAGGAATGCAGGCATAAGGACAACAAAGTCAAGGTATTGGAGTGGCTATCACAAAGCCCTGACCTCAATCCCATAGAAAATGTGTGGGCAGAAATGAAAAAACGTGTGCGAGCAAGGAGGCCTACAAACCTGACTCAATTACACCAGCTCTGTCAGGAGGAATGGGCAAAAATTGAGCCAATTTATTGTGGGAAGCTTGTGGAAGGCTACCGAAATGTTTGACCCAAGTTAAACAATTTAAAGACATGCTACCAAATACTAATTGAGTGTATGTAAACTTCTGAACCAGGGTATCTGATGTAAGAAAAAAAGCTCAAATAAATAATTCTCTCTACCATTATTCTGACATTTCACATTCTTAAAATAAAGTGGTGATCCTAACTGACCTAAGACAGGGAATTTTTACTAGGATTACATGTCAGGAATTGTTAAAAACTGAGTTTAAATGTATTTGGCTATGGTGTATGTAAACTTCCTGACTTCAACTGTATATAAGGAACACGTGGTCTGTAAAGGGTAGGTTCTCAGCCCAACTCAATGGTTTCATTACTGTAATAATCGATATTGAAAAAGTCTCTCTCACTTGAATATAATATTCCACCACAAGATCTATTCAGTTACTTATTTAGCCTGAAAGGCTCCCCAGGCCTTAGCGATTACAAGCATACCCATAACATGATGCAAACATAACACTTTGTATTCAGGAAAAATATTAATTGCTTTGGCACATTTTTGGGAGTATTACTTTATTACCTTGTTGTAAACAGGATGCATGTTTTGGACAGGTTAAGTACAGGTTTGTTTCTTTTCACTCTGTCAATTATGTTAGTATTGTGAAGTAATTACAATGTTGTTGATCCATCCTCAGTTTTCTCCTATCACAGCTATTAAACCCTGTAACTGTTTTAATGTCACCATTAACATCACGGTGAAATCCCTGTGGTTTCCTTCCTCTCTGGCAACTGAGTTAGGAAGGACACCTGTGTCTATCACTCCACAGCCCTCACTCCCTCTTCGCTCCTCCTCTCCACTCTCCCCCTCTCTCTGCCCCTCCTCTCTCTCTCCGTGTCCTATCTCTGTCTCTCTCTCTCTTCACGCCATCTCTCTCTCTCTTCTCTCTCTCTCTCTCTCTCTCCCTACAGCAGAAGGGAGTTGAGTTAGTTATACAGTGCCAAGGAGGAGGCCTAATTCAAATCAATGTATATTTACTGAATGCTCGTTAAACCGGAAAGGTGGTACTTATCTGTTTGGATTTTGAATGAAATTACCTTCCATGAAATGCAGTGAGAGAGTTCTCACCTATCATAGCTATTGGTTTTTAAAACGTGATCGATTGATCACACCACTGTCATAGGCTATTACACAAATTCACCTGAAACATACACAACACAGTCGATATTAATTTTCATTTAACTAAAAAAAGATACATTTGCAATACGGGTGGTGCAGTGGTTAAGGGTGCTGTACTGCAGCACCAGCTGTGCCATCAGAGTCCCTGGGTTCGCGCCCAGGCTCTGCAGTAACCGGCCGTGACCGGGAGGTCCGTGGGGCAACGCACAATTGGCCTAGCGTCGCCCGGGTTAGGGAGGGCTTGGTCAGTAGGGGTGTCCTTGTCTCATCGCACACCAGCGACTCCTGTGACGGGCTGGGTGCAGTGTGCGCTAGCCAAGGTGGCCAGTTGCACGGTGTTTCCTCCGGCGCATTGGTGCGGCTGGCTTCCGGGTTGGATGCGCACTGTGTTAAGAAGCAGTGCGGCTTGGTTGGGTTGTGTATCGGAGGACGCATGACTTTCAACCTTCGTCTCTCCCGAGCCCGTACGGGAGTTGTAGCGATGAGAAAAGATAGTAGCTACTACAACAATTGGATACCACGAAATTGGGGAGAAAAAGGGGTAAAATTAAAATAAAAAAAAAGAGAAATTGCTGCTTTTCGTACATTTGGAAGATGTTACTTTTCACACCAACAGAAATGCACTGGTTTCCATATCTTCCCATTATGTGGCACATTCCTATACGGCATTCTTCTATCTTATCTGAAGTCTTTATGTGATGGCATTCCACTTCATAGTCACCTGTCAGAAACACTTTCCCATTTCAACTTCAAAGTCCAGCGATAGAAGAGTGCAACCATAACAACTTAAATATTGCTGCAATGTCCCTGTAGATTCACAGGGACAGAATGATTCTTCCCGGCGCCATTTTGGATGGATATTTTCTGGAAACCAAAGAGTAACATTTAACCATGCACAGCTGGTGTTAGGACAGATACAACTCTCTTCCAGACCATGACGTTTGGTGAGACTGGGTCACAGCTGCTGTTGCTCACAACTAAAGTCACCATGACCAGTTTGTACCCTATCGTCCAAACTGGAGACATGCTTTCATCATTTGGTGGTCTGACATGTCGGACCAAAGCATGATGATTTGTGCTGGATTGTCATAATAGGGTTTCATAAATTATGTTCTATCCAATATGTCTCTTCATTAATCAGCATCTCATCAGACACAGACATAGATCAAATGCTAGGTATAACAACACAACAAACATATGAGCTCACTATACAGCACCAAAAATCAGAGTCAGACTAATACAACCCTAATCCCTGGCAAACATGAACTCTGTAAAAGTGAATTTAATTCTAATTTAAAGTGTCATCAAAAGTGTTCTGTCAATGCTCCATATACCTGCACTATATGTTTGACATTTCCAGTGAGGGCACAAGCTGCAGAGTATCCTTCTCTTGCATTACATTACAGTTGCCCTTTTTCCCTTCCCATGGTGCAACTGTCTCTCAGGCTGGCGCTAGCCCAAGGAGAAAGTCAAGCGAATCAAACGCTATCTGGCTGCCCAGGAGAATCCTTGGCGGGGGTTTGAACGTGCACACTGAAGAAGAAGGATAAAAGCACAAGCCAGGCCTGGCGGACCCAGACACTCTCCCTCTCTCTGACTCCATATTGTCTCCAGTCTTGAGTGGTGAGATATCTCCTTCCTTCTTCTCTCTCTTCAGCGTTGAACCGTGAACCTCTGGCCAGAGACTTCAATGTCTCTCACAGTACTGTACATTATTATTGGACAACTACTAAAAGTAGTAAAGGACTAAAATACGAGAAAGTAAAGGAGTAGGGTACAGAGAAAATGCAGGATGATGTGATGTGAGACCAGGTTTGGAGATATACTGGGGCTTTGGTATGGTCTAATACACAGTGTTCATCAGTGTAGAAGACATAAGTAGACTAGTGTCTAAGAACAAGGTCCATAAGTGGAGAGTATACTACAATAGAAGTAGCAAGATAAGTGAATGGTCTAAACATCTTCTCTGACTGAACACCTCCTCTACCCGCTGCAATAAATCCCAAACACTTGCCCTTTCCATTTAATTTAACCACTGACATACCATTTGTGGTGACTGAGACATATTCTACTTTATTCATCCAGTGAGGGACAGGAATTAGTTTGGACTCTTTTCTCATCTTCTCCTCTTTTTCTTTCTCTTTTTCACAGCTCTGGTATGTTTCTCTTTTTTCCCCCCTGTCAGAAGAGGAGAGGGAAAGAAGAATGGAGGGAGTCTTTCTTCACCACAGGCATACCAATGTGTGTCATTGTGAATCTTCCTCAGAGGTGACACGATGAGGCGACAGCACCTGATTAACTCTGAGCGGCATCTCATAATATCTTCCTGTCAGTCACCTTCCTTTCGCCTTCCTGGTGCAGGAGACTGATGTGTCCAATATGGAGGAGGAGGTGTTAAAAAAATGAAGATAACCCTTTTCAAAATGGAGTGTTACAGATAGTGTGCCGAGTCATAACATCTGTCAGGTACAATTAAAAATGCAATATGTTGTCCTTTTAGTGGCCTGCGTTGAGATATGCTTTCTCCCTCAGCAGTTGACACAGGGGGAATGGTCGCTGTCATCCATCAACCAAGTGATCCATTGGCTCAATGTGATACGGCCCACCAATAACGCAGCTCGACTTGGCGGGGGCCACCCGCCAGCATTAACATCCTGATATGGCAGTGTCTTGGTGGTAGACGGCTGGTGTGTGTTACCATGCCAATCCTCTCCCACCATCCCGCCAGCCACGACGCCATCCAGTGGCTGGCGGGACTTTTTATGATTGATCAGCCATTTTGGAGAATCGCTTGGCAGTTGTGTCATGTTTTGTCTTATTTTGTCTTGTCATTTTGCTTTTCCCTCTGTTCGTTTTCCCCCTGCTGGTCTTTTTAGGTTCGTTCCCCTCTTTCTCTCTTCCTCCCTCTCTCTCTTCTCTCTATCGCTCCGTTCCTGCTCCCAGCTGTTCCTATTCCCCTAATCAATCATTTAGTCTCCCCACACCTGTTCCCTATCTTTCCCCCTGATTAGAGTCCCTATTTCTCCCCTTGTTTTCCGTTTCTGCCCTGTCGGATCCTTGTCTATTGTTCACCGTGCTGTGTCTGTGTATCGCCCTGTCGTGTCGTGTTTCCCTCAGATGCTGCGTGGTGAGCAGGTGTCTGAGTCTGCTACGTTCAAGTGCCTTCCCGAGGCAACCTGCAGTTATGATCGAGTCTCCAGTCGGTTCTCGTCATTACGAGTGGAATTATGCTTTATGATTGTAGATTTACTTTACTGGATTAAAGACTCTGTTTTCGCCAAGTCGCTTTTGGGTCCTCATTCACCTGCATAACAAGTTGTTGCTCCCTGCACTTTTTACGATTGATGTTTTTCCAGAGTAAACGAGGAGAGATGTCAGCGATTCACAGAGCCAGAAGTGATGAAAACTGCGTGTTAAATACACTTACACTTACTGTAACATAGTCTGTCTGTCACAGATTCATTTCCATTATCTTCCGCTGCTGAGAGACATGGTCCTGAAGGCGAATCAGTCAGTTATTTAAATGCCAGAAAATGAATATCTAACTCCATATTTACAATTCAAAAGATCCCTTTTGGTTCAAATAGACCTGGGAATTATTAAATAAATTAGTTGAATTTTGGCGTGTTGAGAATAAGAAAACGAAAAAATGTTTTTTAATTAGGATTTAGGAGATTTAATTATATTAGTCATCGAATGTATTGTTCAATTAGAGTGCTGTTTTGTCTTCTTAAAAACACAACTAAGCCAGAATCAAACAAAAATATTATACTGAGTATTATTACGGTGTCCTTATTAGGACAGCATACTGTAGATTAGTGACAATTTGATGTTAGGTAATATATACATACAGTTGATGTAAAATGGAAAAACTGTCATGCAGAAAGTCACTTCAGCTGTCATGATTGAACATGGGCTCTGAAGGCCTATCCATTTGCTAATTCAAGTCTGGCATGGGTCATTTATATACAGTCGGCATCACCCTGTCTCAGGCAGCCCTAAGAAATATGACTGCCATCCGTTGCATAGTATGATTCATTCAGAAATCCATGGTCATCCAGCGACCTCACAGGGCACATCCGATGAGTCACCCCAGAAAAGCGGACTGAGCCTGGGATACGCTCGCGGGGTTGTAGGGCAATCACAATGGAGATTCACAGAAAGAGCTATGGTGATTTGGTGAGATTTGAGGTCAGTTATACCTACAGTGTAGTGGGGACAGCCAGTAAAGACTAATTAGTTAGCCCCTGGAGCTAAAGGCTAGGCAGTCTGCTCTTGAGTCATGCGGATGACCAAGGTTCAATATATGATCCATCACAACAGCATCAAAATAAAAATAGGGTTAGCTGAACTGTATACTGTATATGCATACACCATTGAGCTATGGAGATAGGGGTTACCCAAACTGTAGGCCTATGAGCACTAAAGGTCTTATGAACATTTTAAAACATGTATTTCCTTGATACAGAAGGTTGCTTGAATTGTCTAGCAAAGTGTTGGTCCTACAAGAGAACATATGCACTCTATATTAAGGTAATTTGAACCTCAGGTATGTTTACAGTACTTTAACTGAACAGTCATCTAGTGAAGTTGCAATGCTTCTGTGTTAGAGAGACTCTTAATGTATTAACCAATTAGAAGTCTAAAGGGTCACAACCTTGGAGGGGAAAAGAAAAAAACGAAATGGGCCCATGTTCTAATTTTGATCATCAGACGTTTTACTGAGCAATTAAATTCAGCATGATAAAAGACAATGTGAGAGCTCTGCTCCTTTCTTCTCCATCTCTCTATCTGAGATTTATGCCGTGGAGAGGAGAGGAACATGGGTTTATTAACCAGATTGGGACCCTGAAGGATCTTGACAATGTGTATACATTAAGTAGCTTTTCTTTATTCTCAATAGAGCACTTAAAAAACGAAAATGTGACTATTTCAGAGGTTAGGTAATAATTAAAAGCTTGGACATTTTCTACTTTGCTGACGAGAACAATTGGCGCTAAAAGAACGTAAATACTAATTTGAGAAAGTATGGTTTACTAGTGTTGAATAACGAAAGATTACAGGTACTGTATATGAATTGTTCTAAAACATGAAAAATCAGTATTCTTTATTTTTATTCCAAGCTGTATATGTACTTTGAAAAATACATTTAATTTTCTATAATCATCTTGCCAATTTGTTTTGAAATATTTTTCAAAGTACACATAAAGCTTTGAATAAAAATAAAAGAAGAATGAATTTATTGTGTTTTAGAACAATTCATATACAGTACCTGTAATGTAAATGTAAATGTAAAAAACATGCCTGCGACAATTAACCGGCCCAAATCACAATCCTACAAGCTGGTATTATCTCCATTTACACATCAAAATACCTAAATATCAGGCCTCCTGTTGTTGTGAGGGTCTAATCAACTTTATAGCTCTAAGTGTGGACTAGAAAATAAAGGATGTCCTATTGAGGGAGGCAAATTAAGACTACTAAGTCTCATTAGTGGCTGTGATTCAGTCCACATGGGCCTGTGTGCTGTGCTACTTGGTTTTCAGCATGCTACAGAGATAAGGCCACTGGGTTTGGGTCATCATTACATTAGGGAGCACATTTATTCTCTTTGTCAGACGCACTCAATGCTTTCCATGAAACCCTATTTTCTTAAATGGATACTTTAGGAGTTTGGCACTAGCATGCTAGCAGATACTTATAGACTTCCAGTCATTGCGCTAATGCTGGCTAGCATTGGCTGGCAAAACTACCTCTAACTTCCTTCATACTGGACACAAAGACAGACAAATGGTATCCACCAGTTCATCTCACTCTGGATGGGTAGATAAAGGGCCTCGTTGCTAAAATGCCAAAGAATCCCTTTAATCCGATGAAGATGGCGGGGGTTATGCACCATTCGCAACAAGCTTTGTTAATACAATGGATGCACTCCACAAAGCGTGATTTATTGAGAGAGAAAAAACATCCATTTGGAATAGACCAACATCAGGGATATCCCACAAATGCCAAGAAGATGTATAACTTTTACATGAGCAGCCATTTTTATTCATGACAACAGCGAGAACACAACACAACTAACGCTTGGCATTGCCTTGTTCATAACCAAAGAAGTCTAGTATTATACAGCTTATTAATAATGCCCTCTTTTTCAATAATTTGTTAGAAACAGCAAAGAATCTAACTTGTCTTGCTGTAGCTACAGTACAGTATCTGACTATTTCTGCACCTCTGACTACCTCTCCTTCTGCTCTTCTACTAAGGTACATTGACTAAAAATAGAAGAAACTCAGGCAAACATGCAGGTTAATAAAGCTGTCAAAGCATCACAATCACATTGAAGAATGACAGCTATGGCAACACGTCTATGTATCCATTAAGGGTAACGCATCATTCCAAGGAAAGGCCTCACTATCAGGGAAGGAATACATGTGGGTTGAACGCTTTTTGCAGAGGCACACGAGTGTGGGCATAGTGTTGACATGCCTTCAGACAACTTTCAGTTCAGGTGTAAGTTAGCCGTGCAGAGGCTCAAAGCCAGCTCAATTAGGACATTGCTGTACTTCTCACTCATCAAGATCAACACCTTCTTCAGTGATTTTGTTCCCAGGGCTCTCTCTCTCTCTCTCTCTCTCTCTCTCTCTCTCTCTCTCTCTCTCTCTCTCTCTCTCTCTCTCTCTCTCTCTCTCTCTCTCTCTCTCTCTCTCTCTCTCTCTCTCTCTCTCTCTCTCTCTCCCTCGCTCTCTCTCTCTCGCTCGCTCTCGCTCTCTCGCTCTCTCGCCCTCTCTCTCTCGCTCTCTCTCTCGCTCTCTCTCTCTCGCTCTCTCTCTCTCTCTCGCTCTCTCTCTCAACCAATCAGACGGTTTGCAGACTGCAGTGAATTAGAACTGGCACCTTGCCTTCAGAGTGTCAAGGGTTACAGTCTGTAAATTGAGAGTGGGTGGGTGCTCTTCTGTGGAGTACAGGTAGCTGGTAGCCTTGTGATGTGTTGGATACACTGTTAATAAAGAGATTTCATTCATTCAGTGTCACCTGCTGCAATGTTAAGAAATACAATGTTGGCGTTTTGTATTATACTTTGATTATCTTGTAAAATTCGGACATTTCAGACAACTCCCTGGTTGAAAAAGACAGAAAAATACCTATTTAGTGTGTGCGTCATACTTTACTCTCAGGAATTGCCGACAACATCATTAGGCTCTCATATTTGTCATCTATTGAACAACTAAAACCAAACAAGTTATCCTGACAACAACCTTATTACTAACAGTTGGTGCTGAAAGTGCAGTGCATCCGTAGAGTGTAAAAGGCACGTACACAAATTGGCATTGTCACCTCGTCCTAATTATTCAATGATCATCAACATTTAAAAGGTGACCCGTAGTCTTGGCACAAGCTGCTTTAGTGGATTCCTGTTTGTTTTCTTTCCCATCTCTTCTGCTCCAGCCTTTGGCTCTGGAAGGTGAATTTGGTTCTTGCCACTGCAGATATTTTCAGATGCAAAATGCAAAAAACGGTTCAGTTCCCAGGTCTGAAAGGGAAAGGGGGATACCTAGTCAGTTGTCCAACTGAATGTATTCAACTGAAATGTGTATTCCACATTTAACCCAACCCCTCTGCCATAATCGACATCCACGTCTTCAGCTCCGAGGGAACAGTGGGTTAACCGCCTTGCTCAGAATGACAGATTTTGACCTTGTCAGCTCGGGTATTCGATCCAGCCACCTTCCGGGTTACAGGCACGACGCTCTAACCAGGTTGGTTCTGTCTGACTGAAGTTTCAGATCTAAATAACTGTATAACTCTAAATCCATTGCAGTGTTGTTAAGACAATATCATCTACACTTTAGGGAAGATTTGTTGAAATAGGATACATGGAAGAAAAGAGATGTTTAAATACATTTGAGTAATGACTTTTTTGTCAAGCGTAACACTACTCGGGCATTATTAAAAGACTCCATTTTACACTCCGTTTGACTCTCTTGCGTCTGACTTCCCTGCCACCTATACACATATGCCTGACAGAATCTCTGACCCTACTATATGAAGTCAGCAGGAGAGGACACTATGTTCATGGAGCTGGAGGAACGCGTTCAGGAACAAGCGAGGGAGCTTGACTGTATAAGCTCCGTCATGGATCGCATTGTCCAGAATATGGATCGCTGGGAAAGACAGGTAGTTTCTCCAGCGCCACCACCACCACAACCGGAATCTCCCTTGAACGTTTTGTCCTATTCGGCTGCCAGGGTTTCCTCCTTAAGCTGAACTTATATCTAGCCACGGCCTCCCCAGTACCATCTGACCGTGAGAAGAGTTACACCCTCGTCTCATGCCTCACCGGGAAAGCCCTGGAATGGGCCAGTGCTGTGTGTAGAAGGGAGGATGCGGCGTTGGACCATTTTGAGGAGTTCACCCGCCAATTCCGGATAGTATTCGATCATCCACCTGAAGGCAAAGCAGCGGGGGAGCTCCTCTATCATCTGAGGCAGGAGACGAGGAGTGCACAGGAGTTTGCTTTGGAGTTTAGGACCTTGGCTGCCGGATGGATGGAGAGACAGGGCCCTGATCGACCATTACCGTTGTAGTCTACGCGAGGACGTCCGTCGGGAGCTGGCCTGTAGAGACACCACCCTCACCTTCGACCAGCTGGTGGACATGTCCATCAAGCTGGACAACATGCTGGCTACTCGTGGACGTCTAGATCGGGGTCTGGTTCCATCCTCCCGCAACCTATGGAATTGGGAGGGATGGTGCGCAGGGAGACCGGAGGGGGTTCTCGCTCGAGCACCATTCATGGTCGCAGAGGGCACACTGCTGGTCGGTGCCGGGTTGGTTCCTCTGGGAATAGAGAAGGCAGGCAGGGCATTCTGGCATCACCCCAGGTGAGTAGGCACCATTCTCAACCAGAGCCCTCTGCTGCACTAATGTTTGTCTTGGTCTCTTTTCCTGATTTTTCAATGCATTCCCAGTATAAGGCGCTAGTAGATTCAGGTGCGGCTGGGAATTTCATTAATAAAAGTCTAGCTCATAGTTTAGGGATCCCTATTGTTCCTGTGGATATGCCTTTCCCTATTCATGCCTTAGATAGTCGACCATTAGGGTCAGGGTTTATCAGAGAGGTAACCGCACCTTTGTGTATGATAACGCGGGAGGGTCACAAGGAGAAGATTAGTATTTTCCTTATTGATTCTCCTGCGTATTCTGTGGTGCTAGGCCTACCCTGGTTAGCTTGCCATAACCCCACTGTTTCTTGGCCACAGAGGGCTCTCACGGGGTGGTCGCAAGAATGCTCAGGTAGGTGTTTAGGGGTTTCCTTTGGTGCTACTACGGTGGAAAGTCCAGACCAGGTCTCCACCGTGCGCATTCCCCCCGAGTATGCCGATTTGGCTGTAATTCTGTAAAAAGAAGGCGACTCAATTACCACCTCATCGACGGGGGGATTGTGCGATAGATCTCCTGGTAGATGCTGCATATCCCAAGAGTCACGTGTATCCCCTGTCGCAAGCGGAGACTGAGGCTATGGAGACATATGTCTCTGAATCCCTGCATTAGGGGTTCATTCGGCCATCCATTTCACCCGTCTCTTCGAGTTTATTTTTTGTGAAAAAAAAGGATGGCGGTTTATGCCCGTGCATTGATTATCGAGGTCTTAATAAAATCACAGTGCAATATAGTTACCCGCTACCTCTGATCAATACGGTTATTGAGTTAATGCACGGGGCACGTTTTTTCACAAAATAGGATCTCAGGAGTTCGTACAATCTGGTGCGTATTCGGAAGGATGATGAGTGGAAGACGACATTTAGCACCACCTCAGGTCATTATGAGTACCTTGTCATGCCATATGGGTTGATGAATGCTCCATCAGTTTTCCAATCATTTGTAGATGAGATCTTCAGGGACCTCAGCGTTGGACTAGTAACCAGAAGGTTGCGAGTTCAAACCCCCGAGCTGACAAGGTACAAATCTGTCGTTCTGCCCCTGAACAGGCAGTTAACCCACTGTTCCAAGGCCGTCATTGAAAATAAAATGTGTTCTTAACTGACTTGCCTGGTTAAATAAAGGTAAAATAGATTTAAAAAATAAAACCTGCACGGGCAGGGTGTAGTGGTGTATATCGATGATATTCTGATGTACTCTGCTACACGCGCCGAGCATGTGTTCCTGGTGCGCAGGGTGCTTGGTCGCCTGTTGGAGCATGATCTATATGTCAAGGCTGAGAAATGCTTGTTCTTCCAACAATCTATCTCCTTCCTAGGGCATCGGATTTCCACTTCAGGAGTGGAGATAGAGAGCGACCGCATTACAGCCGTGCGTAATTGGCCGACTCCAACCACGGTAAAGGAGTTGCAGCAGTTTTTTGGGATTTGCCAATTACTACCGGAGGTTTATCCGGGGTTTTGGTCAGGTGGCAGCTCCCATTAGCTCACTGCTAAAGGGGGGCCCGGTGCGCTTGCAGTGGTCGGCTGAGGCCAACAGGGCTTTTGAGCACCTGAAGACTCTGTTTACCTCGGTGCCTCTGCTGGCTCATCCGGATCCCTCTTTGCCATTCATAGTGGAGGTGGATGCATCCGAAGCTGGGATCGGAGCAGTGCTCTCTCAGCGTTCAGGTACGCCACTGAAGCTTCGCCCCTGTGCTTTCTTTTCGAAGAAGCTCAGCCCGGCGGAGCGAAACTATGATGTGGGGAACCGAGAGCTGTTAGCTGTCGTAGAAGCCTTGAAGGTGTGGAGGCATTGGCTTGAGGGGGCTAAACACCCTTTTCTCATCTGGACTGACCACCGCAATCTGGAGTACATCCGGCAGGCGAAGAGATTGAATCCTCGCCAGGCAAGGTGGGCCATATTTTTCACTCGTTTTGTGTTTACTCTTTCTTACAGACCAGGCTCCCAGAACGTTAAGGCAGACGCATTGTCTTGGCTGTATGACAGAGAGGAGCGATCCATGGATCCCACTCCCATACTCCCAGCTTTGTGTCTGGTGGCGCCTGTAGTGTGGGAGCTGGACGCGGACATTGAGCGGGCATCACGTGCAGAGCCCTCTCCCCCTGAGTGTCCAGCTGGTCGTCTGTACGCTCCGTCTGCTGTCCGCGACCGATTGATCTATTGGGCTCACACGTCACCCTCCTCTGGTCATCCTGGGATAGGTCGGACGATGCGCTGTCTTGAAGGGAGGTACTGGTGGCCCACTTTAGCTAAGGACGTGAGGATTTATGTTTCTTCCTGCTCGGTGTGCGCCCAGTGCAAGGCTCCTAGACACCTGTCCAGAGGTAAGCTGTTGGTGGATTTTTTGACTGATCTTCCACCTTCACAGGGTTACACCACGATCCTGGTCGTTGTGGATCGGTTTTCAAAGTCCTGTCGTCTCCTCCCTTTGCCCGGTCTCCCTACGGCCATACAAACTGCAGAGGCCCTATTTACACACGTTTTCCGGCACTATGGGGTGCTTGAGGATATAGTGTCTGATCGGGGTCCCCAGTTCACATCAAGGGTCTGGAAGGCGTTCATGGAGTGTCTGGGGATCTCGGTTAGTCTTACCTCAGGTTTTCACCCCGAGAGTAATGGGCAGGTGGAGAGAGTTAACCAAGATCTGGGTAGGTTTCTGCGGTATTATTGCCAGGATCGGCCGGGGGAGTGGGCGAAGTTCATGCCCTGGGCAGAGATGGCTCAGAACTCGCTACGTCACTCCTCCACTAACTTTACTCCTTTTCAATGTGTATTAGGGTATCAGCCGGTTCTGGCTCCTTGGCATCAGAGCCAGACTGAGGCCCCTGCGGTGGACAATTGGTTTCGGAACGCTGAGGAAACCTGGGAGGCAGCCCACGTTCCACCTTCAGCGTGCCATAAGGCATCAGAAAATTGGCGCAGACCGTCGCCGCAGTGAGGCCCCAGTGTTCGCACCAGGGGACAGGGTCTGGCTCTCGACCCGAAACCTGCCCCTCCACCTGCTCTGCCGGAAGCTGGGTCCGCGGTTTGTGGGGCCGTTTAAAGTCCTGAGGAGAGTGAACGAGGTATGTTATAGGTTACAACTGCCCACTAATTACCGTATTGACCCCTCGTTCCATGTGTCTCTCCTCAGGCCGATGGTGGCTGGCCCGCTCCAGGAGGCTGAAGTGCGTGATGTTCCTCCGCCTCTTCTAGACATCGAGGGGGTTCCGGCGTACTCTGTTCGATCCATTTTGGATTTGAGACGTCGGGCGAGGGGCCTTCAGTACCTCGTGGACTGGGAGGGGTACAGGCCGGAGGAGAGATGCTGGGTTCCGGTGGAGGACGTGTTAGATCCTTCCATGTTATCAGAATTCCACCGTCTCCATCCGGATCGCCCTGCACCTCGCCCTCTGGGTCGTCCCCGAGGCCGGTGTCGACGTGCTGCTGGTGCCGCGCATCAGGGGGGGGGTACTGTCTGGTTCCACTTGGGCCCAGCGCTCTTCTTTACCGTCTTGGTCCTGCGCTTGCTCTTATCACTGGGAACATGACAGGGGAGAAGGCAGAGGAATGTTAGGAGAGGGGAGACCAACCTTAGAAGGAGAGTCAACGGAAGTCAGCGAGTCATGTATGTATCTGTCACATACTGTCCCCAAATAAGGGTCTGTGACTCTGTCACGACTTCTACCAAAGTCGTTGCCTCTCCTTGTTCGGACGGTGCTCGGCGTTCGACGTCACCCGTCTTCTAGCCATCATTGATCCATTTTTCATTTTCCATTTGTTTTGGCTTGTCTTCCCACACACCTGTTTTCAATCCCATTCATTACCTGTTGTGTATTTAACCCTCTGTTTCCCCTCATGTCTTTGTCAGAGATTGTTTATTTGTCAGTGTAGTGTTGTTTGTTGTATAGGTGCGCGACGGGTCTTCGTACCCATATTTTGTTTATGTTCTTTTTCCTGTTTAGTGTTATGGAGCATGTTACTAGGACATTATTAAAAGACTCCATTTTACACTCCGTCTGACTCTCCTGCGCTTGACTTCCCTGCCACCTATACACATATGCCTGACAAATGGTCCCTTTTTTAAATGCATTTTACATGTACCTCACTGTGTTTGACGAAGGAGATGCAACATCCCTTTCTGTTGTTTCAACCGGAATGCCGGAAGTCAAAATAAATGAATGTACATTGAGGGAATCAATTAAACAGAAGCACTGGAGTGTGGAGGAAACGAACTGCAAAAGCACAAAACTCAGCATGGCAGATATGTATTCTCATTTACCCATAAACTGAAACCAAAATCAGTGTTGGATTTAAGACGGCATATTACTGATAACAGCAAAACTGCGTTTACAATTATTCAATGTTGGAGTGCAGAGTGGAATCTTGGTAGATTATACAGTATATTGGAGTGAGGAAGCGTTGGCTTTTGCTATCATTGCTTCTTCATACTTTGGTCAAACTCAAAATACTAAAAATGTCCCTCCTATGACTACATTTCAGACAAAAAAAACTGCAACCAGTCAAATATTAACTTTATATAATCTTATAACGCTTGGCAAGGCAACCTCATCCTTATTCCAAAGCCATGAAACCAGCCAGTGAAACCAGGCAGAGTTTAAAATAATAGGACCATAAAACCTTTATTTGTTTCCTATATGGTACATTAAGGCAGGGCACCAACCATCTCCCCAGTTGGCTTTCAAAACACAGTGCATCCATGCACTTCACAATATTATTACAGAAACTACTTTGAGCAGAGGCAGCAGAGGCACATCTTAACAAACTTTCTAGATGAATCTGGTAAAGACCTTGAAACCTCATAAGCTATGGGGGTCAATTAAAGATGGACCCAGGTCTTTACTTTGAGAAGTGGGAAAATATCCTGATTCCATTGTTCCACTGGTTATTTTTAGACAAATCAAGATTTCACAAATGTACCATGTATGGACTTAACCGAGCATCTGGAATTTAATCGAGCATCTGACCAATTACAATAGGTTCTGGCGCTGGAAGAAATGGCAGCAGTTTTACGGGCGCCCAACCAATTGTGCTATTATGTGGGGGTTTTTCGCGTTATTTGTAACTTATTTTGTACTTAATGTTTCTGTAACCGTACCTTACGACAAAAAAGAGCTTCTGGATAACAGGACAGTGATCACTCACCTCGGACTAGACAAAGATTTTTTCTTCAACAAGCAGGACGCACAGGACATTCTGCGAACACCCGACAAGGCCAACAACGCAGTTATTTGCAAGAGGAAGAGACGCAGGTACAGAGGAAACAGAGCGGGGTGCCTCGTAAGGATCTGCAGAAGGCGAGTGTGAAAGCTGCCGTTACCATCAATATTACTCACCAACGTGCAATCATTGGACAATAAATTAGACGAGGTACGATCACAAATATCCTACCAACGGGACATCAAAAACTGTAATATCTTATGTTTCAAGGAATCATGGCTGAATGATGCCATTGATTTTCAGCTAGCAGGATATACGCTGCACCGGCAAGATGAACAGCACACTCTGGTAAGACGTGGTTGGGCGGTCTGTGCATATTTGAAAACATCAGCTGCTGGTGCACGAAATCTAAGGAAGTCTCTAGATTTTGCTCGCCTGAAGTTGAGTATTTGTGATAAAATGCAGACCATACTATTTGCCTAGAGAGTTTTCAGCTATACTTTTCGTGGCTGTTTATTTACCAACAAAGACAGATGCTGGCACTAAGACCGCACTCAGTCAGCTATATAAAGAAATAAGCTAACAGGAAACTGCTCACCCAGAGGCGGCGCTCCTAGTGGCCGGAGACTTTAATGCAGGGAAACTTAAATCAGTTCTAATTCATTTCTATCAACATGTTAAATGTTTAACCAGAGGTGAAAACAATTCTAGATCACCTGTACTACACACACAGAGATGCGTACAAAGCTCTCCCTCGACCTCCATTTGGTAAATCTGCCCAATATTATATCCTCCTGAATCCTGCTTACAAGCAAAAATTAAAGCAGGAAGCACCAGCACGAGACTCAATCTATAAAAAAGTGGTCAGATGATCAGATGCTAAACTACAGGACTGTTTTGCTATCACAGACTGGAACACGTTCCTGGATTCTTCCGATGGCATTGAGTACACTGGCTTTATCAATAAGTGCATCGAGGACGTCATCCCCACAATGACTGTACCCAAATTCCACAACCAGAAGCCATGGAGGCAACATTTGCACTGAGTTAAAAGGTAGAGCTGCCGCTTTCAAGGTGCGGGATTCTAACTAGGAAGCTTACAAGAAATCTTGCTATGCCCTGTGAGAACCATCAAAAAGGCAAAGCATCAATACAAGGCAAAGATTGAATCGTACTATACCGGCTCCGATGCTCGTCTTATGTGGCAGGGCTTGCAAAAACTATTACAGACTACAAAGGGAAGCACAGCCGCGAGCTGCCCAGTGACACAAGCCTACCAGACGAGCTAAATCACTTCTATGCTCGTTTCGAGGCCAGCAACGCTGACGCATGCATGAGAGCATCAGCTGTTCTGGACAACTGTGTAATAACGCTCTTCGTAGCCGACGTGTGTAAGACCTTTAAACAGATCAACATTCACAAGGCTGCGGGGTCAGACAGATTACCAGGCCGTGTGATCAGGGCATGTGCTGACCAACTGGCAGGTGTCTTCACTGACATTTTCAACATGTCCCTGATTGAGTCTGTAATACCAACATGTTTCAAGCAGACCACCATAGTCCTTGTGCCCAAGAACACAAAGGCAACCTGGCTGAATGACTACAGACCCATAGCACTCACGTCCGTAGCCATGAAGTGCTTTGAAAGGCTGGTAATGGCTCACATCAACACCATTATCCCAGAAACCCTAGACCCACTCTAATTTGCATACAGATACACAGATGATACAATCTCTATTGCACACTACACTGCTCTTTCCCACATGGACAAAATGAACACCTATGTGATAATGCTATTCATTGACTACAGCTCAGCATTCAACACCATATTACCCTCAAAGCTCATCACTAAGCTAAGGATCCTGGGATCAAACAGCTCCCTCCTCAACTAGATCCTGGACTTCCTGACGGGCCGCCCCCAGGTGGTGAGGGTAGGTATCAACACATCTGCCATGCTGGAGCCTCTCAGGGCTGCGTGCTCAGTCCCTTCAGGTACTCCCTGTTCACCCACGACTGCATGACCAGCCACGAATCCAACACCATCATTAAGTTTGCAGGTGACACAACAGTGGTAGGCCTGATCACCGGCAACGATGAGTCAGCCTATAGGGAAGTGGTCAGAGACCTGGCCAGGTGGTTCCAGAATAACAACCTATCCCTCAACATAACCAAGACTAAGGAGATGATTGTGAACTACAGGAGAAGGAGGACCGAGCATGCCCCCATTCTCATCGATGGGGCTGAAGTGGAACAAGTTAAGAGATTCAAGTTCCTTGGTGTCCACATCAACAACAAACTAGAATGGTCCAAACACACCAAGACAGTAGTGAAGAGGGCACGACAAAGCCTATTCTCCCTCAGGAAACTAAAAAGATTTGGCATGGGTCCTGAGAACCTCAAAAGGTTCTACAGCTGCAACATTGAGAGAATCCTGACTGTTGCATCACTGCCTGGTATGGCAATTGCTCGGCCTCCGACCGCAAGGCACTACAGAGGGTAGTGCATACGGCCCAGTACATCACTGGGGCTAAGCTGCCTGCCATCCAGGTGCTCTATACCAGGCGGTGTCACAGGAATGCCATAAAAGACCCCAGCTACCCCAGTCATAAATTGTTCTCTCTACTACCGCATGGCAAGCGGTACCGGAGTGCCAAGTCTAGGACAAAAAGACTTCTCAACAGTTTTTACCCCCAATCAAATGGCTACTCGGACTATTTGTATAGTTGTAATCAAATGGCTACCCAGACTGTTTGCATTGTGTGCCCCCCCAACCCCTCTTTTACGCTGCGGCTACTCTCTGTTTATCATATAAGCATAGTCACTTTAAAACCATACATTCATGTACATACTACCTCATTTGGCCCGACCAACCAGTGCACCACATTGGCTAACCGGACTATCTGCGTTGTGTCTCGCCACCCACCACCCGCAAACCTTACCATATCTACATGTACACACTACCTCAATCAGCCCGACTAACCGGTACCTGTAATAGCCTCGCTACTGTTATAGCCTCGATACTGTATATAGCCTCGCTACTGTATATAGCCTCGCTACTGTATATAGCCTCGCTACTGTTATAGCCTCGCTACTGTTATAGCCTCACTACTGTTATTTTTCACTGTTGTTTTTACTGTTGTTTTAATTTCTTTACTTACCTATTGTTCATCTAGTACCTTTTTTGCACTGTTGGTTACAGCCTGTAAGTAAGCATTTCACTGTAAGGTCTACACCTGTTGTAATAGTTGCACATGACAAATAAAGATTGATTTGATTTGATTATCTACACCCAAACCATGACCCATCAACAGTTTCCTTATGTCCTTTGTATGATATAGCTCGTCTGCACATCTCTTCACCAAAGGTTATCTGGTCAATTAAAAATATAAAATCTCTTTCTGAGGTTTCATGATTAACACAGAGGCATGAACCTTTTATCTGAAATGTGAAAGATAAGGCGACCAAGAAGTGCTTGTCAAGGGTTCTTTTTAGAAGACGGATAACACACGCCAACCCCCAGTCACCCTTTTAACCTCAGCCTGCCATGTGAAGACTACCGTAGGCTCATCACGTTAGCTCTGTCTTAAGCCAGATCTCATGGAAGTAGTGGACACAACTCACACACTCCGAGTTTCACATTGACACATGTATGCAAGTGTACATTGACATTAGCAGTATTCTCTCTCTCTCTCTCGCTCTCTACCACCACAACAACACACACACACACACACATATAATACACCACACCCTCCAGATCAATTTTCCTGAATGGATCTAACTGACTCATGGTGTTGGCAAATACAGTGACCAACCGGCTGCCACTTCGTCACAAACAATGACCCACTTTGTCAAACCTAATGTCCACCGCTTGCCATCACAGACACCACCCCGCTCATCGCCATGGGTGACCATCCGTACTGTTTCTGCCTACAAATGAGGAACAGATGTCTCTTAACACAGCTGCATCTCGATGTATTTTCTTAGCCAGTGAATCTTTACAAATGACACCTAAGGAGCAGTTTGGGAAAGAGGAGATGGTTTGCAGTCTATAAAATGATTCACAGTCGATAAAATCCAGATTGATTCCAGATTCTGTTTTCTGTTTTGAAAACAATCGGTAACCTCATTGAGGTTGTTTTTTCCCATCCCTAATAGAAGCTGAGATTTTTTTGTTGTAGGCAATTCGCCTTGAGTGAGTTTGTGAAACAAAGGCCCAGACATAGAATTTCTTCTTGGGTATTTCCATACGTCCCCCTTAGCTCCCCTATCCATCCATCCATCACATTTCACTGTGGGCTAGAAAGATGACCAAGGCTAACGGACACTCACAGTCCAGCAGTCGGTCAAATTGAATGTAATTCCATCATTCCTTAGCAGTCAAGCTGGACACACAGAAGGTGTGTGTGTGTGTTGGTGATTGCATGCAGTGCTGTTGTGTGTGTGTGTGTGTGTATGTGTGTGTGTGTGTGTGTGTGTGTGCGTGCGTGCGTGCGTGCGTGTGTGTGTGTGTGCGTATGTGCGTATGTGCCTGCGTTAATTTGTGTGTGTGTGTGAGTCTGTATGTGGGAGCTAGTGAGTGTGTGTGTCTGTGTGTGTGTGTGTGTGTGTGTGTGTGAGAGAGAGTCAGTGAGAGAGTGTGAGAGAGAGAGCAAGAGAGAGAGAGTCAGTGAGAAAGTGTGAGAGTGTGAGAGAGAGCAAGAGAGAGAGATAGAGTCAGAGGCACAGCCATGTTGATACAACATGTCAAGATTAATTAGAGGATCTTGCTCTGGCTCTTATATTAAGACGTGATGTCATGTGATGTTAGCTCACCAAGGAGCCCCTCCACAGTAAACTGTTGACTCACTACTGCATAATGACATGTGTTTACTCAACCTAATCCCATTTGCCCTTTAAAGAAATTGCTGTATGAACAAAATAGCAAACAGGCCTCTTATGTTGCCTTGACACTTAAAGTTAACAGTATAAAATGTCTGCTTAACACGACAACTAAACAACGTATTAGGGTACGGTGTAAAATGTCTGCTTAACACGACAACTAAACAACGTATTAGGGTACGGTGTAAAATGTCTGCCTATATTCCAAATGAATACCTTATAAGCCTCAAGAGAGACCTTTTAAACCGCTTTATTGACGCTCAGTAAGGAACTCCTTTGTGGATTGAGGTTCATCTACACCGCTCTTTATCCCACAGTGAGGGACACTTCTCTGTGGCCGTGCCAAATCTACTGCATGATGTTATCTCAGATAAGGAGCCTAGAGAGAATAGAGCATCGCTGTGGGGACACTGGCCTGATAGACTGGACCCTGGTGTGTGTACGTGTGTGTGTGTCCAACAAGCTGTTCTCACCATCCCCAGTAGAGATATACTAGGCCTAGACTTTTCCATTTGGAGAGTGAGAAGTCAATGTTTCCAGCATAAATGTGAATGTTCATGACACAGCAATACTCCGATGGCTCTGTATAGAGAGAGGGAATTGCCATGTGTTCACAGGGACGTGGATAGTATTTTACAGATCAAAGCACAGCAGACGCTGCATTTTTTGTGGTCAGGAAACATTCATGGCCCCAAATCATGGTACAGTATATATAGTGCATTCGGAAAATATTCAGACCCCTTGGCTCTTTCCACACTGTGTTATGGTACAGGCTTAGTCTAATATTGATTAAATAGTTTTTTCCCTCATCAATCTACACACAATACCCCATAATGACAAAGCAATAACCGGTTTTTAGAAATTTTTGCAAATGTACTAAATAAAAACAGATATCACATTACATAAGTATTCAGACCATCTACTTAGTTCTTTGTTGAAGCACCTTTGGCAGTGATTGCAGCCTCAAGTCTTCTTGGGTATGTCGCTATAAGCTTGGAACTACTGTATTTCGGGAGTTTATCTCATTCTTGTCTGCAGATCCTCTCATGCTCTATCAGGTTGAATGGGTAGCATCGCTGCACATCTATTTTCAGGTCTCTCCAGAGATTTCCGATTGGGCTGGGCCACTCAAGGACATTCAGAGACTTGTCCCGAAGCTACTACTGGGTTGTCTTGGCTGCGTGCTTAGGGTTTTTGTCCTGTTGGAAGGTGAACCTTCACCCCAGTCTAATGTCCTGAGCGCTCTGGAGCAAATTGTCATCAAGGATCTCTCTGTACTTTTCTCTGTTCATCGTTCCCTTGATCCTGACTAGTCACCCAGTCTCTTCCGCTGAAAAACATCCCCAGAGCAATATGCTGCCACCACCATGCTTGACCGTAGGGATGGTGCCAGGTTTCCTCTAGATATGACACTTTGCATTCAGGCCAAAGAGTTCAATCTTGGTTTCATCAAACAAGAGAATGTTGAATGCATAGTTTGCGAGTCTTTCGCAAACTCCAAGCGGGCTGTCATGTGCCTTTTACTGAGGATTGGCTTCCATCTGGTCACTCTACCATAAAGACCAGATGTAGAATTTCGCTACACCCGCAATAACATACGCTAAACATGTGTATGTGACAAATACATTTAATTGTATTGGTGGAATGCTGAAGAGATGGTTGTCCTTCTGGAAGGTTCTCCCATCTCCACAGAGTAAATCTGGAGCTCTGTCAGAGTGACCATCGGGATATTGGTCACATCCCTTGATTACTCAGTTTGGCCAAGCGGCCAAATCTAGGAAGAGTCTTGGTGGTTCCAAACTTCTTCCATTTAAGAATGATGGAGGCCACTGTGATCTTCAGGACTTTCAATACTGCAGAATTTTCTTTGTACCCTTCCCCAGATCTGTGCCTTGAGACAGCTCCTTCGAACTCACAGCTTGATTTTCGCTCTGACATGCACTGTCAACTGTGGGACCTTATATAAACAGGTGCCTTTTCAAATGATGTCCAGTTAAATCAATTTTCCACAATCATGTTGTAGAAGCATGTCAAGGATGATCAATGGAAACAGGATGCACCTGACATCAATTTCGAGTCTCATATCAAAGGGTCTGAATACTTGTGTAAATAAATCAAATCAAATGTTATTTGTCACATGGCCAAATACAACAGGTGTAGACCTTACTGTGAAATGCTTACTTCCAAGACCTTAACCAACAATGTAGTTTCAAGAATATACACCTCCCCTCCCAAAGAAAAATAGTAGTAGATAAGAATAACAAATAATTAAAGAGGAGCAGTAAATAACACTAGAGGGCCTATATACAGGAGGTACCGGTACAGAGTCAATTTGTGGGGGCACCGGTGTTGAGGTAATTGAGGTAATATGTACATGTAGGTAGAGTTATTCAATTGACTATGCATAGATAATAACAGAGAGTAGCATCAGCGTTCCAGAGAGGAAGCCATTTAGCTGTTCAGGAGTCTTATGGGTTGGGGGTAGAAATCTATTTAGGAGCCTTTTGGACCTGGACTTGGCGCTCTGGTTCCGCTTGCCATGTGGTAGCAGAGAGAACAGTCTATGACTAGGGTGGCTCGAATCTTTGACAATTTTTCTGACACCGCCTGGGATAGAGGTCCTTGATGGGAGGAAGCTTGGCCCCGGTGATGTTCCCCCAGGATGCCCCAGGATGCTCTCGATGGTGCAGATATAAAACCGTTTGAGGATCTGAGGACCCATGCCAAATCTTTTCAGTCTCCTGAGGGGGAATAGGTTTTGTCGTGCCATCTTCACGACTGTCTTGGTGTGTTTGGACCATGTTAGTTCGTTGGTGATGTTGACACCAAGGAACTTGATAAGGTATTTCTGTTTTTTATTTGTCATAAATTTGCTAACACATAAAAACCTGTGTTCGCTTTGTCATTATGGGGTTTTGTGTAGATTGATGAGATGTGTTTATTTAATCCATTTTAGAATAAGGCTGTAATGTAATCGCATCTCTGCATGTCTGGCAGACATATCAGTGTGGATGACGGATCACCACCTCAAGCTGAACCTCGGCAAGACGGAGCTGCTCTTCCTCCCGGGGAAGGACTGCCCGTTCCATGATCTCGCCATCACGGTTGACAACTCCATTGTGTCCTCCTCCCAGAGCGCTAAGAACCATGGCGTGATCCTGGACAACACCCTGTCGTTCTCAACTAACATCAAGGCGGTGGCCCGTTCCTGTAGGTTCATGCTCTACAACATCCGCAGAGTACGACCCTGCCTCACACAGGAAGCGGCGCAGGTCCTAATCCAGGCACTTGTCATCTCCCGTCTGGATTACTGCAACTCGCTGTTGGCTAGGCTCCCTGCCTGTGCCATTAAACCCCTACAACTCATCCAGAACGCCGCAGCCCGTCTGGTGTTCAACCTTCCCAAGTTCTCTCACGTCATCCCGCTCCTCCACTCTCTCCACTGGCTTCCAGTTGAAGCTCGCATCCGCTACAAGACCATGGTGCTTGCCTACGGAGCTGTGAGGGGAACGGCACCTCAGTACCTCCAGGCTCTGATCAGGCCCTACACCCAAACAAGGGCACTGCGTTCATCCACCTCTGGCCTGCTCGCCTCCCTACCACTGAGGAAGTACAGTTCCCGCTCAGCCCAGTCAAAACTGTTCGCTGCTCTGGCCCCCCAATGGTGGAACAAACTCCCTCACGACGCCAGGACAGCGGAGTCAATCACCACCTTCCGGAGACACCTGAAACCCCACCTCTTTAAGGAATACCTAGGATAGGATAAGTAATCCTTCTCACCCCCCCCCTTTAAGATTTAGATGCACTATTGTAAAGTGACTGTTCCACTGGATGTCATAAGGTGAATGCACCAATTTGTAAGTCGCTCTGGATAAGAGCGTCTGCTAAATGACTTAAATGTAATGTAAAATGTAAATGTAACAAAATGTGAAAAAAGTCAAGGGGTTTGAATACTTTCAGAATGCACTGTAGATATCAGCTGTTATTAGTTTTAACTCAATGGAATCGTTACATTGTGACAAGGGGCGAATAGCCTCCGCTAGCCAAGTGACTGACAGTGATTGGCACCATATGGAAATCCTTATCCTGGCAATTCCCAGCAGTACAATTGGCAGATGTCCTTATTCCCACCATCCCTTCTCCTCCACCATCCCTCTCTCTCCACCATCCCACCTCCCTTTCAATGGCGTGGTAAAACTCAAAGCTACATGCCATTTCAAGGCTTTTCAGATTGTGTGTGTGTCTGTGTCTGTGTTCGTGTTTGTGTGTGTGTGTGTTTGTGTGTGTGTGTGTGCGAGCGAGCGAGTGTTTGGTTTACGGCTTCTATGATTGGGATGGATTTGAATGAGGCCCATTGTTTTCCCACATGGGGGTTTGCCACGGTCCCCTCCTCATGAAGATTGCCTTTTTAACCCACTCAGTGAGTGTGTACAGGATTGCACTTTATTTAATGTATGGTGGCAGTTCTCCAACATTATCCTTTTTACATTACGGTAAGCTGTGAGCTCTGCCACCATAGCCACCACTCCAATCTCTTTCTATTATGGCTTCCCTCCTCCCTGCCTCGTACCGACTCTCATCCCCATCATTACACTGTGATAAACTTCTGATGACGATCATCCTTTCAGAGAGACCAGTGGGAGTCATTTTCTGTCACCGAGGATTTGAGAGGCCTGATAAACACAAATGTTGACAAAATTATACAGTATAACATGCTCCAAATGAATGGAGTGATGAGGAGAGAGTTTGTTTTGTTGTCATTCCTCTTTACAATGTAACGTAGCCGTTCGCATGACGTTCCTAGCTGATCAAGATATGTTCTCCCATGAGTGTTGAGGGTACACACTGTCCATTTCTATTGTAGCCTTTGATTAAATGCTTTAGAATCACATGGATCTCTATTACAGTACCTTGATCATTACTTTAAAAACATTATCATACAGGATACACAGTCCACCTTATCCATAGAGGAAAGGAAATGGTCCTGTGTAATGTGTGGGAAACATAGCTCGGCTACACGTGTAGCCTACACATGAATTAGACGTTTTAGACAATTTCACATTTTAATTGTTACAGCTGCTTTAGATTCAGAATGGTGCTGTGCGGACAAAATTGAATTCCTCATCGTGTTTATCATGCAAAGGCGCAATTCAAAGACAGGTCAATGCATGTAGATTAAATTGGAAATATTTGCACTACTAATTACCTCCAGATGACTTCCCGGTAAACAAAACGACAAGCTCCCGCAATATCACCGCCAGGTAATGGCCAAAACTCCCCCAACACCATAATGATCTAACTCACAACCAAATTAATGAACATGGTTTTAGAAACAAGTGACAAATGATTGATATTTCAGATGGTTGTATTTGAAATAGTTGCTGTAGGGGGGAAAATAATTGTACACAGAAGAAGTGTTGTAGCCGAGCAATCAGGGACGGAACAGATGTTTGTTGAAATGTGACACAGGAGCTTTTCCTTCGAAAACTTTTAGAAGTGCTAGTACTGCATCTGAACACTTATACCTACGTGAGGTAAAACAACAATCATTAAGTCCCTCTGAGGGCACAGACAGAGCTGGTGATTTATTCCTACTAATGTTTTATTAATACAGACGTCTGTCTGAGGGGGAAACGTTGCCTTTTCTCACCGCCACACTTCCATTTGAAGATATCAATCATTCTAACTCTCTCTAATGACACCTCATCAAGCCTGATGGACTACAAGCTCCTACCAGCTTCTGGGCTGAACTTTAGTCTGAAAGTGAAATTCAGATCACTGCTGATGGAAAATGAAAAGTGTAAAGGATGTGAAACGGGTAGCTTAGTTAGCGGTGCGCACTAAATAGTGTTTCAATCGGTGATTTCACTTGCTCTGAGACATTGAAGTAGTAGTTCCCCTTGCTCTGCAAGGGTCGTGGGTGACTGTTCTTGATGTGTGCAGAGGGTCCCTGGTTTGCGCCCGGGTATGGGCGAGGGGACGGTCTAAAGTTATACTGTTACAACGGCAGAACAGTTAGTGTTAGGGACATGTAACATGGGGCTAAAAAAAACAGTATCTGTTTGGCAGTCTTATTAAACTTGAATGGCAATCGTGTTGTTTTGTGAGGTGTTCTGCGGTAATTAGCTATGAATACGTTGCTTAATTAAACAACAGTCTTAACACAGTCTTAAGAGAATAGACTGAATGTTTTATTTAGTCTTATTAACAATGAGTCCCAATCATGTTGTTTTCAGAGTTATAAAGGTTTTCAAATACCTACCAGAGAGGGGATGGATGACCTTATGTTCACCCAAGTGTATATTATCACTTGAAGACAGCTACCAATCACAGAACATGGATTTATAATGGCTATGTGCAGGTAACAAAACTATTTCAGAAACAAACTATCTCTGTAATTTTGATTCCAACTCCACCTCCATTCTTAGATTCTCAGTCCCAACAAATTTACATAACCCCCATCTGCTCAGGCAATTTAAATTCCTCTGAGACTTCACAATACAGAGACTAGCAGAACTCCATGGTAACAGAACCATCCTGGTCATTTACTTTATTTTGAACTCCCTGCTAGCCCCGAAACCACCAGCACAGCACAAAAGGGGTATTCAGACAAATCCAATTTGGCAACCTTCCATCGGTCGGGGACACTCTGCTGGACCAGAGGCTAGGAAAACAGACCCCTGACCAAGGCCGCAAACCTTGACCACTCCACAGTGGGCGGTTGATGGGGAGAGTGCCGGACTATACGAGGAATGAGGTTGTGAACCCACCCTCAAGTACTAAATGGATCATTCCAACTGTTCTTCAGCTAAAACAGCGCCGCGAGCAAAGAGAGCCAGAGTGGATACCATTAACAACATAACAAGCTCCAGTACCTCTCGGTAAAACAAATGAAATCATGAAGACGTGTTTTTTATACACCTTATGTTCACTCGTGTTAGGTGTGTGCCATATGGTGTCCCCAACAAAATAATTATTCTTATCCTCCTCCATCTCCCCTTTTCTCTCTCTCTCTCCCTTCCCCCTGTACTTTTGGCCTTTGATAATAAATCGAGAGTTAAAGGGCAACTCCATCACTTTCAATGTCATTTTCAAACAATATTCTTTGCATGTGTTTGTCACGTTATGAATAATTAAAACCCCTTAACGACTAACAATGAATGATTACTCCAAATACTAAAGGAAGTCTGAGTGTATAGATTTGATATTAAAATAACCAACAGTGGTAAGGGAGTGTTAGTTACTCAAGAGCCTGAAGCTAAATCACCTTCAGTCATTAGTCCTTGACATCTACAATGCCACGGATCCCTCTGGAACTTTCATTACGCACACCTGTCCCCTGTTTCCACTGACTAGTACTTGTATAAGTGTGCCCTCTGGTTTCCATTGGGCTGTCGATTATTGTTACAATATCCGTTGGTCAGTGTGAGTACCTGTGCTGCGTATTTTGGCTATCGTGCCATTGTGGATTAAGCAGATGATTACAGGTCTCGTCCCCTGTGTTAATCATTGTGCGCGAGTGTTATTCATTCGAGGTACTCCTCGCTCTTTTTTGGGGGGTTTCTACCTTGTGTTTTGTTTAGTGTTTGTTTGGTCTTCTTCCCCGTGCCTTAGACGGCAAGCCGTAATTTGGGTCAATAAAAAACCCTATTATGCAATTCCTGCGCCTGTCTCCCGAACCCTTTATACCAACGTGACATAAATGTACGAGCCATTGAGATATTTGGAAACCACTTAGTGTGTATCCTCATCTGACTACATACGTCACAGACAATCACCGTTTCACAAAGAAACCATCTGGGACTCTCCTCTATCATCATACATTCTTAACCAGGCTCCATCAATGATTAGCCAAGATACAGTAATCTGATATTGTTTTTTAGTTTTTTTATCGTTTGTTTTTATTTACTTCCACAAAGCAGAATCTGTTGTACTGTAGATGCCCGGTTGGATTCAAATTACTAAGTGTAATGATGTGTAATGTAATTATTTGAATAATTAGGGTTGCGTAACCACAGATCTGGTGATGAGGGTTGAGTTTGTTTAGTTATTTAAATGTCCATTACATTATAACAGCACTCGACACTTCCACCTATTATAACTAAGGGTGTATTATGCAGTATGACGGATAGATTATTCTCTTTTTGATGTGGATCAGAGATTTATGTCAATGGCATTACCCATAAGCCCATACTATCCACAAAACAGCCATTCAATCTCCCACGATCGCCTAATTTAAATGTCACTGGTTTTCTAGTCTGGAAACACAGCAAAGAAAGGTACACTGAAAAACACATTGTGTACATTCAAACAGACGGGTAAATAGATGAAAGTCAATGAAAAAGACCAGAAACAGATGAAAGGCAATGAAAAAGACCAGAAACAGATGAAAGGCAATGAAAAAGACCAGAAACAGATGAAAGGCAATGAAAAAGACCAGAAACAGATGAAAGGCAATGAAAAAGAACACGTTAAGAGACCTTTCTGAGACACTTGCTACTGTTTAGCCTCAAAGTCGAAGAAACAAAGAAAAACCCAGACAGAATCAAAACAGTTTTGTTCAAATACTTTTGTGTTAAAGTCAAATGAAGGACACAATCCCTCTCATGTACCTCATTACTAGGATGTGGTGTCACGTTCTGACCTTTGTTTCCTTTGTTTTGTCTTTATTTAGTATGGTCAGGGCGTGAGTTGAGGTGGGCAGTCTGTGTGTTTTTCTATGTTGGGGTTTTGAGTTCAGCCCAGTATGGTTCTCAATCAGAGGCAGGTGTCGTTAGTTGTCTCTGATTGAGAATCATACTTAGGTAGCCTGGGTTTCACTTTTGGTTTGTGGGTGTTTGTTTTCCGTGTGTGTGTTTGTTGCCACACGGTACTGTTTCAGTTTTCGTTCATGTTCACGTATATTGTTTTGTATTTCATAGTGTTCAGTTTATGTCTTAAAATAAACTTTATGGACACTTACCCCACTGCGCATTTGTCCTCCGATCCTTCTCGCTACTCCTCCTCAGAAGAGGAGGAAGAATGCAGTTACATGTGGAGCGTTCTTAACATCACTTAGCTAGACCCAACAGCTGTCAATTACCTGCTTTCCAAGTGTACGAGACAGAGACAGAAAGACAGGAGCGTCTTAAGTGTGACTGTGAGTCTGCGACACTTCCAAGTCAGCTGACATCAATAGGAATTGGTTGCATCAATAGGAATTGGTTGCATCACAATGAGTGCAATCGCAACCTGAGACAACCTTGCTGGTTTTTTCAGAAGGCAACAAAAGTGTGTTGAAGGCTGCAGGTATTTCAATTAGATTGAAGAGTTTTAGAGTAATGTCTAGGTTTTGTTGCCACTAAAACTCTTTCAATACCGTGATTAACATCTAACATTAACAGTGACTGACTTTCACAGAATAAAATGTGTTTTAGGTTTGGTTTTCATTCCTTTTCACCTGATCTGATATCTCCCAGGAATGAATTAGCTCTACTCTGGGTGAGTGTCCCTTGTTCGTCAGTGTATAATTGTTACTTGTCACTCAAGCTAACACCTGTCCCCACAGGAGGTTTAAGGGATATGTTCCGCTCTGTCATTTAGTCATTTGCGTTGATCATATTCTCATCTCAATGTGGACGTTGATGGTGATATCATACCTCAGTGCACCGTCCCTAACTTTGAATCAGTGCCTGGTTAAAAGGAAAATAAATAATGAATGTCATTTTAAGATTGTGAAGATTATGACCAATAATATAATATGCCCTGATAAAAATGTTGAATTGAACAAATATCATGTATTTATGACCATTTGATGACCAATTCATTTTCTAAAAAGTAGGTCTATTTGTGCAGAATATTTTGCTGGTAGGAACAATGGGGCGATTTGCCTGCAGAGTAAATTAGATTCTCACCCCTGTGGCTCTCCCTTGTTCCACCAAGCCAGATTGCTCCCAGTTAATCTCCTCACTGACTAGGCCTATAAACAATGAGGAATTCAACAGATATCTCTCCCCATTCTAGAGTGAAAAGGTTGAACTTAGCCCTGAGCACTTCATGCTTCAACAATTTGGTAACTATCTGTTTTGGCAACCGAGCAGAAGAAGGGGTGAGAAAACATTGTCCATCTTGCCATACTGTGTTTTTTTTTATTTTGTTTCCCAGTCTATTGTTACAGTGTCTTTCAAAAAGTATTCATCCTCAGTGGCATTTTTTCCAATTTTTTTGCATTGCAACCTGTAATTAAATGCATGTTTATTTGGATTTCATGTAATGGACATACACAAAATAGTCCAAATTGGTGAAGTGAAATTAAAAAAATTACTTGTTTTCTGAATGGAAAAGTGGTTTGCAGACGACACAACAGTGGTAGGCCTGATCACAGACAACGATGAGACAGCCTATAGGGAGGAGGTCAGAGACCTGGCAGTGTGGTGCAAGAATAACAACATATCCCTCAACGTAACCAAGACTAAGGACATGATTGTGGACTACAGGAAAAGGAGGACCGAGCACGTCCGCATTCTCATCGATGGGGCTGTAGTGGAGCAGGTTGAGAGCTTCAAGTTCCTTGGTGTCCACATCAACAACAAATTAGAATGGTCCAAACACACCAAGACAGTCGTGAAGAGGGCACGACAAAGCCTATTCCCACTCAAGAAACTAAAAAGATTTGGCAAGGGGCCTGAGATCCTCGAAAGGTTCTACAGCTGCAACATCGAGACTGTTTGCATCACTGCCTGGGACGGCAATTGCTCGGCCTCTGACCACAAGGCACTACAGAGGTTAGTGCGTACGCCCAATACATCACTGGGGCTAAACTGCCTGCCATCCAGGACCTCTACACCAGGCGGTGTCAGAGGAAGGCCCTAAAAATTGTCAAAGACCCCAGCCACCCCAGCATTCGACTGTTCTCTCTACTACCGCATGGCAAGCGGTACCGGAGTGCCAAGTCTAGGATAAAAAGACTTCTCAACAGTTTTTACTCCCAAGCCATAAGACTCCTGAACAGGTCATCAAATGGTTACTCAGACTATTTGCAATGTGTACCCCCCCAAACCTTCTTTTTACCCAGCTGCTACTAAATGTTTATCATATATGCATAGTCACTTTAAATATACATCATGTACATACTACCTCAATTGGGCCGACCAAACAGTGCTCCCGCACATTGGCTAACCGGACTATCTGCATTGTGTCCCACCACCCACCACCCACCAACCCCTCTTTTACGCTACTGCTGCTCTCTGTTCATCATATATGCATAGTCACTTTAACCATATCTACATGTACATACTACCTCAATCAGCATGACTAACCGGTGTCTGTATGTAGCCTCGCTACTTTTATAGCATCACTGTTGTTTTATTTCTTTATTTACCTATTGTTCACAAAACACCTTTTTTGCACTATTGGTTAGAGCCTGTAAGTAAGCATTTCACTGTAAGGTCTACTACACCTGTTGTATTTGGCGCATGTGACAAATAAACTTTGATTTGATGTATTCACTACTTTTGCTATGAAGCCCCTAAATAAGATCTGGTGCAACCAATTACCTTCAGAAGTCACATAATTAGTTCAATAATGTCTACCTGTGTTTACAGTTTTTTCCGATTGCTAAATGACAGTGGACACAACTGGAGTCACATGTGCAAAACTACAGTCTGCACAGCAGCAGTTCATGTGGACCAAACTCTAGTTCATTTTTCATTGCTTGAAAACAGTTTTCAAAACTCTACACACTTATCCCATGACTTGAACCACAACCTGCACAACACTGTGGATTTACAGCACTTTGTTCAAATGCTAAAAAACAGCTGCTGTCAAAACTGTGAACCACACATTCAAAACGGAATAGATTTCAGCCTTGTGCCTTTCAAACACTGCTGATTGCAATTTCAGCTGAAAGGTTAAGCAGGTGTCTTGTTTTAGACTTGTTCGTGAACACACACACATATTACAGTATATATAGGTAGAGCTCAGAAAGACTCATTTTGGAAATGGAACAGGGAAGATGGGTTCGTGGAGGGAGAAGGGTGGCAGGGAGAGGGCGGATGCGTGGAGGAAGACAAAGAAGACAAAGAGCTGTTATTTCAGATGAAATAAGGGCTACAATTATAGACCATGTCGTGAACCATGGTCTCTCATTGAGAGAGGCAGGGTTGAGGGTGCAACCCAATCTGCAAAGATCCACAGTGGCATCTGTAATGCAAATTTTCCATCATGCAAACAGGTGAGAGTTACATCCTTACAGTAACTGAAAACATTACAGGAATCTATTTTGTATTGCAATTATAGAATATTTACACAGATATATATTACAGTAAATTTGACTGTAAAATATATTTTTACAACAGGACCCAAAGGCTGCCCCCAACAGGGGGAAGAGGAAAAATATTTTCAGATGCGCAGGAAAATGCTATTGTTGACATGGTTGTTGTCAACAATGCAATACAACTGCGGGAGATTCAAGATAGAGTGCTGGCTGATAATGATATATTTGAAAATGTTAATTCTGTCAGCACAACAACTATTGCTCGAGTCCTAAAGAAACACCAAGTTACAATGAAACAGTTATACACTGTACCGTTCGAGAGAAACAGTCAACGGGTAAAAGAGCAAAGATACCAATATGTCCAGGTAAGACGTCTGAGGTTACGTACACAGCTATACAAAATATTTACAGTAAAAAAAACACTAGCATTTCTACAGTAAAACTGTGCACTTACTGTTTTTCAGAGAGTAATGGAGGTGGAAGCACTGGAAAGACCACATTCATTTGTATTTATTCATTTGTATTTATTCATTTGTATTTATTTAACCTTGCCAAAACACGGCGCAGAGGAAGGAATGTTATAGGTCAAAGGGCCACTGTGGAGGTTCCAGGCCAAAGGGGGGGAAATATCACCATGTGTGCTGCAATGGCCAATGATGGTTTGCTTCTCAACACACCACTCATTGGCCCATTCAACACAGAAAGGCTTATAACTTTCCTAGAACAGCTCTATGCTCAGCTAGTGCCAGCAGAACAGGGGGAGCCAGTAAGAAACCCCTATGTTTTTGTCATAGTTTGCGATAACGTTGCTTTTCACCACTCTGCAGCTGTCACAGTTTGGTTTGCAGCACATCACAGATTTATTGTTTTTTACCTGCCTGCATATTCACCCTTCGTCGACCCAATAGAGGAGTTTTTCTCTGCCTGGAGGTGGAAAGTGTTTGGTCACCACCCACATGACCAAATGTCTCTTTTGGAAGCCATGCGTGCCGGATGTAAGGACACGAGTCCAGAGGACTGCCAGGGATGGATAAGGCACTCCAGAAGGTTCTTCCCCAGGTGCATGGCAAGAGAAAACATTAGATGTGATGTTGAAGAAAACCTGTGGCCTGATGCTAGAGAGAGGCAGGATTAGCCCCTCAATTATTTGTTCGATTTACAGTATGTACTTTTAGTTTCTACCTTTTTTTTCTCCTTACTGTAATTCCGTAAATTACTACAGACTATTGAAGCAAACTGCTAATTTTCATTTACCTTAAAGAATTGTTATGTTCCAAAAATTTGAATAAATCATGTGAAAGAATGTCACTCTTTTCTTTGAAGAAAATATTACTTTGTATGAAGTCACTGAAATGATGCTAGTGTTTTTACTCTCAGTGTGTTCTGAGTGACAGTGTGTGTTATCTCAGTGAGGGTTGTGCATAGTGTTTGGCTGCACTGAGCGTGTTTTGAGCCAAGTGTTAAAAGAGTTGTGTTGCTTGGAATGAGTTTTGCAGGTGATGTGAACTGTTTAGCTCAGGTGACTGTTGGTAGTGCAGACTGTAGTTAGAGTTTTGCACATGTGACTCCAGTTGTGCCCACTGTCATTTAGCAATCAAAAAAACTGTAATATAAGTGTCACATGATCTCAGTATATATACACCTGTTCTGAAAGGCCCCAGAGTCTGCAACACCACTTAGCAAGGGGTACCACCTAGCAAGCGGCACCACAAAGACCAAGGAGCTCTCCAAACAGGTCAGTGACAAAGTTGGGGAGAAGTACAGATCAGGGTTAGGTCATAAAAAAATATCCAAAACTTTGAACATCCCACAGAGCACGAATAAATCCATTATTAAAATATTTTAAGAATATTGCACCACAACAAACCTACCAAGAGAGGGCCGCCCACCAAAACTCACAGACCAGGCATGGAGGGCATTAATCAGAGAGGTTTGGGGTTTTAGGCTGGGTTTCTGTACAGCACTTTGAGATATCAGCTGATGTACGAAGGGCTATATAAATAAAATTTGATTGATTGAACAAAGAAACCAAAGATAACCCTGATATAATGGAGATTGGATTATCTGTCTATAGGACAACTTTAAGCCGTACACTGCATAGAGCTGGGCTTTACAGAAGATAATATAATATAATAATAATAATATATGCCATTTAGCAGACGCTTTTATTCAAAGCGACTTACAGTCATGTGTGCATACATTCTACGTATGGGTGGTCCCGGGGATTGAACCCACTACCCTGGCGTTACAAGTGCCATGCTCTAACAACTGAGCTACAGAAGGACCACAAGAGTGGCAAGAAAAAGCCATTGATTAAATAATAAAAATTATCGAACATGTGGGAGACTCCCCAAACATATGAAAGAAGGTACTGTGCTCAGATGAAACTAAAAATGAGCTTTTTGGCCATCGTGGAAAACGCTATGTCTGGAGCAAACCCAACATCTCTCATCACCCCGAGAACCACATCCCACATTGAAGCATGGTGGTGGCAGCATCATGCTGTGGGGATGTTTTTCCATCGGCAGGGACTGGAAAACTGGTCAGAATTGAAGGAATGATGGATGGCGCAAAATACAGGGAAATTCTTGAGGGATACCTGTTTCAATCTTCCAGAGATTTGAGACTGGGATGGAGGTTGACCTTCCAGCAGGACAATGACGCTAAACACACTGCTAAAGCAACAATCAAGTGGTTTAAGTGGAGAAATTGAAATGTCTTGGAATATCCTAGTCAAAGCCTCGACCTAAATCCAATTGAGAATCTATGGAACGGCTTAAAGATAGCTGTACACCAGGAGGAACCCATCCAACTTGAAGGAGCTGGAGCAGTTTTGCCTTGAAGAATGGTCAGAAATCCCAGTGACTAGATGTGCCAAGCTTATCGAGACATACCCTAAGAGACTTGCAGTTGTAATTGCTGCAAAGATGGCTCAACAAAGTATTGATTTTGGGGGGTTGAAAAGTTATGCACGCTCAAGTTCTGTTTTTTGTTATATTTCTTGTTTGTTTCACAATAAAATATTTTCCATCTTCAAAGTGATTGGCATGTTGTGTAAATCAAATGATACAAACCCCCAAAAGGTATATTTTAATTCTAGGTTGTAAGGCAACATAATAGGAAAAATGCCAAGGGGGTCAATACTTTCCCCAACCACTGTTTATGAGTTAAATGTGACAGAAAGAGATAAGAAAGGGACCCAATTCATATGGCTCACCCTGGGTGACTTGATCTCACATTTAACCACAGCAAAATTAAATGTAGCTGGAATGTTAGCATGACAATATGAACTCACTGTGTGAACATGCAGAGTAAACAAGAAATGACTGACAGGGCTCATTTACAAATGCTTCTTCACACATTCAGTGCATGTATATTACAGCAGCAGTCCGGAACTGTGGCAAAATAGGTCCTACTCACAACTGTGTGTGAAACACGAATATAATTCATGTTTTCATCCCTTTGTTGCTGCTGTTGTTGTTGTTGTGGATGAATTTACATGTAGTGTCATGAAATCTCAGTGATTCAATTGCCATTCATCACTTTAATACTGGGGGGAAATATCCAAGAGTGAGATTGACCCCTATGTCTTTGAACATATAAGGGGTACAGTACAATCATATTTCCGTTCCTTTTGAAAACCTAAAAAATTACTATTTTTGTTTTTTTGCTCTCAACATCCCACTGTGGTGCAGATCTCTGAACCCGCCAGTTAGCTATATGCAGGCCTGCTCTCCTCTCCACTCTTCCAATGGCATTCACTTCCTATGGCCTCCTAGAGAGTATTGCTCTGTTCATTAACCTCAGTACACTGGCGTACCCCAGAGCTCTGTTCTCAGCCCTCTGTCTTTTCTCACTCGACGCCCACTCTCTGGGCCATCTCCCTGCCTTTCCCAGTTGCCTCCTATCACTCCTATGCAGATGATACTTGTGCACTTCTTCACATTTTTTCCTTTCTCTGCTCTATCATGCTGATCACAGACTCATCTCCTCCTGTTAGTCTCTGCCAACCACCCGAGGGTGTCCTCCAACTCCTTGCTTTCCTCTCGCACATTAAACAACATTTACATCCTCTCTGAGTAGTTAATCCCTTCCCCTTTACTCCTTTGACAATTTCAAAGAGTGAATATTGTGTTAATGCATTAAATATCACAAAATAATATCTCCATCCAGAGTTGAAAATGACCTTCAACCCACTCTATATTTCTCCAGTGGTACGCACATCAATGCACATTCTTAGAAGTCTCTTTACAAGTTCAGATACATTTGATGTTCTTGAGATGCATCTTGACAACACACAATATATGTTTATTTTAATGATGAGAAGCTTCAGAGAAGGATAAACTTAACATCGAGACAACATCAAGGGCGGAGTTAGCAAGCATGTCTATGGCCTAACACAGCCTCACACCCCCAAAACAATTCCACAATCCAATCTGATAGTCTGAGAGTAATTCTCTCAGAGAGAGATATGAAACCACCCCCCTTCCATACACCAACGTTCTGTCACTGGCAGCTTCCTGCCCAAACCATGCCAGGAACATGGGGAGAAAGGCTTTGTATGCGCAGTGCCTCTGGAAAACTGGGAGCCATGGCACTTCATCACGCATTCCCCTGAAAGGTAATTCATTGGAGTTGGGAACAGATGGTGTGAGCCGTTTACTAATGTGTTGGAACTGGGAATGTCAATGCATTCCTTTCTCCCTGACATATAGGAAAAGGTGGAATCGTCGGAGACATAATGAACTCTGCGTACACAGAAGTACGCTTTTTCATGTCATTCTCAATATTTCATAAGCTGAGAGTCGTGGTTATTTTAAATAATCATTCAGTAAATGATTGTAAATAACTCATTCAGAGTTATTCAGTAAAGAGCCTCAAGCAAGCCACTGTAATGCTGTTTACTCATATATTGAGCATATTAGCTAAGTTATTTAGTTGACAATTTTGAAGACAATAGATCCCTCTCCACATATACAGTTGAAGTCGGAAGATACACCTTAGCCAAATTCAATTAAACTACATTTTTCACAATTCCTGACATTTAATCCTAGTAACAATTCCCTGTCTTAGGTCAGTTAGGATCACCACTTTATTTTAAGAATGTGAAATGTCAGAATAATAGTAGAGAGAATTGTTTATTTCAGCTTTTATTTCTTTCATCAAATTCCCAAATTAGTATTTGGTAGCATTGCCTTTAAATAATTTAACTTGGGTCAAACATTTCGAGTAGCCTTCCACAAGCTTCCCACAGTAAGTTGTGGTGAATTTTGGCCCATTCCCCCTGACAGAGCTGGTGAAACTAAGTCAGGTTTGTAGGCCTCCTTGCTCGCACATGCATTTCAGTTCTGCCCGCAAATTTTCTATAGGATTGAGGACAGGACTTTGTGATGGCCACTCAAATACCTTGACTGTGTTGTCCTTAACCATTTTGCCACAACTTTGGAAGTATGCTTTGGGTCATTATCCATTTGGAAGACCCATTTGCAACCAAGCTTTAACTTCCTGACTGATATCTTGAAATGTTGCTTCAATACATCCACATAATTTTCCTCCCTCATGGCAGCAAAGCATCCCCACAACCTGATGCTGCCACCCTGTCCTTCACGGTTGGGATGGTGTTCTTTGGCTTGCAAGCCTCCCACTTTTTCCTTCAAACATAATGATGGTCATTATGGCCAAACAGTTCTATTTTTGTTTCATCAGACCAGAGGACATTTCTCCAAAAGTACGATCTTTGTCCCCACGTGCAGTTGCAAACCATAGTCTGGCTTTTTAATGGCAGTTTTGGAGCAGTGGCTTTATCCTTGCTGAGTGGCCTTTCATGATATGGCAACATAGGACTTTCCTCCAGCATATTCACAAGGTCCTTTGCTGTTGTTCTGGGATTGATTTGCACTTTTTGCACCAAAGTACATTAATCTCTAGGAGACAGAGCGCGTCTCCTTCCTGAGTGGTATGACGGCTGTGTGGTCCCATGGTGTTTATACTTGTGTACTATTGATAGTACAGATGGACGTAGTACCGTCAGGCATTTGCAAATTGTTCCCAAGGATTAACCAGACTTTTGGAGATCTACAATTCTTTTCTGAGGTCTTGGCTGATTTCTTTTGATTTTCCCATGATGTCAAGTAAAGAGGCACTGGGTTTGAAGGTAGGCCTTGAAATACATCCACAGGTACTCCTCCAATTGACTCAAATGATGTCAATTAGCCTATCAGAAGCTTCAAAAGCCATGACATCATTTTCTGGAAATTTCCAAGCTGTCTAAACTCTTGGAACCCCCAGGACTTTGCCTGCAATATCAGTTCTGTTATACTCACGGACAATATTTTTACAGTTTTGGAAACTTTAGAGTGTTTTCTATCCTAAGCTGTCAATTATATGCATATTCTAGCATCGGGTCCTAAGAAATAGGCAGTTTCCTTTGGGAATGTTATTTTTCCAAAAATAAAAATAGTGCCCCCTAGCTTCAAGAGGTTAAAGGCACCGTCAACTTAGTGTATGTTAACTTCTGACCCACTAGAATTGTGATACAGTGAATTATAAAAGTGAAATAATCTGTCTGTAAACAATTGTTGGAAAAACTACTTGTGTCATGCACAAAGTAGATGTCCTAACCGACTTGCAAAAACTATAGTTTGCTAACAAGACATTTGTGGAATGGTTGAAAAAAAGAGTTTTAATGACTCCAACCTAAGTGTATGTAAACTTCCGACTTCAACTGTAGATATGAACTGTTTAGCTTTATTTCTCTCATGCGTCGTGATAATTTCACATCAACATTGTTCTCGAGTAGAGAATCTCAAAGACAATGGATCTTTAGTGTAGCTCGAGTAGGACAATGCCAGCTGAAATTCTCAGAGTCAAATGGAGAAAAAACTACAGGACTGTCCGTTTGTGTCCCATTTTAACGAAGTGAGTAAACATTGCCTTTGGCTTGAATGTGAGTAAGAAAAATTATGAGTCCATTACGTTCAAAAAACTTTTATGTTACAACTGCTGAGACCCAAGATTCTATCTCTCAGTGTGTAAGAGCACTATACTTTGTGGTTGTACAAAGGAGATGAGAGAAGGAATCAAAATGTATTGTGAATTCAAATCCATCGGGGTCATATGGTGAAGGCATTCAATGGCTGATGAGTTATATCATTTCTTATTTTAGCATCTTCATAATCTGTAATGTACTGTTTTTAACAAGTTAATTGTTTCCTTCAGTTCATTCTCCATCCAACAGAGTAAGACAATGTTACATCACATTTTTCTAATGTCAAAACACTTTAATTGACTTTCTTGCCACAAGTATCCATCTTGAACCCCAGCCCACTCTCCCCCTCTATATCTGTTCCTATCAGCCTAGTGGTTATAGTGTTGGTTGCAAGTTCAAATCCCCGAGCTGACAAGGTATAAATCTGTCCTTCTGCCCCTGGACAGGCAGATTATCCCACTGTTCCTAGGCCGTCATTAAAAATAAGAATTTGTTCTTAACTGACTTGCCTAGTTAAATAAAATAAAAAATATCCTCACCGTTGGTGTTCTCACACTTTTGGCGTAGCCAATGTGGTCTTCTCCCTGCATCCTCAAAATACTTATTTAGCTTTTCACACCTCTGTTTCCTGCTCCCACTCTCAGCCAGTTGGAAGCCGGCAGACTGGCTGCACTCCCTCTGAAACCGAAATGCAGGAGATCCAAAGAACTCCCTTCAGTTCTGATTGCCATCTCTCCAGATCCCCTCATCATCCCTCCTTCATCACACATCTCAACACCATAGCACTTAAATCCTCACACTTTCTCCCAACTCGTACACAATCTGAACCATCAATACCCGTCGGAGGCGCAATCCAATTTGTTCTCTTCTCTCATCTCCCCAACCGTCTCCTCCCTCCCCTTTTCCCTTCATCCCCGCTATACCACCACCTCCTCCACTTCCGTTTCCCCTCTCCCCACTTGTTTTTCACTTTCTGATGATGATTCCTCCTCATCTTTCACTGCAACAATGACTATTATTCACATTCTTTGGCTACAGAAATTATCGTTCCTGCACCACTTTGTGAAAATTTTCAACTGACTCTTTCCTGTCAGCGCTTTAACCCTTGACCCTCCGCTGGGTTTTTGGTATTCATTTTTCCCCCATGTTTCACCAGTCATAGTTGGTATTGTGAACTGAAACTCTGACTATGAAAAAGAAACTGCTTATTCAGATCTACATATTAACTTGACAACTGGCTGATCAGCCACGGATGATTTAGGGAAAACTAGATTTGTGAAACAGATTTGAAGTAGGCCAGATTTGAAAGTTGTCTAAATGACTTGTTGACAATATTTGTCCTTTAGATCAAGTCTGTCAGGATGACAGGATGACATGAGAACCCATACCATGTGAGTACAGGCCTCCTGTGGATATCTTAATATGTATTATTTTTCACAAACACAAGCGATGCAGGGGACTTTCTCCCCATGTCTGATTACAGTGCATTGTGGGATTTTATTTATTTGTGAAGGAGAACAGATGGCATCAGAAGTGATGTGTTTACAACTAAATGGCCCATGAACATTGTGTCCTGACCACTTAGGACCACATTTCTAAAAGATAAAAATCTTCACTCTCTATTAATGTTTTTCCCTTCAAAACCTCCTGTGGGACTTATTCTAGGTTTGAGCAGAGAAGTAATAGGCTTAGGAGGGTAATGTCAACCGTCTCTCAATAATTTAGTTGATGATTATATAATTCATGTCCTTATTGGTTCCTGGGTTATATTCCAGCTGGACATCATGTTTTCAATAATCTATATAATTTGGCATCTTGTCTTTTGACTCCGTGGGGAAACATATTAAAATGAACATGTGGACAAATGGCTGTGAGGAGATGAATGTCACTGCAATTCTCTCATTTACTAACGGCGTTCATCAACCGCTTGTCAGCAAGGGGTTTCATTGGCATATTCTCCATGATGGCCAGCCAATCATAACGCACTCCTCCAGCTCATTGTGACACACTTTGACATTATCAATAAGTGATGAGGTAATGTTGAACATGGCTAATTCTCAGTTTGTAATTGCTTAAAAGAAACACGGACGGTCGACACATGAGATACATAGTAATGAGATAATACCGCTAGATGTTTAAAGGAAAGACGGAAGCCGTCTCCACTATGGTGAGCCTTGTGCGCTTAAAAACCTCCATCATTAATTAACATAACCCTAGTTTTGAGAGTGCATGCATAGACACCTGCAATGTTTGCTGACAGCTTTACTTATACAACATTGAAGCACCCATTAATGCTCAATTAATGTGTGTGTTTAATTAATTCACATGGTTGGAAAACATTAGCAATTAGCATGACATGGCAATGAACACCGGAGCATGATTTGTCTCTCATGGCGTACTCTTCTTAGATCCCGGAGTACATTAATGCTGCTGAATATTATTCCAAAATAAAAGTTCTGCTTCAAATCTACTAATCAAGAGCTGTGTTGTGTTCTTTTGATTCATTGTTTTGAATTTGAATTTGCATAATGTTGCACAGAGGGTTGTAAGGGGTGGAGAAGATGACAGTACAATGGTGTAAACTGTCTGAGACCTTACGGTTTCTCGTGTCTCGATTCTCTCTTTGTCACACATAGTGTTTAATGATGGAATATAATGACTGTGATTCAGGGGCATTTTTACTTAGCAAGCATTAAAGAGAGACAACGTGATTACATGGCAAGTGACACCTGCGTAAAATGTACAGTTAACCATTGGACGTAAAAATGTTTTGCAAAATATCTTTCACAATATAAGAATGGAATCAGATGGTATATTAAACACTTGGCTACTAGACATTTTTGTCACTGCACATTGACACATGGTGACATGATCACTGCTATGCTTTTTGTGCTTTTTAGGGGGAAGAGGGGCAAGGGGGAGTATAATTTGAAATGTTATGAAACATTCTCTATGACTGTCTGTGAAAAACATGGACCAATGACACAGGACAGCATCATTATAGTTGGTCCTCCTGGATAGTGTAAATCTGTGAGGCACTTTCTACCCTTCTTGGCAATTAACTGAGACAGACAGACAGACAGACAGACAGACAGACAGACAGACAGACAGACAGACAGACAGACAGACAGACAGACAGACAGACAGACAGACAGACAGACAGACAGACAGACAGACAGACAGACAGACAGACAGACAGACAGACAGACAGACAGACAGACAGACAGACAGACAGACAGACACGTCTGACAACAAACTGACAACAGGGACTGAACTGTACCGCAAGACTTTCTCTCTCTCTCTGTACAGCTTCCCTTCCACCGTCAAATCATATAAATTGGATACTAACTGGGCTCCAATCCCAAAGGTTCAGGCGTTCATAGCTACTTCGGCACAGATTGTCCAGTGAAATGACTCCTGAAAAACAGATTAAGTGAGCACACCTACTCATCTGGTTTCCAAACTTTCGATAGTAGTTGAAGGGTAATAACGTAGTAGTTAGTGACAAAAGTACATAGCTACATGACTTCTAAGAGGGCAGATGCTTCCCCACTAACACTAACATTTGAGGAAATGCACCAGACAAACTATATCTCTCCTCAGAACATCCAGGGGGCGTTTTGGAAACCCTGCTTTATGGTACTTCAAATAATTCAACATCATAACTAAACACTTCCTCTTGTGGTGCCGACTTGTGCTTCTGAACCAACATAATCACCTATACGTGTTTTACACTTGATACTGTACGTCAGCATTGAGTCTGGTGTAATTGGTATATTTCTAGAGGTTAAAATCACATCATAACCCTGACAGATTAATGTACTCACCTGGAGACAGAGAAGACGGAGAGCCGTTACATCCAGTCATCAATACACTGCAGGTATTTAAGTCATCCTCAGACCTCTGTGCTCTCTCAGGGGAGGCCACGGTTCAATATCCACCTCATCAATTTTTATTTCAAGGCCAGTTGGATTTTTTTCTCCAGTGAAAGGAATAGAATAAACTGTTAAGAATACAGTGTATCTAATTCTACAAGATATTATAATAATAATAATAATAATAATAATAATTTGGGTGTTTATATTCGTCCTATTTCACACATGTACTAGTGTATTAATACACGTGATTGGAAATGTGTTTTTTGCATATCCCACTTTCCCTGAGGAACCCCCGAAGACTGGGGTCATGGCCGGGTTTTATTAGTTCTGCTTGATACTAGCTAATGAATATGAGGTGCTATAGGAAGGACAGTATTTTGTCCAGCATTGCTGAACCGCAACATACAAGTGCAAGGAACTCATAGAAAGCATCATTTGCAAGATCATCATCCTTGAACATGATGTTGTCAATATGACCACCACTTCCATTGTTTTATTTCATGTCAACTTCATACCCACTCCATTAGGCCTATATCATATACGACAGAGGGCTTGACTATGGGTACAAACTGAATCGGTACTGGGGACCGAACAGTATTCGGGTTGAACTGCATTTGGACTATTTTAGAAAGAGGGAGGAAACTAGATTTCTATCTCTTTATTTCATGAGTCCCTCGTCAGTGGTTATCTAATGATGAAGTGCCTGTCTCTGTCTCTTGGTTTTAAAATATTTAGATTTACCATTTAGATTTCACCATTCACCTCACACAGCTCTAAACTAGGCTTATCCTCGGGCCTACAGAGGGGGAGGAGATGAAACATGAAAGTCCAGGATAATCACAACTACTTCGTACCTAGATGAATGGGAGCAGAGAGGGCCGATCTGACAGAAACAGAGAGTGAGAAATACAGAGAGATAGAGATATGTTTCTCTCTAGAGTAGAGACCTGCAGCCCAGGCCAGACCTGCAGCCTAGTTGAGTCATATCTTCTAGTCGTCTAGTCGTACTTTTAATGAGCCAAGTTGTCATAATTCTAAAGAACCCGGCCTGTGCCAAACAATCAAAGTGGGGAGTGTTCAGTCAAAACTGCATGGGAGCTAATGTCTGTATGATCCTTTTAACCACATAGAATTAGGAGAAGAGAAGTAGAAGGAGGGGGACAGATAGAGAGGGAAAGAAAGAAGATTAGGAGGATAAGAGAGAAAGAAAGAAAGAAAGAAAGGATGACCCACGTGCAAGCACGCAGGAGGGTAAATGATTTGCTCTTCTTCTATCCTCTGTCTCTGTTGAGTTCTTCAATTGTAGCCCCTCAAGAGCAGTCTGAAAATACTCTCCCCTGTCAATGTTCTGCCCCTGAACAGGCAGTTAACCCACTGTTCCTAGGCTGTCATTGAAAATAAGAATTTGTTCTTAACTGACTTGCCTAGTTAAATAAAGGTAAAATAAAATAAAAATGTCTAGCGCTACAGCCATCGCAACGCATAAATGAAACAGAAAATGGCAGATATAGTGTACTATGCAGCAACTCGAAAGAACAGAGGGTTAAACAATTCCCTCCCACCCCTCCACCACTCTGAATAAAAAAGCTACAAACTGATGGGGGAAAAATACAAACTTTTCAAGCCAAGGCAAATGTAACCATCAACCACCTTATATAACCATCAAGTCCTTGATGTAGCGATTTGCCTTAGAACATGGTGCAAAATGAAAGCCTGATCCAACTCAGCTCATGTACCACTTGCTGTTGGCTTAATGAGGAGGATTGCGCAAGAGTTTAGACAAGAGAAGGGGTTTATAAGGTTACAGCTTTCTGTGTGTCATACTAGATGTACTGGATGTGTTGGAATCAAACAAACTTTGCCTCAGTAAAGACATTTACAACCTACTTTAGTGCAGTATCAGAAACATCAAGACTATATGTCGTCATCAAAGGATTCCATACAGATGTAGGATCTTAATTTGACCAATATTCAGTCACAGCAAACCAATCCTGCATAAACAGGATTTGAACGTTTAGTCCACAATGTTGCTTGATCGGTGGTTAGCTATAATCTGGCCAAAAGAATGCTGCATGAAAAGTACTGTTAATATAAGCATGTGTTAGTGTGGATTTTCAATTAGCTTATGTAAATCACAAAGCTCAAAATTAACAATAACAACAAAGTGGTCACATTAAGATACTATATCTGTTTGCAGTATTTTGAATTATGGTATGATGTTACTGTTGCCTACATATGCTTAGACATCTGATTCTGCTTTTGTGTACCAATTAAAAGCTTTTAAAAATTTAAATTAAATACAGTACTTCAAAATACTGTGTTTAATTGCATATTATTTTTGGTGATTATTCCATTTGAATTAAATGATCAAGCTAATAAATTGGGGAGTCATTGGAATGCCATTGTTAGTCCTCTGTGTGCATTTGCACTGCCAAGCATAATGGGACAATTAAAAGTCCACTGAGGTGACTTACTGAGTAATCCAACTGTTGGCTTGCCTCTGAATCTAAGCAGAGCTGGTCCTTGTCGGTCCCTGGATTGGAGACCAGATGCTGCTTGATTTGGTGTTGGAAGGCCAGTAGGAGGCACTCTTTCCTCTGGTCTCAGGAGATCCCTGTGCCCCAGGGCAGTGATTGGTGACATTGCCCTGTGTAAGGTGCCATCTTCGGATGGGACCATAAATGGGTGTTCAGACTCTCACTATAGATATCATAAGAGTATGTGTGTTAACCCCGGTGTACTGGCTAAATTCCCAAACTGACCCTCATACCATCAAGGCCCCCTAATCATCCCCAGCTTCCAATTGGCTCATTCATCCCCTCCTCTCCCCTGTAACTATTCCCCAGGTCGTTGCTGTAAATACAAATGTGTTCTCAGTCAAAGGTTTGTGTCAAAAATGACTCCCTATATGACTCCCTACACTACTTTCAGATCCCTTTGGGCCATGGTAAAAAGTTGCGCACCATATAGTTAATAGGGGACAATTTCAGAAGCATAAATGGCAATCAAGGTCAACAACAACAAATAAAATCAAACAATCTTGCCACTAAGCCCGAGTTCGCTCATAAACACAGTGTGATTTCTCTTGAAAAAAGCAGATAACTTGCCAAGACGGTTTCCGATTCCAGCAGATTTCCTTAGAATTGTATTATACATGTATGGCATTTTGTGTCTGTAAGCACAGGAATAAAACTGAGATTTTTGGATATAAATATGCACATTATTGAACAAAACATACATGTATTGTGTAACATGATGTCCTATGAGTGTCATCTGATGAAGATCATCAAAGGTTAGTTATTAATTTTATCTATATTTCTGCTTTTTGTGACTCCTCTCTTTGGCTGGAAAAATGGCTGTTTTTTCAACGTGGCTATGATCTAACATAATCATATGTTGTGCTTTCGCTGTAGAGCATTTTTGAAATTGGACACGATGGGTAGATTAACAAGATGTTTATCCTTCATTTGCTGTATTGGACTTGTTAAAACCTCTGTTTATGTCCCATAAACATCACAATTGCTCCTTTTGTTCGATTAATTCCGTCCATATATGTCGAAAATGTCCATTTATAAAGCGCGTTTGATCCAGAAAAAACAGCTTACAAAAACGCAACGTCACTACAAAATATTTCAAAAGTTGCCTATAAAATTTGCCAAAATATTTCAAACTACTTTTGTAATACAACGCAAGGTATTTTAAAATGTTAATAATCGATCCAATTGTAGACGGGGAAATCTGTATTCAATACAGTAACAAAAAGAAACCAGCACTGCTTTTCAAGTCTTGTGCAACTCACAAAAGTGTCCCCAGTTCCGAGTTGGCCTACTAGTTCATAGCACAAAGGAATAACCTCAACCATATTCCAAAGACTGGCGACATTGTGTGGAAGCGGTAGGAAATGAAAATCGGTTCCTATTAAATATCCAATGGCAAAGACAGTATAGTGAACAGAGAGGGGGGGAAATTTAAAAGAAAATCTTAACAGTTTGTCCTCAGGGTTTTGCCTGCTACATAAGTTCTGTTATACTCACAGACATGATTCAAACAGTTTTAGAAACTTCAGAGGGTATTCTATCCAAGTATATGAATAATATGCATATCTTACTGTGTATTCTTGGCATGAGTAGCAGGAAGTTGAAATTGGGCACGCTATTTATCAAAATGTGAAAATTCTGCCCCCTAGCTTTAAGAGGTTTTAATGTGTGAAAGTTACATATTTCTTAAATGGAGACAGTAGATACAGCTGGTCTGTTGTAATATAATAAAGAAAGTAGATCTAGCTGGTCTGTCATAATATATTCAACCTTATGTTCCCTGTACTCTATATATATCTGTTTATTATACCTGTTGATACAGGGATCATTTGTGAAACTATTCTAACTGAACATTTTCTTTCACAGTGACACTGACTCCGAATGGGAACCCCCAGTGCCAAGGTGTCCATGGATGAACTGAAGCTGGTTCATCCAGCCGGACACCTGTTGTCTCAGCACTACTGGGGCATGGACCGCAAATAATGTCCCCATTCCAACTGCAATAAAGGACTACAAAAGAGCATGGGAGGTTTGGACCTGTCAGATGTGCTGATAGGCTATTACAATGTTCTCCATGAGACGATAAAATGTTACAAGATCTTCTTCTTGAAAATAAAAGACAGCCGCACACTCTAGGAGCTCAGATGCAAACATTTAATTACCAACATTTTGACAGCCAAGCTGTCTTCATCAGGGTATAATCACAAACACTGCGGGATGACTCGTTTATATAGTGTCAAAAGACACAGGTGTCTGTAATCATGGCCAAGAGTAGCCTAATATCATTGGTTAATAATCAAATATTAAAATGTCATGCAAAGAACAGCACAAGACCTTCTTCTATCATTTCATCGACATTGCTGTGGTGAATGCATTCATCCTACACAAGGAAATGGCTAAGAGCTGTGGAAAGCCCCCCATCTCACAGCTAGCCTTCAGAGAGCTGCTCATCAAGGAGCTTGCTGGCTACAGCTCCACAGCACCACTGCACCACGTTCTGGCCCCTCTACCTCTGTCCCTCCTCTACCTCTGTCCCTTCTGAAGTCCCCCATCACCTGCACCACATGCTTGGTGACCCTCTGCTTTAAAGCAGAAAGAGACTGCTATGGCACCTGACATCAGCAGCACAATATTGTGTAGAGGACTGAGGGTCTTCCAAATATTGAAAGTGTTATTTTGTAAATGTATATATTTTTTTCTTCAGGTATTTTCTCCATTTTGTTTTTTTTGGGGTGTGTGTGTTAGATTACCCTTTTGGTATTTTGGCCACTTGGGTACATTTGGGCTACTTGTGTGGGACACCTGGGTGACTTCATAATAAATGTCATGTAGCACACTCATTTTATAAGGTATCATTCTGAAACTTTTCACAAGCACTGTTGCCCTCTTGTGTTTTTCACCGAAATTGTCCCCATCATCCTATCTGAATGTTTGTTTTGTCTTGTTCATTTTAAAGATGATGCGACAATAAAATGAAAAAATGTATGTTTTTTTCATTGTTTTATCTAAACCAGATCTATTGTGTGTTATTCTCCTACATTCATTTCACATTTACACACACTTCAGAGTGTTTTCCTTTCAAATGGTACCAAGAATATGCATATCCTTGGTTCTGTGCCTGAGCTACAGGCTGTTAGAGTTGGGTATGTCTTCAGGCGGAAATTGAAAAAAGTAGGGATTCCTGTAAGAGATTAATAGAAAATGACTCAAGTAATAGTCACCCAGTACTACTTGAGTAAAAGTCTATAAGTATTTGGTTATAAATATATTTAGGTATAAAAAGTAAATTATATTTCTAAATTATACATTTAGAATCAATGTTAAAAATATAAATCATTGAAAATTCCTTAAATTAACATAACCTGACAGCACAATTATTAATTTAATTTTTTTATGTTTTTAATAATCCAATACCCCCAAAAACTACACCATGTTCTAAGTACTTTAAATTGTTTTTAATTAAGTACTGTACTTTACACCACTGAGTATGAGTACTGATCTAGGATCAGTTTAAATCACAATGATTAAGGGGGGAGCTGATGCTAGATCAGCATTGTGCTTGAGTCGCTTTGTGAATGTGTGACCTGGGTCACTTAGACCGTTAGGCTACAGTACATCATACTGATAGTGTTATGGTCTGCTTTAGCTGTAGATAGAGGGCACCAACTGAACTTCGAGCACTTTGTGATGACAACAATGTCAGACTGATGACAGCAATGTCAGACTGATGACAGCAATTTCAGACTGATGACAGCAATGTCAGACTGATGACAACAATGGCTGAACGATGAAAATCAGGGCAGACGTTGGCAGAGTTAGACCTTTCTATGTATATCTCTGCACATTTCCCAATGTTGTCACTACGTTTTCCATCTTTAAAGCATCTCCACCATCCATACCCCATACAGTATCTACCATCAATACCCCATTTAGTACAGTATATACCATCAATACCCCGTAGAGTATCTACAATCAATACCCCAGACACTGACACTTCATAACAGCATAATAAACAACCTTTTCAACAGGTAGAAATATCCAGATGAATGACACATTCCAGAGATGAGCCAATGTGCCAATGAGTCTACTACCACACACACACACACACACACACACACCCTCTCCATCAGACCTCCATTCCTTCCTCAAATTCCTCCCATATGATGAGAGAGAGGGTGGCAGCGGTGGTACGATGTGAGAGGAAACACTCTCGTCTCTGCAGGCTGCCTGCTACAATAAATGAAAAGATCACATTATATATTTATATACATTTATATGATATATTTAGTTCCAAGTCATGAGGATTCTGTCCCCAAGGGCAGACATCCCCCTGTTGTTACTAGCGTGTTCTCCTGGGAGCATTCATTTTGTTTGGTATACATAACAAAAGGACAACAATGTAAAGCTACCCAACCAGACTTTTTTCCCTCAAAGCCTGCATGCAGTTTGTATTGCTTGGGGTATTTATCTGTAAACATGGGGAATGAACTCTTGAGGAAAGTTGTTTATAGGTTTAATTAAATGAGAGGATAAGAAAGGAAAAGCTAAAGGCAAAAGCATTATTCTAGGTATTAAGAGGATGTTATTGTTGGCTATTGTTTCAAAGGAACAATGGTTTAATGTTAAAAAGCATTTTGGTGTGTAATTTTGCTTCACATGCTGTTATGTTGTGCCGAACAAGAGTAATGACAGTAGACATTGTTTAGGAAGCATGGTACTTGTAAAACAAATACATATAAATACACAGTCCCTGTAGCAGACCAGGGGGTTTGGTCAAAATGTTTACACAGATGACACACGGACAGAGTAGGATTAGATCGGTTTCAAGGGTGTTCATTTGAAAAACAAACCAAAAGAAAAGAAGTCTTCTGTGCTGCAGGTCTTGCTGCATCCTGTGGGGGACAAAAACTGAACTCCCTCCTTTTACCTCTGGAACCGTCCCCAACTCTAAGGGATTAACCTTTCTTCACCCAGCCCCTCCTCCGTGTGCTTCCCTTCTGGCAGCTTTATGGGACCCATTCAGCTGGTGAGCAATCAGCCCTTGATGACTCACCAACCACAATCAGCTCCAATTAGTCCTGGCCGGAGAGTCCGTTGAGACCTGACACAACCAGCAGAGGGAGCCATCGCCACGTGATGTATACTCCATCTGTTACCAGACCTCGACAAGTCTCCCCCTGCTGGCTGACCTGCTGTACGCCACACATACCCCCCATTAGCTCTGTCTGGGAGGGTAATGTCATCAGTGAAATGTATGTCTCCCTTCTCGATAGGGCATCTGCATTTCCATGCTTCGCCCCTGACCTGTGCACAACAGAAAAAGAGAAGCGTTGAAGGGACAAGAACCACCTGGTGACCCGATTGTTTGTGTCCCTTGAGCATGGTCCGTGACCAGGGTGAAGTGGGTACCTAACAATTAATACTTGAGAGTGTCTAGCGCCCACTTCACCGCTAGACACTCTTTCTCAACAGTAGAGTACTTTTTCTCTCTGGGTATCAGTTTTCAGCTTGTGTACATGATCGGGGGCTTCTCCCCATTGTGTATCTGGGACAGAACCGCCCCTAGTCCGGTGTCACATGCATCCATCTGGACCAACATTGGCACCTGGAAATCGGGCGTTACGAGAATCGGATGGGAGCACAGCGCTTCCTTCAGGCGCCTGAACGCCGCTTTGGTCTCGTCCATTGGACACTGTGTTAACAACCCTCCAGGCAAGACGTGGGAAGAAATCGACAGGTGGGCGGCCGACCCAGAGAGAGTGCAGGCGCCCGCCTGGGATTCGCTTCAGCAGTGCGAAGAGGGCTACAGGCTAATGGAGTCAAAAAGGAAAACACGGCGACGCAGAGCGAAAACCGAAAGTAACGGGGGAGACCGCAGAGAGAGAGTGGCTGAGTCAGGAGTCAGACCTGAGCCTACTCTCCCTGTTAATCGTGAAGAGCAGTTGCAGTGGGAGAGGCTGCACCACTTAGAGATTTGGACATGGGAGGAGGAATTAGACGGAAAAGGACCCTGGGCGCAGCCGGGAGAATATCGCCGTCCCAAGGATGAAATAGACGCAGCTAAAGCGGAGAGGCGCAGGTATGAGGAGGCAGCACGGCGACGCGGTTGGAAGCCGGAAAAGCAGCCCCAAAAAATTAATGGGGGGGGGGGCTAGAAGGGAGAATAGTTATGCCAGGTAGGAGACCTGCGCATACTCCCTGCGCTCACCGTTGGGCTAGAGAGACTGGGCAGGCACCGTGTTATGCTATGGAGCGCGCGGTGTTTCCAGTGCGGATGCAGAGCCAGGAGCGGCACATACCAGCCCTTCCTATTGGCCGGGCTGTATTTAATTAATTAATTTATTTTGCTCCTTTGCACCCCATTATTTTTATTTCTACTTTGCACATTCTTCCATTGCAAAACTACCATTCCAGTGTTTTACTTGCTATATTGTATTTACTTTGCCACCATGGCCTTTTTTGCCTTTACCTCCCTTCTCACCTAATTTGCTCACATTGTATATAGACTTGTTTATACTGTATTATTGACTGTATGTTTGTTTTACTCCATGTGTAACTCTGTGTCGTTGTATCTGTCGAACTGCTTTGCTTTATCTTGGCCAGGTCGCAATTGTAAATGAGAACTTGTTCTCAACTTGCCTACCTGGTTAAATAAAGGTGAAATAAATAAAAAAATCAATTTCACTGTTTTCGGGAGGTGGGCCCTGGTTAGATCGGTGAGGGGGGAAGCTATATCCGCAAAGTTGGGGATAAACCGGCTATAGTATCCTGCCAGTCTGAGGAAGGACTGGACCTGTATCTTGGTGCATGGAATGGGCCAGTCAAGTATCGCATGAACCTTCTCTCCTGGGACATTCCCCCATCCGATCAAATTCCCCAGGTACTCCACCTCCTCGAACCCTAGTTTGCATTTCTTGGGGTTCGCTGGGGTTCGCTGTCAACCCACATGGCTGTCCACATGGCTGTCATCCGCTCCATCATCATCTCCACATGCTCTTCCACGCTGCTTAAGGGGGTCGGCTGGGCTTCCCACACCTTCTTGGCAAGGTTCAGTAGGCCGCGTGGCCTCCTCCCGTGAAGGAGTCCGAAAGGGGCAAAACCAGTGGAGGACTGGGGTACTTCTCGGATTGAGAATATTAGGTGGGGTTCCCAGTTCTTCCCGTCCTTCTCAATTACCTTCCATTTGAGCGCTGTATTGAACCGCTCAACAAGCCCATCCATCTGCGGGTGAAAGACGGAGGACCGAATCTGCTTGATCTGCAGGAGAGTACACAAATCTTTCATTAGGTGGGACATAAACTCAGTACGTTGGTCTGGCAGGATCTCGTTTGGTAGAACTCCATGTTTCAGCGTAAACTGGCTCAAACCAGAATAGAAAGAGGACAAGTACATTAGGGTGTCTAGTTTGAGAAACAGACACCTCACAAGTCTACAACTGGCAACTTCATTAAATAGTACCCGCAAAACACCAGTATCAACGTCAACAGTGAAGAGGAGACTTTGGGATGCTGGCCTTCTAGGCAGAGTTCCTCTGTCCAGTGTATGTGTCCTTAATCTTGTATTTTTATTGGCCAATCTGAGATATGGCCTCTTCTTTGCAACTCTGCCTAGAAGGCCTGTTCTGTGAAGGGAGTAGTACACAGCATTGTGCGAGATCTTAAGTTTCTTGGCAATTTCTCACATGGAATAGCCTTCATTTCCCAGAACAAGAATAGACTGACGGTGTGGGAAGCCCAGCCGACCCCCTTAAGCAGCGTGGAAGAGCATGTGGAGATGATGATGGAGCGGATGACAGCCATGTGGCCAGTGGTAAAGGACGAGATTCAGAAGAAAGTGCTTTGTTTCTGCCATTTTGCGCCTGTAATCGAACCCACAAATGCTAATGCTCCAGATACTCAACTAGTCTAAAGGCGGACAGTTTTATTTCTTCTTTAATTAGTACAACAGCTTTCAGCTGTGCTAACATAATTGCAAAATAGTTTTCTAATGATCAATTAACCTTTTAAAATGGTAAACTTAGATTAGCTAACACAACAGGCCATTGGAACACAGGAGTAGTGGTTGCTGATAATGGGCCTCTGTACGCCTGTGTAGATATTCCAGCTACAATAGCCATTTAAAACATTAACCTTGTCTACACTGTATTTATGATCAATATGATGTTTTTTTAATGGACAAAAAAATTGCTTTTCTTTCAAAAACAAGGACATTTCTAAGTGATCCCAGACTTTTGAACGGTAGTATAAACATATTGTGTGTGTGAAGTACTAGATGGTCTTTACAATGCTTGTTGGCACATCATTTATGTGGCATTGGGCAAGTCCATTCAGATGCCCTTGCCCAATACCCATATGCATTTACATCATATAGCATAAGCTTTGCCCTACTGTTGATATTGCCAATTTGAAGATCATAGGACTTTAACGTAGGCTTTTCATGTCACAGCATCAACCAATTCAAACTACCAACTAAAACGCATGAATCAGCCCACTGATTCAGAAAGAGATGAACTAGTCACACTGTGACTGTGTCCCCAATGGCACCCTATTCCATAGTGAACTACTTTTGACCGGAAAGAACCCTTATGGAATATGTGAATATCATGCAGTACTCTATAACCGAAATACAACATCAATATCATCAATATACCACATAGACATCTGAGTCTAACGTAGAGTAATACCACAGTGGTTCAAATGACACAAATATGCAACATCTGTGTGGTTTAAACTGCATTAGTGTCAGCCAGGTGTTTTGAACAAATACCAAAATGTCTTTCCATGTATGAATATATTACCATGGTGTACTATCTAGATCAATGTTGTCCCATTCTGGCCATGGGGACATACAGACTATTATTCCAGACCTGCACTACCACCTGATTCAACATTACAAGGGTTGGATGATTAATGATTAGATGTTATTGCAGGTGTGTTAGTGCTCAGGTGTGTTAGTGCTCGGCTGGAGCAAAACCCTGCACATACTGTGGGTCCCCAGGACCAGGATTACATAACACTGATCAGACCGAGTGAAACCCTTACGGAATGTAAGATCTCCTGTAATATCATCCTTTATCTAAGATGTTATATGTGGACCAGTACAGTTTACAACAGAAGTGAAAAGCCACATTGCCAACATTGTAACTGTACTGCAGGCAGCAGCAGTAGGTACATGAAAGGAGATGAGAGGAGTTTCATTGTGCGTCAGCATTCTCTTTGACCACAGGAAGACCTTTAGCTAGCTAGCCGAGGGGGGTAGAGGAACTATCAGCTACAACCTCCCTCGCTATTTCCCACAGGACTCTCCTACTCCTTCCCTCTCTCTCCTTCCTTCATAAGTACAGTTGAAGAAGTTCTGAGTACCAACAGTCTTGTACTGCTATGGCATCAAGGAGGGAACATCACTGGATCGAGTATATTGCCGCAATGCCAGTTTTTCCCTACATTGGCTGGATAACATGAAAATGTAGCATCATATTGTAAGCTATGGCCCGAAACACAAGAATCTAGGCCTATACTCAGATTCGTATATTCATGCATCTTGTTAGAGTCAGTTGTAGGCAGTAGAAACAAGCATGACATATGTGGATATCATGCAGTACTCTATAACCGAAATACAACATCAATATCATCAAGATACCACGTAAACATACTACAGCCAGGGCCATCTAGCAATTCTGCCAAATGCCAAATGGGCTGGACCATTTTGTAGGTGGGTGGGCTCGTTGAAATTGACACACACACAAAAAAATGGCATATAAAAAAACAAAATTGTGACATGGCATCAGCAAAGAGACCTGCTGCGACTCTGTCATCAGTCAGATAGACAATATCATGTATTTTAAACCTGAAAGGGTGCCGATAAACGTACAGTAGAAAGAGCACATTCTACATTGTCACCTCACTCACTGTGAGTTGGTAGGGCAGATTGTGACGTAGGCTGATGTGGATAAAATGCCTGGGCCGAATTCCCCTGACTACAGCACACCATTATGTAGAGGAATTGCAGGAATTGCTGCATGATTAAAAAACGTGGTGACATTTAAGTCACCAGTATCCCCAATATATCAATCACTGACCTTGATCGAAAGATTGTGAAGTTTAACTCCAAAATAATTAACCTGCACTAATTAACTGCAAGGTACCTTTATGCAAAAGCAGGAGTTTTATTGAATTTGAAGATGTATCAAATATACCAGTGAAAACCTGAAGGTCCTCGTTAATTACAAAGCCAGATTAATATCCTTTGTTTGGCCTCCTTTTCTTTCCCCACTTAGAAAAAGAGAGGGAGAGCGGAATGAGAGAGTGAGGGGAAACAAATAGAGAAAGAAAGAGGGTGGAAAAGTGAGGGAAAGAGAGAAAGTTAAAAAGACCAAAAGCAGAAGAGAAGAAGAGAAAGAGAGTGGAGAAGAAGAGGGAGAACAGAAGAGAAAGAGAGTGGAGAAGAAGAGGGAGAACAGAAGAGAAAGAGAGTGGAGAAGAAGAGGGAGAACAGAAGAGAAAGAGAGTGGAGAAGAAGAGGGAGAACAGAAGAAAAGAAGAGAAAGAGAGTGGAGAAGAAGAGGGAGAACAGAAGAGAAGAAGAGAAAGAGAGTGGAGAAGAAGAGGGAGAACAGAAGAGAAGAAGAGAAAGAGAGTGGAGAAGAAGAGGGAGAACAGAAGAGAAAGAGAGTGGAGAAGAAGAAGGAGAACAGAAGAGAAAGAGAAAGACATCAGAGGGGAGGGATGATCAGAGGAGCTGAGCAGAGAAAAGGAGAGAGGTTTCCTCTGTATGATGGTGGTTAATTACCAGGACAGTTCAAAACAATCTTCCCTCCTCCCTCAGTGATCATGCCCCAAGCCAGTATCCTACGCCACTACAGCCTCCCGGGACGGAGACAGATTGTACACCGCATCCTGTTACTGTTTATTATCTATCCTGTTGCCTAGTCACTTTATCCCCACCTATATATACATATCTACTATACCTCAATTAACTTGTACCCTTGCACATCAACCCGTGTACTGTATATAACCAAGTTATCATTACTCATTGTGTATTTATTCCTCTGTTATTATTTCTCTATTATTTCAACAAAGAAAAATGATCTGCATTGTTGGCAAAGGATCTGTTAGTAAGTAATTACATTGTTAGTCTACACCTGTTGTTTACGAAGCATGTGACAAATACAATTTCATTTGATTTGATCCCCCAATGGCTGCATTTAGACAAGCAGTCCAAGTCTTATATTTTTTTTATATCAGTTCAGCTCTGGAAAATGATCTGATGTGAAAAGATCTGACATGATTGGTCAAATGACCAATTAGTGGGAAAGAAAATCAGAATTGGGCTGCCTGTGTAAACGCAGCCATTGGAGAGCATTTCTAATGTGACCTGACTTTCTCTCTCTCTCCTCCTTCTCTGTCCCCCTCTCTTTCTCTCGGAGTCCAGAAATCCAGTTTTGTCATACATGTTTACAACATGGAAACTGATTAAATAGAGAAAAGGATCCACACTCTTAGAAGAAACCCAGTGGGCAAAACTATGGAATACTGGTTGAACAAATGTAATAATGACTGTTGTAATGACGTAATCAAAACCAGTTTTGCCCTCTGGGAAGGGTGCACAGAAATAAAGCAGTTTATTCCATTTTAGACATGAAGATGTGTATTCCATACAGGAATCTTAATTGGAACTTAAGGTTTAGGACCCATGACCCATGCATTGTGGGGGAAGACTGCTTAGCCGCCTCCATCTTGGCTCCCTAATGTAGCATTCATCTCTCATCCCAATAGTGGATTTATGATGACATAGTTGCCAGAGGCCTGAAGAGAAATGACCAGAGATTAATGACTTGTTGAACTGGGGGAGGCTCCCAACATAGACTTTGCGATGCATGCAATGTTTATTCCACATGTATGGATGTTGTTAGACATGAACCGAAACAAGAACCTGAGGCACAGGTTTGTCCAACAGGTCTCTCAACCTCTCTCTTTCTCTCTCTGGCCCTATTTTCCCACATATGGCATATTTCACAATATGGCTCAAATTCGTAAGTTGAATTACCTATATTGCAATTGCTTCAAGGCTATTGATAATATCGGATGGCGTTGTCGTTGACTGTGCGGTAAAGCAAGCCACACGTTAGGACAAACTTGACAGGCAAACACAAAGCAAAGATTGGCCAGCAGAAGCCTCAGGCAAGGTGCTAAATACATTGGCTTTTAGTGGCTACTGTAGTACTTAATTTGGAGTTATATACGTCCTTGTTTTGAAAGCTAATTTACCCACGATACCCTGGGAGAAAATGGCCGCCGGTCTGTCACGTTAAAAAAGTGAAGTGAAGTGAAGAAAAGGATAAAAGGAGAGAGAAAAACAGGAAAAAGATGGAATCCCTCAGACGAGTTGCTTGATTTGATGGAAGGGACACTTGGAGGAGAGAGGAAGGAAAGGGAGGCAAAATTAGATTGAATTCAATAATTCCTTGAGTTCCTCGTCCTTTTGGAGACTTGGATCCATCTGGAGACTTGGAGAGTACAGCCAATTCACACAGATTCTCTCTTTCAATTTAGGAACCATATGCTGCTGCTTAACCTTTCTGGATTTCTGTCACATGGCAGACTACTGTGCTATACTGGCAAGCATTTGTGAAAGAGTTAGAAGACTGTGCATGACGAATGTTAATTGTAATGTTTACTTCCAAGAAGAGATCATTGACTTAATTCAGCATGAAAGGAATGGATTCAGGAGTATCGTATTGGTCCCTTGTGTCACATACAGACTCCTGTATTATTTGACAACTATGCAAACAGCTATCTAATAAACATGCAATGAAAAATGGATCCAAGAACTGTGAACATTGCACAGCATGTGAACTATTCAAATATAGTAAATCCAAATAGCTTCACTGTCTGCAACTCCCTATCCACCCTCAACAATCTGGTATAAAGACAGTCAGTTTGATAAAACAGTCTGTTGAGGTTTACAACAACAGGAACCACACTGAAATGAGAGATAGAAGGGAGTGAATGACTTCAGACCAGAAGCTGTTCAAAGCTACGTTGATCTACAGCCACACACACACACACACACACACACACACACACACACACACACACACACACACACACACACACACACACACACACACACACACACACACACACACACACACACACACACACACACACACACACACACACACCCACGGCCAAACACGCATGCACGCACGCAGACACACACACACACTGAGCTACGGCCACACACACACACAAGTACACACTAAGTTATGGCCACACACACACACCACCAATGATCAAAATGCACATTTTCAAAACACTAGACACAAAACTCACAACCAATGATCAAAATGCACATTTTTCAAAACTCTAACACTTTTTTCCAATTGCTTGTATACAATACACATAAAGCTAAGATCCTTTGTTCATTGAATTAAAATCACCTGTCCAAAATGACACAACTTAACATCAAAGTATTACCATTTCAAAATGCAATTCACACATTACATCTGAGATGACTGTCTATTCAGTTAATGACAATGTTCTAAATATCAACTGATACAACTGCCCAAAATGATACATAACTGTTGCATTACTCTAAATGCTTTTTAAAAGGTTTTATGGAAACTGACAAACAATATTCCATGTTTAGATCATGAAAGTTTCAGGATAATGAGATCCATTGACACCAATTACCGTGGAACATGAACCAATTGGACTACATTATCTATGGATGTAATATTTCATCAACATTCTTTATCAGACACTGTTTCTATTGAATTCCTGCACACTCTGTAGGCTACATATGTATTGACAGACACATATGACTGATCATTTAGACAACACATGGGTTTGACATGTGAGAAATAGAGATGATTGAGACAGATACCGTAGTTACAGAGATTCTACATCTAGATTCAACCCGCATGGTTCTTCCTTAGCTCCCTCTACTTCCCAATCAGTCACTTTTAAGCACTTAATATCTAATTGTAGATTATGGCTGAGGCATTGTGGGGTTTCTGTGTGTGTGTGCGTGTGTGCGTGCGTGCATGCGTGCGTGTGTGTGCGTGCGCGTGTGTCTGTGTGTGTGCGTGTGTCTGTATCTCTGTATGTGTGTGCATATGTGTGTGTGTCTGTGCGTGAGTGGGTGTGTCTGTCTCTGTATGTGTGTGTGTAGTCCGAGTGCCCCACACAGCCCTCCTCAGGACACCAGTAGTTTTTTGATTCAAAGACTTCCCTCTTGATAAGCATTAGATAAATAATAAGATAGTTCTCTCTTTGACTGTTTAAAAAAAAAGTTATTTTGATCAAATGTAAGCATCGGATGCTCTGTGAGCTCTATGAGGGGGGCTGTTGTTGGTTTGAAATGTTTAGTTTTTCAGTTTTTCTGTTAAACTGGCTTGACTATAAATGTTTGCTAGTTAGACTTCTGTATCGACCGTGTTCAGCGTTACGTCTTTGTAGCAATAAAACACACTAGAATCAATTTCTATGAAGTCCTACAGCAGGCCTACAACAGCATCATAACACCTTGGACGGGCACCCTAATTGTATAATTGTGTATCCGCAGATTATAGATTAAGACTTTCATAAAAAATCAAATAACTGTCCTAACCACTTTAACAAATATGAAAGTTACAGAGGGTCAAAGATCATTCCCCCAAGACATGCTAACCTCTCACCATTACAATAGGGGGAGGTTAACATGTCTCTCTTTGATCTTTGACCCTATTTAACTTTCTCAATTATCATTATTCACGCTTCATTCGGGATTATCCGTAATCATGGTCGCATCCACAAGTGTTTAGAAACTAACTCTAATCTTATTTACAATACAATTAAATCCAAAATGGCACTATGCATTATTTACGATTAATTTCTATTGGGCACAAAATTAATCTGCAACACAACCAAAATTAACTGCAATTGCTTCCAACAAGTTTGTAGAGTCACAAGCTCGATGTAGTCATTTTGTGCCAGGAATATAGGACCAAATATTAAACTCTTGACTACTTTATTTATAAGAATCTTTAGGGGTTTCAAAAATGTTTACCCCTTACCTTTATGATTAAAATGTAATTATTAGTTAAACAAAATGTATTTCTCTGAGCATTTGTATTTTGTATAGAATAATGTAATTTTAATATAGTTTAATAGTTTTTAGCATACGATATAGCTCAGTATTTATAATAGCCAGCCTTTAGTATTAGACACACTCCTGAGGTTTTCTACACTGTGATGCTCCCAACCCCTCTCGACATGTCAGTGAATGGTTTGACATCACAGCAGCTCTTTGGTGCCCATCTCTCTTAGCTTGGGGACGGGGGTAACTGTCGTTCCCGGGCCTCCCGAGTAACGCAGCGGTCTAAGGCACTGCATCGCAGTGTTGCGGCGTCACTACAGCTGAGGGTTCGATCCCAGGGTGTGTCACAACCGGCCGTGACCAGGAGTCTCATAGGGCGGCGCACAATTGGTCCATTGTGTCCAGGTTTGGAGAGGGTTTGGTCAGGGGGCTTTACTTGGCTCCTCGCGTTCGAGGAACTCCTTGTGGAGGCCCGGGTGCCTGCATGCTGACCTCGGTCGTCAGTTGGACGGTGTTTCCTCCGACAAATTGGTGTGGAGAGTTAAACAAGCGGGTGTTAAGAAGCAGCTTCGGAGGACGCATGACTCAACCTTCGCCTCTCCCGAGCCTGTTGGGGAGTTGCAGCGATGAGACAAGACCACAAATGGATCGCAATTGTATATCACGAAACTGGGACAGAAAAAGGGGTAAAATTACAACAACAAACATTTTTTCAATTAAAATGTTGTTGACAACTTCGGACACGCTCAAGTTGCAGCAATGGCGGCTCATACATTTCATGAATATTGCAGCTGGCATGGCGATGACATAAAATATTATATTAATTTAATCTCAGGAAGGAAGATATTTGAATGCCTTTCCTGTTGACTAATAAGAAAAGGTAGATACCTCTGTCTTCTGCTAGGTTAATCTTGAGTCGTTACAGTAGCAGAATCGTTTTTTTGTTTCAATCATAGCTGCTTTGACTAATCTCTATTCTACAGGGTGCTTGTCAAATGTCAGGCAGTGTTAATATTAAGTGTAGCTTGACTTTTGCATGTATGTATAGTACATGTAGTACATTTACATTACATACAGGTTAAGTCAAGCATAGACACACTATAGCCATGCTGTCATACTAACAAATGTCTGCAGTTTGTTCAATCACACAAAGCCTGCTGTGTTCTTATAATCAAATCAAATGTTTTTACAAAGCCCTTTTTACATCAGCAGGTGTCACAAAGTGCTTATACAGAAACCCAGCCGAAAACCCCAAACAGCAAGTAATGCAGTTGTGGAATCATGGTGGCTAGGAAAAACTCCCTAGAAAGGCAAGACGCCTAAAGTGGAACCAGGCTCTGAGGGGTGGCCAGTCCTCTTCTGGCTGTGCTGGGTAGACATTATAAGATTACATGGCCAATAAGGTCAGATCGTTCATAAATGACCTGCAGGGTCAAATAATAATCACAGTGGTTGTAGAGGGTGCAACAGGTCAGCACCTCAAGAGTAAATGTCAGTTGGCATTTCATAGCCGAGCATCCAGAGGTCAAGATCGCAGGTGCGGTAGAGAGAGAGAGAGAGAGAGAGAGAGAGAGAGAGAGAGAGAGAGAGAGAGAGAGAGAGAGAGAGAGAGAGAGAGAGAGAGAGAGAGCCTGCTGTGTTTCTATAATCACACGGCAATACAGATTCAAAAACAAACCAAATCCATTCAAACTGCACTTGCTGAAACACTGCTTACAATATGAATGAAAAATACAGAGAGTTCACCGGTTAGATTACATTATCTTTCATAGCTGACCTGCTCTACAAATGCTTCCTTATCTGTCAAGCCATGTATCACTAAATTCAATTAGGCCCACATAAACATTTTCACGTGTGGCAAGCGAGCTGTGAACGGGAATGGTATCGAACAACCTCGGCCGAGACTGAGACTGAGACAGGAGAGAGTAAGAGAAAGCTATTTAAATAGAGACTGAGGCCGAGACTGAGACTGAGACAGGAGAGAGAAAGAGAAAGCTATTTAAATAGAGACTGAGGCCGAGACTGAGACTGAGACAGGAGAGAGAAAGAGAAAGCTATTTAAATAGAGACTGAGGCCGAGACTGAGACTGAGACAGGAGAGAGAAAGAGAAAGCTATTTAAATAGAGACTGAGGCCGAGACTGAGACTGAGACAGGAGAGAGAAAGAGAAAGCTATTTAAATAGAGACTGAGGCCGAGACTGAGACTGAGACAGGAAAGAGAAAGAGAAAGCTATTTAAATAGAGACTGAGGCCGAGACTGAGACTGAGACAGGAGAGAGAAAGAGAAAGCTATTTAAACAGAGACTGAGGCCGAGACTGAGACGGTGGTGGTAGAGACTATTTTTAATTTAAGTAGGCAAGTCAGACTAGGGATATTACAGTTTTTTTCAATTGCTAACATGCTGTAATGGGGTCCTGTGTGAAGCTGGTGTTGAGAGTCAGGCGCAGGACAGCAGAAATTAGTAATCAATGGTACTTTACTCAAAATACAAAAATACAAGGCAAATATACGAGCCCAAAATAGCAGACCGATATACAAAGAACAATGGGGAACAGAGGGTTAAATAATAAACAAGTAATTAGGTAAGTGAAGCCCGGTGTGTAAGACACAGACAAAACAAATGGAAAATGAAAAGTGGATGAAAAGGCCGATGTCGTCGACCGCCGAACGCCGCCCGAACAAGGAGAGGGGCCGATTTGGCGGAAGTCGTGACACATGCATTGGTCAAAACTGAAGTCATATTGTCAAAACCCTTCACACAGTTAGCAAAACAGAAGTGTATGTGGACCAAACTGTGAATCATTTTTTCATTGCATTCACACAAAATGCATTCAATGACCACATTCTCTGAAATCCATGAACTCTTTTCTCATTCATATTCCACCACCTGCAAAACCATATATTTGCAGCATGTTTTCAAATGCTAACACACTGTTTCCACAACTGTTAAAAACACATTCAAAACAGAATGATGGCAAATGTGGTGCATTACTGCAGTAACCAGATTGAAACAAATAGAACATTTCAGCAGATTATTTAATCATTCCAAACACAGCAGATTGAATTTCAACTGAAAGCCGACCCAAGTGTCCTTAGTCTAGATGGCAACCAGACAAAAGTGGATGGCTTCGGAATGATTTAGTTTGGAAACATGGATCAAGAGAGGTTGGTAAGGAAAGAAGAGTGGCAGGGTTGGATTAGACACTCCAGACAATACTTTCCAAGATGCATCGCCAGAGAAGACATGAGATGTGATGTTGATGAGAACTTGTGGCCAAATGCAGGAGAGAGGGAGAACTAGAACCCTCACAGTGCTGTAGAGTATGAGTGATTATACTATACATGTTGATGAGAACTAGAACCTTCACAGTACTGTACAGTATGAGTGATTATACTATACATGTTAATGAGAACTAGAACCCTCACAGTACTGTACAGTGTGAGTGATTATACTATACATGTTGATGAGAACTAGAACCCTCACAGTACTGTACAGTATGAGTGATTATACTATACATGTTAATGAGAACTAGAACCCTCACAGTACTGTACAGTATGAGTGATTATACTATACATGTTGATGAGAACTAGAACCCTCACAGTACTGTACAGTATGAGTGATTATACTATACATGTTAATGAGAACTAGAACCCTCACAGTACTGTACAGTATGAGTGATTATACTATACATGTTGATGAGAACTAGAACCTTCACAGTACAGTACAGTATGAGTGATTATACTATACATGTTGATGAGAACTGTGTGTGTGCTTGTCTGTGTGTGTCTGTGTGTATGTGTGTGTGTGTGTGTGTATGTTTGTGTGTGTGTGTCTGTGTGTGTGTCTCTATCTCTCTCTGTTTGTCTCTCTCTCTCCTCCCAACCTCTTTCCTCACCCTCTCTCTCCCTGTCTCAGACCAATCCAGCTCCATCTACTCATCCTGTTAGTTGACCCATGTTAGTATTAATCTTCCCCATACTGAACACTCCCTCTAGTGATGGACACAGGCAGTTGCTGAGGAAGAGCCAACAGGCACTGTGAATGTGGCCATCCACAACATACTCAAAGAGACTGCCCTCACCGGCAAGAATGTATGTGATAATGTGCTGTTCCCACTGCTAACTGTGACATCCGGCATCGAGGAAGCACGTGTAGAACTGGTCAACTAAATAGGCCGTATGTAATTAGAGTGTGAATCCAATTGGTGCGATATCAGCTGACGCAATCCACCACACGCAGGTTTCCCTTCAAAACTGGCTAGGCTTAATTTCACACACACCCCCAAACACACGCAAACACATACTTTTCAGAAAATATTCAGACGCCTTGACTTGTTCAACCTGTTGTTTACGTCACAGCCTTATTCTTAAATGGATTAAATGTTTTTTCCCCCTCATCAATCTACACACAATACCCCATAATGACAAAGCAAAAACAGGTTTTTAGACATTTTTGCATATGTATTTAAGTTTAAAAAAGTGTTTTAAAATAACTAAATACCACATTTACGTACGTTTTCTGAACCTTTACTCAGTACTTTGTTGAAGCACCTTTGGCAGAGATTACAGCCTTGAGTCTTCCACAAGCTTCCACAAGCTTGGCACACCTTTATTTGGGGAGTTCCTACCCTTCTGCTCTACAGATACTCTCAAGCTCTATCAGGTTGGATGGGGAGCGTCGCTGCTCAGCTATTTTCAAGTCTCTCCAGAGATGTTTGATGGGGTTCAAATCCGGGCTCAAGTCTTGGCCACTCAAGGACATTCAGAGACTCCTGCATTGTCTTGGCTTAGGGTCATTGTTCTGTTGGAAGGTAAACCTTCGCCCCAGTCTGAGGTCCTGAGGGCTCTAGAGCAGGTTATTTACTTTGCTCTGTTTACTTTCCCTCAATCCTGACTAGTCTCCCTGTGAAAAACATCCCCACAGCATGATGCTGCTATGACCATATTCCCGGTAGGGATGGTGCCTGGATTCATGACGTTTGGAATTCAGGCCAAAGAGTTCAATCTTGGTTTCATCAGAGCAGATAATCTTGTTTCTCATGGTATACGAGTCCTTTAGATGCCTTTTAGCAAACTTCAAGCGTGCTGTCAAGTGCCTTTTACTGAGGTGTGGCTTCAGTTTGGCCAGTCTACCATAATGGCCTGATTGGTGGTGTGCTGCAGAGATGTCTGTCCTTCTGGAAGGTTCTCCCAGCTCCACAGAGGAACTCTGGGGCTTTGTCAGGGTCACCATTGGGTTCTTGGTCACCTCCATGAGCAAGGCCCTTCTCCTCCGATTGCTCAGTTTGTCTGGGCGGCCAGCTCTTAGAAGCATATTGGTGGTTCCAAACTTCTTCCATTTAAGAACGATGGATGAAGAATGATTCCCGGGATGCTGGCCTTCTAGGCAGACTTCCTCTGTCCAGGGTCTGTGTTCTTTTGCCCATCTTAATCTATCATTTTTATTGGCCAGTCTGAGATATGGCTTTATCTTTGCAACTCTGGCTAGAAGGCCAGCATCCAGGAGTTGCCTCTTCAATGGTGACGTTGAGACTGGTGTTTTGAAGGTACTATTTAATGAAGCTGCCTGTTGAAGAGTTGTGATGCGTCTGTTTCTCAAACTAGACACTCTGATTTACTTGTCCTCTTGCCCAGTTGTGCACCGGGGCCTCCCACTCCTCTTACTATTCTGGTTAGAGACAGTTTGTGCTGTTCTGTGAAGGGATTCAGTTTCTTGGTAATTTCTCACATGGAATTGCCTTCATTTCTCAGAAGAATAGACTGACGAGTTTCATAAGAAAAGTCTTTGTTTCTGGCTATTTTGAACCTGTAATCAAACCAGCAAATGCCGATGCTCCAGATACTCAACTAGTCTAAAGAAGGCCAGTTTTATTGCTTTTTTAATCAGTACAACAGTTTTCAGCAGTGTTTACATTATTGCAAAAGGGTTTTCTAATGATCAATTATCCTTTCAAAATGATAAACTTGGATTAGCTAACACAATGTGCCATTGGAACACTAGAGTGATGGTTGCTGATAATGGGCCTCTGTACGCCTACGTAGATATTCCATATTTCCAGCTATAGCTGTAGCTATAGTCATTTACAACATTAACAATGTCTAGACTGTATTTCTGATCAATTTGATGTTATTTTAATGGACAAATAAAATGATTTTCTTTCAAATGTTTCATATGTTTTATAAAATCGACTTACTTTCACTGTTAAAGAGAGTGCAAGGGAATCCCTGAACACACTAGGAACTTAGCTGTCATCTCACATTTGGAGACGTAATGAGTTTATGTACAGTGAGGTCCAAAAGTATTTGGACAGTGAAACATGTTTTGTTGTTTTGGCTCTGTACTACAGCACTTTGGATTTTAAGTGAAACAATGTTACACAGACACAAAGGCATTCATACACATATTATTTTTAAGTATGTTACCCATGTTGTTTGAGGCTTACAATAGCATTAGCCAAGATCACTAGCAGGCAACTGTAGCTGTTGGTAGGTGTGACTGTAACTGATAGCTAGCTATACCTCAGTGGGGAAGAGGAACGTAAAGGCTTTCAGTATTTCCTTATTTACTGTTATTTACTGTTATCCAGGTATCAAGAGTATCATTGTTGGGACACAGGATAACAATGAAATAAAGCAGACTTCTTGCCCTAGTGTTCCTCCTGCGTATTAAAACCTTTCCATAGTGAGGGTGATAAAATAGATATATTAGAGACATAAAGAGAGGGAAACAATAAAAGCTATGTCAAGAAGAGAGAGAGAGATGCATTTATTTATTTGATAGTCTGCAGGATGAAATCTCTTGAGATGCCCCATTTATTTTTCAAGAGCCCCCCTCCAAAAACAGTTGAGAAAGAGAGAGAGGGGGGAGAGAGAGAGCAGAGAAAGAGAGAGAGAGCAGGGGAGAGAGAGAGAGAGAGAGTAGAGAGAGAGAGAGAGAGAGAGAGAGAGAGAGAGAGAGAGAGAGAGAGAGAGAGAGAGAGAGAGAGAGAGAGAGAGAGAGAGAGAGAGAGAGAGAGAGAGAGAGAGAGAGAGACAGAGAGAGACAGAGAGAGACAGAGAGACAGAGAGAGAGACAGAGAGACAGAGAGAGAGAGAGAGAGAGAGAGAGAGAGAGAGAGAGAGAGAGAGAGAGAGAGAGAGAGAGAGAGAGAGAGAACCATAGCCAGGATCTGTTGATGTGCTGTGTTCAGCTCTATGGGCCTCGCTGCAGAAAATTGCTGTGTTGTCGCCGTAGCAGCCAGAAGAGCAAAAAGTAGTGTGTAAGCTGAAACACCTGAAATGTGTCGGGGTAAGTATTTATTTTAGTTACACGCTTGTTACCATTCATCACTCAACATTACTGCAGGTGTTCAGCTCAACTCTGTCTGAACTCAGGCTTTATAATACAGTAACAGCGAGAAAGAGAAAGAGAGAAAGAGAGAGAGAAAAAGAAAGAAGAGATTAGATTAGAGAGAGAGAGGAAGAGAGTCTGTGTGTAACAATTTTTACATACTTTAATTAACAGGGGGAGAGGTGTGTGTTTATTTGTTTTTCTGCGTGTTTTCTTCACCATTATTTAACCAGGTAGGCTAGTTGAGAACATGTTCTCATTTACAACTGCGACCTGGCCAAGATAAAGCACAGCAGTTCGACACATACAACACCACAGAGTTACACATGGAATAAACAAACATACGGTCAATAATACAGTAGAAAAAAAGAAAAGTCTAGAACAGTGAATGCAAATTAAGTAATACAATGGAGGTAAGGCAATAAATAGGCCATGGTGGCGAAGTAACTACAATATAGCAATTAAACACTGGAATGGTAGATGTGCAGAATATGAATGTGCAAGTAGACATACTGGCATGCTAAGGTTCCTAACTTCCCTGAAAAGTTGCAAATCACAGGGGCTATTTGATGCTAATGCAGAACACCACAGGATGTTTTTGCGCTGGTCAAGGGCATTCAGGTCTGGAGATAACCAAGGGCTATATCTGTTCCTGGTTCAATTTTTTTTGAAAAGGGCATACTTGTTTAAGATGGTGAGGAAAGCACTTTTAAAGAATGACCAGGCATCCTCTACTGACGGGATGAGGGCAATATCCTTCCAGGATACCCGGGCCAGGTTGATTAGAAAGACCTACTCGCTGAAGTGTTTTAGGGAGCGTTTGATAGTGATGAGGGGTGGTCGTTTCACCGCAGACCCATTATGGATGCAGGCAATGAGGCAGTGATCGCTGAGATCTTGGTTGAAAACATCAGAGGTCTATTTGGAGGGCAAGTTGGTTAGGATGATATCTATGAGGGTGCTCGTGTTTAACGATTTGGGATGGTACCTGGTGGGTTCATTGATCATTTGTGAGAGATTGTGGGCATCAAGCTTAGATTGTAGGATGGCTGAGGTGTGAAGCATGTCCCAGTTTAGGTCACCTAGCAGCACAAGCTCTGAAGATAGTTAGAGCATGGCGCTTGTAACGCCAGGGTAGTGGGTTCGATTCCCAGGACCACCCATACGTAGAATGTATGCACACATGACTGTAAGTCGCTTTGGATAAAAGCGTCTGCTAAATGGCATATATTATTATATTATATTAGATGGGGGCAATCAGTTCACATATGGTGTCCAGGACACAGCTGGGGGCAGAAGGTGGTCTGTAGCAAGCAGAAAAGGTGAGAAACGTATTTCTGGAAAGGTGGATTTTTAAAAGTAGAAGCTTGAATTGTTTGGGTACAGACCTGGATAGTAAGACAGAACTCTGCAGGCTATCTCTGCAGTAGATTGCAACACCACCGCCTTTGGCAGTTCTATCCTGTCGGAAAATGTTAGAGTTAGGGGTGGAAATTTCAGGGTCTTTGGTGGTTTTCCTGAGAAAGAATTCAGACACAACTAGGACAACTTGGCAGTGTGTGCTAGGGCAGTGAATAAAACAAACTTAGGGAGAAGGCTTCTAATGTTAACATGCATGAAACCAAGGCTTTTACGGTTACAGAAGTCAACAAATGATAGCATCCTGGGGAATGCGAGTGTAGCTGTAACGTTCGTTGTTAAGGTTAGACCAAGGCGCAGCGTGATTTGAGTTCATCATATTTTATTGAAATGTGAACCAGCAAAAAAACAATAAACAATACATCCAACAAAATGCTTCATCGTGCAAAAATACATGCAACCAAACAAAGACAAGATCCCACAACTGAAGGTGGGAAAAAGGGCTGCCTAAGTATGATCCCCAATCAGAGACAACTATAGACAGCTGCCTCTGATTGCGAACCATACTCGGCCAACAACGAAAAATAAAACATAGAGATACCAAAACTAGAGTACCCACCCTAGTCACACCGTGATCTACCCAAAATATAGAGAATAAACAGGGATCTCTAAGGTCAGGGCGTGACAGTAGCAAGGTACTGCAGGGCCTGGATTAACCTCCACATCACCAGAGGAACAGAGGAGGAGTAGGATAAGGGTACGGCTAAAGGCTAAAATAACTGGTCATCAGATTTCTGGGCAAGGTAGAATAGATTTAAGGCATAATGTACAGACAAAGGTATAGTAGGATGTGAATACAGTGGGGGTAAACATGTGCATAGAGTGACGATGAAAGAGATATTGTCTCTAGAAATATAATTTAACCAGGTGATGTCACCGCATGTGTGCTAGGCGGAACTAAAGTGTTAAATAAGGCGTATTGAGCTGGGCTAGAGGCTCTACAGTGAAATAAGGCAATAATTACTAACCAAAACAGCCATGGACAAGGCATATTGACGTAAGCGAGAGGCATGCGTAGCAGAGTGATCATAGGAGTCCAGTGAGTGACTTCAGGCAGCTAGCGGGCCGGGGCTAGCAAGCTAACAGAAGGGCCTTGGAGGGACGTCGCTACGGAAAAAGTATTTTGTGGCCCCCTCGTGCTATTACGTTAGCAGACGGATCAGCAGGGCTCCGTGTGGTAAACCAGGCCAATTGGCAAAATAGGTATAGTGGCCAAATAATTTGCCCGGTGGGCCTCTTCAGCTAACTGTGCCCTGGACAGCTAGCGGGCCGCGGCTAGCATGCTAGCGGATGGGCATTCAGGGGACGACGCGACGGCAGAGCCAGTTGAGAAAACCCCATCGGGCGAATCACGTCGATGGAACAGTCGTGATGGGTCGGCGGGGGTTCAGGCCAGTTGGCAAATAGGTATTGTGGCTGATGGACCTCTTTGGCTAGCCGGGAGATGGGCCTAGCAAGGCTAGCTCCAGGTTAATTGGTTCTTGCTTCGGGACAGTGACGTTAGCCAGGAGTAGCACTCACTTCCGTCATCATGAAGTGCTTTGAGAGACTAGTCAAGGACCATATCACCTCCACCCTACCTGACACCCTAGACCAGTGGTCACCAAACTACGGCCCGCGGGCCGGATACGGCCCGTCAGCACATTTGGCCCGGCCCTCTGAACAATACCAGAGACGCTATCAAATTTTTTTCCTATTTGGCCTCCAGAAAAAAATCCTAGGCCCGGCCCTGTCAAAGAGAGAACGGAATAATGGCGAAAAGGTTAGGTAAGAGAAAAATTGATTCAGAATGCAGGGTATTTAACCTGCAGTGGACAAACGATAATTTTTTTTGTTCAATGCAAAGAAAAGGCTGTTTGTCTCATTAGTCAAGAGACGGTGGCGGTATTCAAAGAATACAATCTTCGCCGACACTATGAATCCCGTCACAAAGACAAGTACGATAGCTTGCAAGGCCAAATACGAGCAGACAAACTCTCAAAGCTAAAAAGTGGACTACTATCTCAGCAGAATACATTTGTACGCCAAGCTCAGCTGAACCAGGCATCCGTTTCACTGACGGTGAGTTTGTTAAGAAATGTATGGATGCTGTCGCGGAGGAGGTGTGTCCCGAGAAGAAAGATGCATTTAATGCCGTAAGTCTGTCGGCGAGTACAATCACCAGACGCGTTGAATTCTGTAATGAAGGTTGTGGTGTCGTGCATAAACTTCATCAGAGCAAAGGGACTTAAACACAGGCAGTTCCAAGAATTCCTGTCTGAACTGGAGTCTACGCACGGAGATGTGCTGTACTACACAGAGGTCCGATGGCTGAGCCGGGGCAGAGTTTTGAGGCGTTTTTACGAGCTGCTACCCGAAATTAACGCATTTCTTCATTTAAAAGACAAAACTGTCCCAGAGCTGATCGACCCAGAATGGAAATGGCACCTCGCATTTTTAACAGACGTGACAGAAATACTTAACAGCCTTAACTTGCAGCTACAAGGTGAGGGGAAACTCATTTGCGACATGTATTCACACATAAAAGCATTTGAGGTGAAATTAGCGCTGCTTTTGGAACAAGTGAAAAAGCGCAAAAAAAAGTCATTCTGAGCATAAACAAATATAATCATAATAAAATCTACTGGGATAAAATCCATCTTTACAACCATACTGGTAGTGAAATGTATTGTGCTGTGTAGGTGCTGTATCACTTAGTTCAGTTTCTCAACCTGCTTCTTTTGTGGTTTTCACAGGGAAGTTGATGAGAGAGAGCTGCAAACAGCGGTGTCTACAAGCCTACTGGAACCTACAAAAGGATTATAAGGAAGGAACACAAGAACTTTAAGAGACTGCTCATATGTGTCAGAGAGATTCTGCTCTGACAACTGAGCTGAACTTTTATCTGTTAAGATTGTGCATGGCACGACAGAAAGTTAATGTTCCATGGCTTTTTTTTCGATGAAGAACCCAGAGAGAGTTATTTAGTTATTATTTATTTCCTGTTTTTTCTGTGAAGAACTCAGAGAGGGTTATTTAGTTATTATTTATTTCATTAATAGTGTTATTATTTGTTTCCTGACTTTTTTTCTGTAAAGAACCTGGAAAGGGTTATTTGGTTATGTGTGGCTTTCTGGAAAACAATAAAAATTTTAAGCTCCCCTATGATCGTCACTTTTTCTGTTACAAACTGACACCGGCCCCCCTTCAGAGAAGGGAAAAGTTATGTGGCCCTCACAGGAAAAAGTTTGGGGACCCCTGCCCTAGACCCACTCCAATTTGCTTACCGCCCAAATAGGTCCATAGACGATGCAATCTCAACCACACTGCACACTGCCCTAACCCATCTGGACAAGAGGAATACCTATGTGAGAATGCTGTTCATCGACTACAGCTCGGCATTTAACACCATAGTGCCCTCCAAGCTCGTCATCAAGCTCGAAACCCTGGGTTTTGACCCCGCCCTGTGCAACTGGGTACTGGACTTCCTGACGGGCCGCCCCCAGGTGGTAAGGGTAGGCAACAACATTTCCACCCTGCTGATCCTCAACACTGGAGCCCCACAAGGGTGCGTTCTGAGCCCTCTCCTGTACTCCCTGTTCACCCACGACTGCGTGGCCACGGACGCCTCCAACTCAATCATCAAGTTTGCGGACGACACAACAGTAGGCTTGATTACCAACAACGACGAGACGGCCTACAGGGAGTAGGTGAGGGCCCTCGGAGTGTGGTGTCAAGAAAATAACCTCACACTCAACGTCAACAAAACTAAGGAGATGATTTTGGACTTCAGGAAACAGCAGAGGGAACACCCCCTATCCATATTGATGGGACAGCAGTGGAGAGGGTAGTAAGTTTTAAGTTCCTCGGCGTACACATCACAGTCAAACTGAATTGGTCCACCCACACAGACAGCATCGTGAAGAAGGCGCAGCAGCGCCTCTTCAACCTCAGGAGGCTGAAGAAATTTGCTTGACACCAAAAGCAAACTTCTACAGATGCACAATCGAGAGCATCCTGTCGGGCTGTATCACCACCTGGTACGGCAACTGCTCCGCCCACAACCGTAAGGCTCTCCAGAGGGTAGTGAGGTCTGCACAACGCATCACCGGGGGCAAAGTACCTGCCCTCCAGGACACCTACACCACCCGATGTCACAGGAAGGCCATAAAGATCATCAAGGACAACAACCACCCGAGCCACTGCCTGTTCACCCCGCTATCATCCAGAAGGCGAGGTTAGTACAGGTGCATCAAAGCTGGGAGCGAGAGACTGAAAAACAGCTTCTATCTCAAGGCCATCAGACTGTTAAAACAGCCACCACTAACATTGAGTGGCTGCTGCCAACACACTGACTCAGCTCCAGCCACTTTAATAATGTGAATTGATGGGAAATGATGTAGAATATATCACTAGCCACTTTAACCTCTTGCTCCTACCTGACACGCAGGCGTCCCATCTAGACATCTGGAAATGCAAATGCGCTATGCTAAATGCTAATAGCGCTCGTTAAAACTCAAACGTTCATTAAAATACACATGCAGGGTATTGAATTAAAGCTACATTCGTTGTGAATCCAGGCATCCAGATTTTTTAAATGCTTTTTGGCGAAAGCATGAGAAGCTATTATCTGATAGCATGTAACACCCCAAAAGACCTGCAGGGGACGTAAACAAAATAATTAGCATAGTCGGTGCTACACAAAACGCACAAATAAAATATAAAACATTCATTACCTTTGACCATCTTCTTTGTTGGCACTCCTAGATGACCCATAAACACTATTGGGTCTTTTTTTCGATTAAATCAGTCCATATATAGCCTAGATATCGATCTATGAAGACTGTGTGATCAACGAAAAAAATAGCGTTTTATAACGTAACGTCATTTTTTAAAATAAAAAAAGTTGACGATAAACTTTCACAAAACACTTCAAAATACTTTTGTAATGCAACTTTAGGTATTAGTAAATGTTAATAAGCGATCAAATTGATCAGGAGGCGATGTATATTCTATAGCTGTACGTCTGGAAATAATGTCCGGGTAAATCTCAACCAAAATATCCGGTCGCAGACCTGAAGAAATGGGCTGTCTCTTCTTCGTTTGACCAAGAAACAAAGCCTAGGCAAATGACAAGACTGTTGACATCGTGTGGAAGCTGTAGGTATTGCAACCTCGTCCCCATTTAATGTGGATCACCTTTATCAATCGGTTGAAGTGGCGCACGGATATATTTTTCCATTTTCAGTGATCAGATTTTCCTGCACTTTTCGATGAAACGCACGTTCTGTTATAGTCACAGCCGTGATTTAACCAGTTTTTTAAACGTCTGAGTGTTTTCTATCCACACATACTAATCATATGCATATACTTTATTCCTGGCATGAGCAGCAGGGCGCTGAAATGTTGCGTGATTTTTAACAGAATGTACGAAAAAGTAGGGGGTAGGAGTAACAGGTTAAACAATGCTACCTAATATAATGTTTACATACCCTACATTATTCATCTCATATGTATATGTATATACTGTACTCTATATCATCTATTGCATCTTTATGCAATACATGTATCACTAGCCACTTTAACTATGCCACTTTGTTTACATACTCATCTCATATGTATATACTGCACTTAATACCATCTACTGTATCTTGCCTATGCCGCTCTGTACCATCACTCACTCATATATCCTTATGTACATATTCTTATCCCCTTACACTTGTGTCTATAAGGTAGTAGTTTTGGAATTGTTAGCTAGATTACTTGTTGGTTATTACTGCATTGTCGGAACTAGAAGCACAAGCATTTCGCTACACTCGCATTAACATCTGCTAACCATGTGTATGTGACAAATAACATTTGATTTGATTTGATTTGAGTGGCCACTCGAATAGCAGCTAGCTAACTGTGATGATCAGGTGAACAAAAAAATAAAGTTCAGAGCATGCTAGGAATCCGGAGATATGGAGAAAAATAAGTCTGATTTGCTCTGGTTTGAGTCACGCTGTGCAGACTGGCGAGAGTTGACTGATGACCGCTAGCAGTGGCTAACTAGCTGACAACTATCTAGTGTGTGTGTGTGTGTGTGTGTGTGTGTGTGTGTGTGTGTGTGTGTGTGTGTGTGTGTGTGTGTGTGTGTGTGTGTGTGCGTGCGTGCGTGCGTGCGTGTGCGTGTGCGCGTGTGTGCGTGTGTGCTGTGACGGCCCTGAATTTTTCTGAACCGTCTCAGTGCAGCTCCTTCCAATAGGGCGCTTTCCCTTTAATTCCCAATTAAATAGCCAGCATCAGCTGCACGAAAGGGGGGGTTGTGATGGAGACGTGACTGAGGATGTGTTCAACCCTCAGTTCCCGAAGCTTCTCTATTCCGTTGTTTTGTTGCCGTTAAACGTGTGTTTTGTTGCCTAAGAGAGTTTACCCAGGATCGGATCCACTCTTTGCGTCCCTGGACTACACCTCTCCGTTCTTCGTGGCCTTTCTCCGCTGGAGATCTATTGGCGGATTGGATTGTCTGACTGACCGACTGACTACCACCTTTTTGTATACGGTATTTCATTTGTTTGGATGTGATGTATACTGTGATTTGGGTAGTTAGTGGTAGTTGAGGACTTAATTAAGAGTTGATCCGCTTTAAGGTTCTGTGGTAAAGTAATTGTTATATTGATTGTATGTTTAATACTGGGTTTACGCTACACGGAACGAACGGACAAACATCGCGTGACAAAAGTCACTTGAGTTCACTGAACTCCTTTACCGGGCAGGACTCTCTTTTTAGGCCCGAGGTACAGGACATTTCTGGAGGAACCAGAACTCATTGTGATATTATTATATATGTGTGTAATCATTGTTGTTGCTAATACAACCCACGCAACAGAATATAATTGTTTTTGAAGTTCTTTTCAATGTTTTAAGGGTTTATGAAAAGTTTATTTCCATCCTGACTTTTACATACGCACCGGCAGGACGACAGAACTCCCTCCATACGTCCTTTGTATTGGTGTAGACTTGACGGACCAGATGGGACTCATTCCCACCCAAACTAAAAGGAGAAACTAATGTTTTCTCTGGTAGGCACAACCTACCTGGCACCCCTATAAATAATAACCTCAAGTCAAAACCGTTACATAAAAAATGGCACCCCAGATGGGACAGCTCAACATTGAGAACTAACCAAAGCAAATATTTTGTGTGGAATTAAAACAATTGATTCACCCCAAGATAATGTGCTCATCCATGTCATACCTGTCAATGGGAATACACAGGGCCATTCTGACCATCAAGCTGACAACACAAATCATAATGTGAATGGAGATAATGGAGTTGATTTGGGCCAGAGCCCTGGGAATCTGAATGCTCTGTCTGAGCCACAGGCCACAGGAGGTCTAACCAGTTACTCACTTATTGACATGGATCTGTGTGGAAGTACTGAGCTAGCCCTCCCTCTGACACCCAACCTTCCTCCATTGTCTGGGTTATCTCACAACTTCAGGGATGACCCAAAACAACAGGTGTAAACGGTCAAAAAAAAGAAATAGTCTCAGAGGTTGGTTTTACAACTTCAAGGACATCCTTGATATTCGTCGGACTCAACAACATCTCCAAACTCTTATCCACCATAATTTCAAATGTCTAAGGGAAGAGCAACAACAGAGTGCCATGGAATTCAGAAACTCAATGAACACTCTAACCCACATGCTGATAGAGCTCAGTGAGAGTGGAAGACGGGAAATTACTGGTGCCATGGACAGGCAGTTTGACTACCAACGAAACCAACTCACTGCCACTCTCCAATGGCGCCTGCAACATCACCACACTGAGGTCCTCAAGGATGTTAATTCTGTTTTTTCTCCCATGGTTAACACTGTAGGCCACTTGCAGAGAGAACTCTCTAATTGTGTTAAAATGTTGGATGACTTGTCTGTGGACATGGCCTCCATTAGGCACAACTCCTTACACAGAGTTTCTCTGGTGTCCACTTCTGTTCAGACCACTGAGGGCCAAGCTGGCACCTCTGAACAGCCAAGACAAGGCCATTACAGTCACCACTGTCGATGGACTGGTTCGCTTGGGACAGCAGTTTGAGAAGGACAGAGAATGCCAACAGCAATATGACCAGAGAAAGAAACAGACACCCAAACAGTTGCCCAAGACAGACCATCAACAACAGCCAGAGTCTCCAGCCAAGACCTCTCTCATGTTCTGTTGGAGATGTAGCCAAAAGGGACATTCTTCAGCTAGATGTCCAAGACCGTATCAAGTAAACCCTTCCAGAAACCACAAATCACAACAGGCCAACACACCTAACTCTCTTCGCAGCAATGACCATCCTTCTCTGGGTGCTTTAACCAGAGCTGAAACCCCAAGAGTCACTGCCTACGCCCCCATCGACATCCCCTTCCTTTCAGTTAATACCGCACCAATCAGAAGCTAAAAAGTTACATGATTGGGGTTCAAATGTGGCACTCTTCTCTGCCGTTGCTCCGGTACCACTAACCCTTGATAATCCTTCTGACGATCTCCTTTTACAGGCTGTGAGAAGAGCTCAGCTGGAACAGCCAGAGGAGTTACGGCTGTTGGAACAGCTGCAGAATAATGCTGATGTATGTACTTCAAAGCTAGGACGCACCGGGCTCCTGAAGCACAAAATATTCCTTACACAGGAAATGCCGATCAAGCTAAAGCCATATCGTTTGTCCCCAGCGAAGCTAATCATCCAAAAGGGACTCAAAAATGATATGTTAGCACAAGATATAATAGAACGTTCCTCCTCTCCCTGGGCTGCTCCTGTTGTCCTCATCCCAAAAAAGACTGGTGGTCTTAGATTTTGTGTGGACTATAGGAAGACCAACAATGTTTCTCAGACTGATGCCTATCCTCTTCCTACCATCCATGAGATCCTGGAGTCATTGTCTGGCGCTGTTGTGTTCACTACCCTTGACCTCAATAGTGGTTATTGGCAGGTTGAGATGGACCAGGAAAGCAAGGATAAGACTGCTTTTGTCTGTGCTGAGGGCTTGTTTTCCTTTAAGGTGATGCCCTTTGGATTAAAGAATGCCCCTGCCACTTTCCAAAGACTCATGGAGATTGCGTTAGGTGAGCTCAAAGGGAAGATCTGTTTCGTCTACCTGGACGATATAATTATCTACTCTCAGAACAGAGAAAGACACTTTCAAGATCTTCAAGCAGTGTTGGACAAGCTAAGAGAAGCTGGTCTGACCTTAAATATGAAGAAGAGCAACTTCTGCCAAACCTCCCTGAAGTTCCTTGGCCATATTGTGTCTTTCGACGGCATTCATGTGGATCCTGAAAAGACAAAGGCTGTACAAGACTTCCCTGTGCCAACCACACTCAAGGCCCTTCAACGGTTCCTTGGTATGGCTGGATGGTACCATCGGTTTGTGTCGAACTTCTCCCAGGTGGCAGAACCCTCAACGCGTTGAAGCGAAAAGGAGCGAAATTCCAATGGACGGCAGAGTGCCAGACTTCCTTTGAAACCCTGAAACGACATCTCGTCACACCTCCCATTTTAGGTCATCCCAACTTTGATTGCCCTTTTGTTGTTTACACTGATGCAAGTGATGTTGGACTTGGTGCTGTCCTAGTCCAACAGACTGGACTTGGCACTGAAGAAGTGCTAGCGTTCGCCAGTCGGACATTGAATGGAGCAGAACGGAACTACTCCACAACAGAGCAAGAGTGCCTTGCAGTGGTCTGGGCTTTGGAAAAGTGGAGGTACTACTTGGAGGGAAGACACTTCACTGTGGTCACTGACCATTCCTCCCTTGTGTGGGTGTTCAAGACCAACAAACCAAGCACCAGACTCATAAGATGGGCTCTACGGTTGCAAGAGTTCACATTTGCAGTGGAATACAGGAAAGGAAAATACAACACTGTGCCAGATGCCTTGTCCAGAGCTCCTACTTGTGATAACGGTGGCCCTGATCTTACATGTGCTACTGTCCTGTCAAGCAGTCGAGACTTGCCCAAAACAGACTTTCCCATCTCTGATGAGGCAATATGGAAAGCTCAACAGGATGATCCAGAAGTACAGGCTTTGTACCAGACTATCCTGGAAGATGGAGAAAAGATGGTCAATCCTACCACAAAGCTGACCATCATTGAAGATAAAGTCTACCGAGTCGTACAACTACCTCACAGAACACTCTACCAAATGTACATACCGGACACTCTACGCCTACAACTGCTTCAACATTTCCATGAAGACCCATTAGCTGGTCATTTGGGCAGGTTCAAAACCTACAAGCGGTTGCAAGCGTTACTCTACTGGCCACATCTGAGCATGGATGTGAAGTCACACATCCAAAATTGTCAGGTTTGTCAAATGTACAAACCAGAAGGTAGAAAGCCTGCTGGCAAGTTGCAGCAAACGGTGGTTACCCGACCTTGGGAAATGTTAGGAGTGGATTTGATGGGTCCATTTCCTAGAAGCTCCAATCAGAATGTGTACATACTTGTTTTTGTTGATTACTATTCAAAGTGGGTGGAACTCTTTTCCCTGCGTCAGGCCACAGCAAGGACCGTCTCTAACATCCTTACGAAAGAGATCCTGACTCGCTGGGGAGTGCCTGATTACATCCTGTCTGATCGAGGTTCCCAATTTGTCTCTGATCTCTTTGAGGAGACCTGCCAAAGATGGAACCTGAGGCAGAAGTTGACCACGGCCTATCACCCACAGACCAATCTCACTGAGAGAGTAAATCGAACCTTGAAGACAATGATTGCTTCCTATGTAGGGACCCAGCACAAACACTGGGACAAGCACCTTCATGAGTTTCGATTTGCCCTGAATTCTGCTGTGCAAGAGTCCACTGGAGTCACACCTGCAGAGCTGAACCTAAGTCGTCCTCTCCGAGGACCCTTGGATATGGTGCTACAGCCCCAGCAGCTTACTCCAGACGCTGCTTGCTATGACCAGGTAGGCCATCTCCATGACTTGAGAGCTCTTGTCTCAAAGAACATGATCCAGGCTCGACTCAAGCAGAAGAGAAATTATGATAAGAACAGACGAGACATGCAGTTCCAGCTTCGTGATCGGGTGTGGCTTCGCTCTCATCCTTACTCGAAAGCTGAACAATTCTTCTCGGCCAAGCTCGCTCCTAAATGGCAAGGACCATATAGGATTGTGGAGCAGATGGGCCCTTTGAACTACCGAGTGGTGAAAGAGGACACAGGTGAAGATATGCGCGTTGTTCATGTCTCACGCCTTAAGGCCTGTTACCCCTCGGCTGAGGAAATGGAGGCGATTGAGCGCCGCAAGGTCCTGGATATCTTTGAAGAGGATAGTGAGGATACTTTTCTCGGATTCCCAGACCCAGAAGTCTCGCACCTTAAGGCCTGTGACTCCTCAGCTGAGGAGCGTGAGCTCCAAAAAGTAATGAATCTTTTTGTAGAGGAAAGTGATGAGGAGACCTTTCTCGGTTTCCCCGACCAAGATGTGCCTTTCAGGGCAATGGTCGGCTTTTTCCAGGGGAGGGGGTGTGTGACGGCCCTGAATTTTTCTGAACCGTCTCAGTGCAGCTCCTTCCAATAGGGCGCTTTCCCTTTAATTCCCAATTAAATAGCCAGCATCAGCTGCACGAAAGGGGGGGTTGTGATGGAGACGTGACTGAGGATGTGTTCAACCCTCAGTTCCCGAAGCTTCTCTATTCCGTTGTTTTGTTGCCGTTAAACGTGTGTTTTGTTGCCTAAGAGAGTTTACCCAGGATCGGATCCACTCTTTGCGTCCCTGGACTACACCTCTCCGTTCTTCGTGGCCTTTCTCCGCTGGAGATCTATTGGCGGATTGGATTGTCTGACTGACCGACTGACTACCACCTTTTTGTATACGGTATTTCATTTGTTTGGATGTGATGTATACTGTGATTTGGGTAGTTAGTGGTAGTTGAGGACTTAATTAAGAGTTGATCCGCTTTAAGGTTCTGTGGTAAAGTAATTGTTATATTGATTGTATGTTTAATACTGGGTTTACGCTACACGGAACGAACGGACAAACATCGCGTGACAAAAGTCACTTGAGTTCACTGAACTCCTTTACCGGGCAGGACTCTTTTTAGGCCCGAGGTACAGGACATTTCTGGAGGAACCAGAACTCATTGTGATATTATTATATATGTGTGTAATCATTGTTGTTGCTAATACAACCCACGCAACAGAATATAATTGTTTTTGAAGTTCTTTTCAATGTTTTAAGGGTTTATGAAAAGTTTATTTCCATCCTGACTTTTACATACGTCCTTTGTATTGGTGTAGACTTGACGGACCAGATGGGACTCATTCCCACCCAAACTAAAAGGAGAAACTAATGTTTTCTCTGGTAGGCACAACCTACCTGGCACCCCTATAAATAATAACCTCAAGTCAAAACCGTTACAGTGCGTGTGTGTGTGTGTGTGTTTGTGCCAACCTCTCATTCAGCAATTTACCACCAAACTTGTTAAGTAATGCTTTAGCTGTATAATCACATTCCCTCATTAAGACAAAGTTGCATCATCATTTCCCACTTATGGCCTCACATCTCAATAGAGACAGTGGTAGTAGCTATTCATAATCTGGGGACTGAGGAAACTTCAAGTTCCTCATCTCTTTATTTCCTCATCTCTTTATTTACGCCTGCAAGAATGAGTCCCAAGTGACACCATATCCCCTATATAGTGCACTACTTTTGACCAGAGCTATATGGGCACTACACAGGGAATTGGGTGCCATGTGGGACCCAGCCATACGCAGCCAATAACCAGATACATAAGGAAAGCAGTAACAACCCCTCTGTGTTTAAGTAAACTGTCTGGAGGTAGAAATAGGCTGTTGTTCAATGGAGCAGACAGGTGCTAGCCTACATACTGTATCAAAGAGCTTAAGAAGCAATTAACACCTTGCCTAAGGGCATTGCCCACACAAGGCCTTCATAAGATTCACATTGACAACGCCTGTCTAGCGTTGAAATGTTTTCATGACTAGGCCCTGGAGCGTTTCCTGACTTGATTAAACTGTGGGCCCTATTTATTATAGGCTATCACAAGCACCCAGAGTATTTCCTGGTTGGGTCACGCGGTCAGGGATAAACTTAAGACCATCTTCATGTATACTGGGCTGAGAGTTTTACCTCAGGCCCTAAGTATAGGCTATCACAAGGGCCCAAAGTATCTCCTGATTGGGATACCCGGTCAGGGATAACTCCAGGCCCTTTTCATTCATAACAATCATACATTGTGTAAAAACATTGTGTAAAAACAAACCTAGCTAGCTCATTTTTTGATGCCCCTCCCACTCAGCAAAACTCCTCTAAAGAGAAAGAAGGCAAATGAATAATGCATTGATATCTATGAACACTCGCTCTCTCTGTTTTACTGAGCACAGTTATATTATTAGATTTCAAACCAAGACCGTCTTTACTTTTCTTAAAGCGTTATTACAAATTAAAATGTGTGAATGCGTAGAGGGGGTGACTATCATTAGAGGCTACTTTCATGAGGATAGTCAAGCTCAAAGATGAAGAGAGAGAGAGCGAGAGAGCGAGAGAGCGAGAAAGCGAGAGAGCGAGAGAGAGTGAGAGCGAGAGAGAGAGAGAGAGGAATAGTCTTCCTTTAGCAAATACAATGGAGAGACGGGAGTTTAAAGTCACGTACTGCTTGCTTCCCCAGACTGACTCCGTTAGCAAATCTCCCATCATCCAGCCACATCTATTTCCCTCCACTAAATGAAAGATGCTTACACAATATGTTTGGTAATGGCCGGTGTTTAATCAGGTTATTATCATTAAAATCAAAATGGGAATAAAAAGGGAAGGAGAAGGGGATAGTGAAGTTAATGTGGCGTGGCCCCGTTTTACGGCCATTCGCAGTCTTTTTCATAGATAAACCGCTAGATCATTTTAATTAGACAGTGTGTTAATTGAGTGTGGGTCCTGGGGTATAAAACAGTATGTCATCATTAGTCTGCATCAACGGCAACCCTTCAAAACTGTGACACCATTCACCCGACTGAGTGAGAAAGAGAGGGAGAGAGTGACAGAAAGAGGAAGGGGTGAGGGAAAGAGTATTTGCGTGTGTGGTAGAGACAGAGAGCGAGTGAGTGTGAGGGAGAGAGAGAGCGGTAGGTGATCTCCCCCCTCAACATCCTCTCTGACATCATTACTTAGTCAATGCGTTCTGCCTAATGTGCTAATGTTCAGGAAATGCCAAGAGAGATCAACGTTACAAGGTATCCCACTTTGCCTAAAAAACGGTGGTAAAGGTCAAGACTCTATGCCCAGGGGGAGCATGCTGCATATACCACCTACTTCGATCTACCTACTACACTGCACCACGCAGTCCAACCACTACCATGCAAAACTGGTCTGAGATCAGCTGTTAGAGAACTAGAGACAGTCAGACTACGCCAGTCCAACCACTACCATCCAAACTGTACTGGGATCAGCTGCTAGAGAGCCAGAGACAATGTCACGGTCGGCCCCTGAGATACCTTTCTTCTGAGATACCTCCCGTGGAAAAAGAGGTTTAATAATAGAATGAAGATGAAACCAAATCACATTTGACACAATTTTATATTAATGTTATTAACACCTACACACAGACTCTCTCTAATACACACACTCACAAACTCACACACACACACACACACACACACACAGACATGCGGCTCGGTGCTCTGTCGACACCCTTGTACAGCAGAAATGGATCAGTGGCCAAGAGTATTATTACACTCAAGTCAAACAGTCTTAACATATCCTTCCACCAAGGCCTAGTCTAGTACTGCTACCGTGGTGATGGTACAGGAAACACAATGAGACCATTAGCTTGATGATTGACTGCTTTCAGAACCTTTCATCCAATGGGTGAGCCATGCAGGAGACATGAGTCTCAAGGCTTTTAGTGACTTCTGTGGTTTTAGATGTTGCTCTGTTACAACAGCATGTGCTATGTAATGACATTGTAATTGACCCTGAATGTGTTGTAGTGCAGGCATACTGGGTAAATGTGTGGCTATCAAACGCTGATAAGCCAACTGTAGTTACGTTAAACTACCTTCATCGGTAGGTCTTGGAGAGCAGTTTTCACAAGGGGTTTCATGACCTGGCCCAACCAGGGAAAGTTCACCAGGGTAAAACGAGGACCCTAGTTATTATTCCATCTCCTTTCACATGTTTCTCTCAATCCAGTCCATTAACTAAATAATAAATGACAAGCATGTAGTCAATCTTGATAAAGCAACTAAACAAGGAGCTAAACACGAACACACAGCTCGGCGCTAGCCTGAAAAGGTCGGGCCAAGTTAGCTCAAGTCAAGATGTATCCTCCGTCTAGTCGTGGCGGCGCATGGCTTCTTGCCACCAAGCTTCACTATTTCCACTGCGGAGAGGAAACAGGGGCTGGGAAAACACATTTGTAAACACAAAGTAGACGAAGAGGAGAGGGGATGGAGGTATGAAAAGAGGAAGAGTGCCTTTGGAAGAGGGCATTATTTATGACACCCTATCCTCCTCTCTTCCCTTCTTCCTCCAGAGCAGTTAGTTCCTCCATAGCGGTAGGTAGCAAAATGGTGGCACTTTACAAGCCATTAGCATCACTAAACGGAAGGGAAGCCATCCAAGGGGTGAGACGAGACACAGACAGGGCTAGGAACAAGGGGTGAGACGAGACACAGACAGGGCTAGGAACAAGGGGTGTGACGAGACACAGACAGGGCTAGGAACAAGGGGTGAGACGAGACACAGACAGGGCTAGGAACAAGGGGTGAGACGAGACACAGACAGGGCTAGGAACAAGGGGTGAGACGAGACACAGACAGGTCTAGGAACAAGGGGTGAGACGAGACACAGACAGGGCTAGGAACAAGCCCCCTGTGTACCTCCTAAATCATGTTCCAAGCCAATGCATGGATGCCAGAGCTGTGTTCAGCTATGCCAACCAACTACGCCACCCTCTCCTCACTGTTGGTGAGTGCAGTAAGGGGGTTGGCGAACAACCATATTCTTCAAGATGAGCGGATGTTGTTGAATAATGAAGTTCATTTCAGTTCAATTAAATTCAGTTTAGTAAAATTAATTTCAGTTGAGTTCTGTTAATTACAGTTTAGTTGAGTTCAGTTAATTTCAGTTTTGTTCATTTTATTTCAGTTCAATTCATTTCAGTTTAGTTCAGTTTATTTCGAGGGGAAGAATCCATGTGTATTCCTGTGTTCAGGTTGAAGAGTCAGGTGCTTGAGTCTACTAAATGTACTGCAAATATTGAAGAAATTAAATGTCTCGAATTATGGTCTGTACGATATGCCTACAGTACGGTTACTAATTGTTTATGAAATACTTCCACTTGTACAGTACATTACTGTAGCCTTACAAAATGGGTCTCTTATACAATTTAGTGTGTGTGTGTGTGTGTGTGTGTGTGTGTGTGTGTGTGTGTGTGTGTGTGTGTGTGTGTGTGTGTGTGTGTGTGTGTGTGTGTGTGTGTGTGTGTGTGTGTGTGTGTGTGTGTGTGTGTGTGTGTGTGTGTGTGTGTGTGTGTGTGTGTGTGTTTTGCCTATAAGCTCTCTGAAAAAGATGTAGGCATCTCAAAAGATCAGCTCACTACGTTGATAACCTGCCAGATTTATAATGAACTCTTCTTCCATTAAAGACCACTCACAGAGTCCCACTCTGCATCTTAAGCAAATGCATATTTAGATTTCCCCCACTGGATGTATGAAGAACAAAGAGAAAACCATGTATTGCATCATGAAGAAAAAACATCAAGATTAAAAAATGCCCATAGATCCTGCCAAGGCTGGCAGACTTTCCTGCACTATTGACGTATATGTAGATATTTACTACCAGCAAAGTGCATTACTGGAAGCATCGACATCAAAAGCGAGTGGATGGATGAAATACATTATCATGTTTGAAAATCACTTACGAAAGTGGCTTTTATGATAGTAATGATCAGCATGCACAATAATGGCGGCCATTTTGTATCCACATTGGCAAGAAGAAGGAACCCTGCCATTATATTCATAAACACCACTGAGACTGAGAAACTCGACACTCTGCCCATAGGGAGTCTAGGCTAGGCTAATATCCACCCAGTGCTCAGGCACACAGACAGACAGACAGACAGACAGACAGACAGACAGACAGACAGACAGACAGACAGACAGACAGACAGACAGACAGACAGACAGACAGACAGACAGACAGACAGACAGACAGACAGACAGACAGACAGACAGACAGACAGACAGACAGACAGACAGACAGACAGACAGACAGACAGGCAGGCAGGCAGGCAGGCAGACAGCAGGCAGGCAGGCAGACAGGAATAGAGAAGAGACCACATTAGCCTTCTCTACACGCCTCAGAGGGTACAACCTGCCTTGGGGAACGTAACACCACTTCTACCCATGTCATCCTAGAGTAGTGGCACAGGGCACAACGCGGCTGAGGCAACACACGCATAGCATTCTGGGTAGAAGTAAAAAAATATATATTAAAAAATGTAAAAATAAAGAAGGAAAGGGAGTGTGGTGGCACAACGACATGTGAGTGAATGCATGGGTGAGGCCAGAGTAGACTCGTTCAGCCACCCACCCCCGCCACACACACACACACACCAACCCCAACTGCTGTGGTTAAATTAGAGTTAGAGCACTTCAGGCTCCATCAGGCCGTCCTTGAGGGCTTAATTCATCACCCATACAATCAGGAGCTAAAGCCCAATGAAGATAAAGTAGTCCAGTACTAGTGTCTGAGAGCTGGAGAAAACATGCTTGAGTAGGCAGTCAATCCCCCTCATGTGGCAAGAAGAGAATATTTCAAAATGGATACCTGTTTCCGTCTTCAAGATCATTCTTACAGATGTACAGCTAGGGGGAAACGGAGACATGGAGTTGGGCTGGCTGAGGTAGACAATACACCCAGAAAACCTGTCTCACACACACAGAGCCAAGCACATACACACACACTCACACACACACACATACACAAACGTCCCCAAACCGCCGCAGCCATCACTGCGAGTTAAAAAAACAAGTTCATGCAGCGTGTCATAATAACTTCAGACAGAGGATTGAAACTGAGGGATTCATTTTTTTTTCTCATCCAAATGAAATCAAGCAAAAAAGAGGCAGCCACAACAACAAAAGAAACATGTAAGAATAATTACAAAAAAAGAGCCCAGTGGCTTTCTCTGCTCTGAGTCTGCATGGTTGTGGAAATTGCTTTTATTCATTTCACCATATTATTCTGTTTCAAATGAAGGACTCTAAGCCCTTTTCGGGGGGGGGGGGATGAAATCATGTCAGTATTCCAGCCGTTTCAAAATAAGATTGGGATGGAATGATCTGGCTGCTACATGAAAATGATTCATCTGTGTCATAACAGCCATTCATGTATTAGTAGCCTGAGGTATTAGCCAGAACAAGGACATGTCTTATCATTAACATGACCTACACGTTCCATTGTGACCTCAGTTAAAGTACAAGCTGTCTTCACTCACAGAGGATGAGACAGGTTGTATTGCATCACCAATGAATACCCTTTTGTAGACGGACAGACTTTGGTGGCAGAGCAACATTCATAGACCAAAATGATACATGACCTACCAGTTCTCCTCTGTGCGGTTGTAAAGCTGCTATTACAGGCTCATAGCCTGCCAATCAATGAAATTGTATTATTGACCATCACCATAGGTATTGATCGCATAGGCCAAGGCATATTAAGAACAGTGTTCTAAGTGCTGTGAATGTTTGCTAGGAATATTGAGGCTTCACAAGGGCCCTTCCCTGGATGATTTCATTGCCCCTGATTCCATGAGACACCATTGTCTCAGACTCTGTATCCCTACAATAATACACAATTGCAGATGCTGCTTTTAAGAGGCATAATGATAGTCTCTCGTACATTGTACGCCACCCTTTGGAGTGTCTGTGTAAGTGCAGGTAACAAGTGCACCGATTACTAATTTGGGGAGCGAGGCATTATTCTGAATATAATTTACTCTGCCATGATGATAGTTGGCAGATTAATTTTTTTTTTTAAATCCATATAAATGGTAAACATGCATATAAAGTCCACATAATTCGTAGGTATAGAATATAGTTATTAAACTAGGCCTATTAAATGTATGCCTATTGTAAACGAATTGTGAACATAGAAGCAACAGGAACAAGCCAGCAATTCAGAGGACCACATAGGCTTGCTTTCATTCGATGCGAAATTTCGTTATTACAATTAAAGAATTCAAACAATTTATATACCCTAAAAAATATTTACAAATCTGCCCAATCAATTAGCCTATATTGCATGAAAAAAATCCAAAGCTACGTATACAAGACCTGCAACAAAACATATTGCAAAATACAGGACACGTTAACGATTATAATTTATTTCAGTCGTATTCATTCCATATAAATAAACTAAAACTATTGGAATTCACCTGTCAGAGTAACCTATATGCCCAAGTATAGTGAGTGTTTTCAAACCGCTATGTGAAGCAATGCTGCTATCGGTATGGCACGGGCACGGAGTCTGCTGCAATCAAGCATATCTCCGTGTGCAATAGCCAAAACCAGTCCAACCGGACCCCGAATGCTTCTGGAGGTGCTGAAACCTATGTGGGATATAGTGCCCTGCTGTGCGCAACTGAACCGCTGCACCTGTTACAGTGGCCAAACAACTCGCTAAAGCAAGCGAATATTTCTGTGCGCAGCACAGTTTGGATATAATAGGCCTTTACAGTCATTGACGAAACGTAGTGCTTCATCATATAACATTGTTTATTTTGTGAAAAACAAATACACATGACAAATGGTGAATAATCATCACTTACGCTGCTGTTTTGCCCCGACCAGTAAACCACTGCGTGGTTATGCGCTGAGTCCCCGGTCAAGGCGAAAGTAGTGCTGCTTAGTTTGGGTTCATCTCCTCTGGAAGTCCCTCGACCCTCGTCCCTGTTCCACTTGAATTCGGATCGGCCCAGTCTGTGTCCGTCCAGTAACGGACCAGGACTCCTTCTCTCATCCGATGTATTAAGGCTCTCCCTAAACTCGGGGGGTTCGGGACCGCTTCGCTTCGCTCTCCGTAACGCAACATCCTCAGCACCATCCTTGACCTTACCCAAATCATCCACCCCAATATTATATTCACCACGGTACCTTTCTTCGTTTTCACTAGACCCGGTTAAATCTTCCAGAGCGACTTTTGGGGTAACTCCATCGTCAGTGAATCTCGGCTCATCCACGAGAACACCTGCCTGTTGGGTGTCGCTTGGTACTCCAGTATTTTTGTCAGTAACTCCGAGTAGCTGGTACTCCAGTCGGACCTGTTCCAAAGCTTTGGCCGCATGCCTCGTACCTTCAGCCGCGTGCGTACCGGTATCCAGCTGTAATTCCTCCAGGTGTAGCTGGACCGGCGATTGGCACAATGCGCAAGTTATCTCCGCCTTGGCATTTAGCTGGGTATGAGCGGAGATCAGAAACCAGGTACACAGAGTTAAGTGCAAACCTGGGCAGAAGCCAAGCCAAGTATCCATTGCTGGTATAGTTAGAGATTTGGGTCCAACGCACGGAACGGCGAAACCTTATCCAACCGAGGACCAACTCCCCCCGAAGTCGATGAGAATTTCGTGGTATTTGGAAAAGCGCCCTTCGGCTAAACTGTTCACGTTCAAGGAGCTGGTCGCGGGAGCCACCACATAGGAGAGGAGCTGTATCGAAGCCGAGCTGCCGAATGTGCGCCCGGATGAGAGGAATACTGTGAGAGAACGCGAACGCAAGAGAGAGACGAGAGCGAGAGCCGAGAACGGGAGAGAGAGCGAGAGAGAGAGATGCGCGGTGGCTTTCACACTGGTTGTGAAAGCCCACTAATAATCGAATATGATATGACCGATAAAGACCTATTCAACTTAGCTTTCAGCAGAGAGATAACCTTTGACGATGTTCATATCAAAGTCAAATCAATGGTGTCATTGTATAACGATGCTTGATGTGATTATGGACCAGGATTTCCCACACATTATATTCTTCACAGTGCTTCAGAACTCATTATTTTTATTAACCCGAATCAAAGTAATCGGTTTTTAATGTACTCCTGTCCAAAGCAAACCGTATTTCCTGAAATGCATCTAAATCACTTGTAGCGGGTGCTCTGACACCTTAGACTCTTGCCAATTAGACGTTCCATTATGCCATGACATAAAGGTTAATATGCACACAGAGGGAATTATTAGCGCAATAAAGCAATGGTCTTTTTTAAAGATCAGCAGCCGAAGAAAAATAATGTTTGTACAATCAGAACATTAAATAAATTGTGCAGTTATTAACGTGTTGTTATTTGAGAAAAGGTGTTAAAGTAACCGTCCAGTGTTTCCAGATTTCCATGAAATTACAATTACAATATGACTGAAATAGTTCTCCTTCGATTTATTTGAATGGCCTATGTTTCTTTGTTGGAATGGTGTTGGCATACAACAAAAGCAGAACTGTGTGGCGTATACTGGTCATGAAAATAATTCATGTGAATAGACCACTGATTGGCCAGCTCGTCCGCTGATCCAGACATCATCCTCTGTCAAGAAAAAGAAAGCATATTTTAAACTGTCTGTCGGAGATAGCAGTTTGAGGTGTGGCTTGTTATAGGTCTATGTTGTAGACCTGTGCGCAATGCTTGCATCGCTGCATGCCCAAGAATGAAACAACCTTATCATCAGTTTCATTTATGTCTCATTTGTCTCATGACAGCCAACATGAAACAGACGCGACTAGATCTGAACGAGCCGCTCCGCAGCTGAGTCGAGTCTGATGGCATATAGCTGGCGGCTGAGTCGAGTCTGACGGCAGAGTGCTGTACTGGGCTGGGGCATTCAAATGGAGCTCTAGTGTGCGTGCAGAGAAGGCCCAGGGTTGAATCAATAGGATGAATTGGGCGGATTTGGCAGGGAGTTACGCTATTCCCAGTGGGAAAACACAACCAGCGCCAAGAGGAGAGAGTCTGGTGGAGAGGGATGGATAAAGGGAGCGGGAGGAGGAGGATAGGGAGGGATGGATGGATGTTTGAGATTTGAAAAAAGACACCAGGTGTTTATCAACCCAAGTCTTAAGAAGCAGCCAAAAGATGAAAAATTATAACACATTGAACATTTCAAAATTGAATGCAGCCTACCAATTTATTTTAGAGACAAGCCTACATCACAGAAAACCCTAAGACACAGAAATATGCAGAATGTCCTATATCTATAATAAATTAGCAGTGGATGGGAGAATAAGACAGTATCCACAGGTTCTATGACCTCCAATGACCTCCAAACTTGAATATATTGTGGTATTGTTGTGGTCAAGATGGCTAAAACCACTGCCCCTCCAAAGGGCTCCAAGCCCTATAGAAAATAACCAAAGTTGTGCCTCAGATGACACCCTATTAGCATAGGGTTCTTGTCAAACATTCACTCTTAGAACTATTGATGACTCGAGGAACCCTGGAGATCCTCAAGGAACCATTACTACTCAATGGTTCATATTTGCACCTTCAGTTAGTTCAGGGCTTCTTGGGGGAACATTTAATGGTTCAATGTAGCAATGGGTTCCTGGAGGAACCCTAGAGTGGAGGTGTGGCTTAGTAGGGGCATGGCTTTAAGATAAACTCTATACTGTATATACAAAGTATGTGGACACCCCTTCAAATGAGTGGATTTGGCTAATTTAGCCACACCCATTGCTGATACAGTAGGTGCATGAAATAGAGCACAAAGCAATACAATCTCCATAGACAAACATAGGCAGTAGAATGGCGTTACTGACGAGCTCAGTGATTTTCAACGTGCCACCGTCATAGGATGCCACCTTTTCAACAAGTCGCATCATCAAATTTCTGCACTGCTAGAGCTGCTCCAGTCAACTGTAAGTGCAGTTATTGTGAATTTGAAACGTCTAGGAACAACACATGGCTCAGCTTCATGAAATGGGTTTCCATGGCCGAGCAACCGCAAGCACACAAGCCTACAATTCAGGAGAACGCTACAGTGCCTTGCAAAAGTTTTCAAGCCCCCTTGGCATTTTTCCTATTTTCTTGCATTACAACCTGTAATTTATTTTTATTTGGATTTCCTGTAATGGACCTACACAAAATAGTCCAAAATGGTGAAGTGAAATGAAAAAAAAAAACGTGTTTCAAAAAATTCAAAGAAAGAAACAACAGAAAAGTGGTGTGTGTATATGTGTTCACCCCCATTGATATGAAGCAGCTAAATAAGATCTGTTGCAACAAGTACCTTCAGAAGTCACATCATTAATAAAATAAAGTCCACCTGTGTGCAATCTAAGTGTCACATGATCTGTCACATGATCTCAGTATATATACACGTGCTCTGAAAGGCCCCAGAGTCTGCAACACCACTAAGCAAGGGGCACCACCAAGGAAGCAACACCATGAAGACCAAGTGTCACACCCTGGCCTTAGTATTCTGTGTTTTCTTTATTATGTTGGTTAGGCCAGGGTGTGACATGGGTGATTTATGTGTCTTGTTTTGTCTAGGGGCTTTGTTGTCTATGGGGTTGTGTTCAGTTGAGTGTTCTAGGTAAGTCTATGGTTGCCTGGAGTAGTTCTCAATCAGAGGCAGGTGTTTATCGTTGTCTCTGATTGGGAACCATATTTAGGCAGCCATATTCTTTAGGTATCTGGTGGGTGGTTGTTTCCTGTCTCTGTGTTCTCTGGTACCAGTTAGGACTGTTTCGGTTTTGCCACGTTTTCTTATTTTGTATTTGTATAGTGTTTACATTTTTGTCTTTATTACAGGGCACAGGGAGAGTGTGGCAGAGTCAGGAGTCAGACCTGAGCCAACTTATCGTAAGGAGCCAAGGAGGAAACCAGAACCAGAGCTGGTGTTGGAGGTGAACTAAGCAGAGACCGTGAAGGAGTTAATGGGGAAATTGGAGGAGAGAGTTATGAGGGAGTTGCTGTGTTGGTGCATGAGGCACGGCATTCACCCGACGGAGCATTTTCGGGGATTTGATGGCACCTGGGTCAGCTCTCCATACTCGTCCTGAGGTGCGTGCTAGTCGTCTGGTGAATACTGTGCCAGCCTCACGCACCAGGCCTCCTGTGCACATCCCTAGCCTTGCACGTCCTGTGCCAGCTCAGCGCTACAGTGCTCCTAGCAGTGCTAACCGTAGCAGGTGTGGTACTGGTCAGGCACCGTGTTATGCGGTGGAACGCACAGTGTCCTCAGTACGCGTGCTTAGCCCGGTATGCTACATCCCAGTTCCCCACATCTGCCGGGCTAGGCTGAAGATCCAGCCAGGGTGGTTGGTGCCAGCCCTGCTCTCAAGAGCCCCAGTGCGCCTGCACGGTCCGGTCTATCCAGTGCCACCTCCATGCACCAGCCCTCCGGTGGCAGCCCCTCGCACCAGGCTTCCTGTGCGTGTCCTTGGCCTAGTACCACCAGTGTCGACACCACGTACCATGCCTGCAGTGCGCCTCGCCTGTCCAGCGCTGTCAGAGCCTTCCTCCTCTCCAGCATCGCCTGAGCTGCTTGTCTGCCCAGCGCCGCCTGAGCTGCCTGTCTGTCATTAGCTGCCAGAGTCTCCCGTCTGTCATGAGCCGCCAGAGTCTCCCGTCTGTCATGAGCCGCCAGAGTCTCCCGTCTGTCATGAGCCCCCAGAGTCTCCCGTCTGTAATGAGTCGCCAGAGTCTCCCGTCTGTCATGAGCCGCCAGAGTCTCCCGTCTGTCATGAGCCGCCAGAGTCTCCCGTCTGTCATGAGCTGCCAGAGTCTCCCGTCTGTCATGAGCCGCCAGAGTCTCCCGTCTGTCATGAGCCGCCAGAGTCTCCCGTCTGTCATGAGCCGCCAGAGTCTCTCGTCTTTCATGAGCCGCCAGAGTCTCCCGTCTGTCATGAGCCGCCAGAGTCACCAGTCTGTCATGACCCGCCAGAGCCGGCAGTCTGCAAGGAGCCGCCAGAGCTGCCAGTCTGCAAGGAGCCGCCAGAGCCGCCAGTCTGCAAGGAGCCGCCAGAGCCGCCAGTCTGCAAGGAGCCACCAGAGCTGCCAGTCTGCATAGAGCCGCCAGAGCCGCCAGTCAGCCAGGGTCAGCCAGAGTCGCCAGTCTGCCAGGATCTGCCAGAGCCGCCAGTCAGCCAGAATCTGCCAGAGCCGCCAGTCAGCCAGGATCTGCCAGAGCCGCCAGTCAGCCAGGGTCTGCCAGAGCCACCAGAGCTCTTAGTCTTGGGCTACTCTCAGTCCTGAGCTACCTCTCAGTCTTCAGCTACCCCTCAGTCTTGAGCTACCCCTCAGTCTTGAGCTAGCCCCCAGTCTTGAGCTAGCCCCCAGTCTTGAGCTACCCCTCAGTCTTGAGCTACCCCTCAGTCCCGAGCTACCCCTCAGTCCCGAGCTACCTCAGTCCCGAGCTGTCCCTCCGTCCGGAGCTGCCCCTCAGTCCAGTGGGGCCCTTTGTTAACTTCTTGGATATAGGGGGTGCTATTTTTATTTTGGGATGGAAAAACGTTCCCGTTTTAAACAAGATATTTTGTCACGAAAAGATGCTCGACTATGCATATAATTGACAGCTTTTGAAAGAAAACACTCTGACGTTACAAAACTGCAAAGATATTGTTTGTGAGTGCCACAGAACTGATGTTACAGAAAAAACCCAGATAAAAATCCAATCAGGAAGTGCCGCATTTTTTGAAACCGCCTCATGCCAATGACTCCTTATATGGCTGTGAATGGGCCATGAATGAGCTTAGGCTTTCTGTCGCTTCCCCAAGGTGTCGACAGCATTGTGACGTATTTGTAGGCATATCATTGGAAGATTGACCATAAGAGACTACATCTACCAGGTGGTCGCTTGGTGTCCTGTTTAGACATCAAGGAAAACGCTATATCTGGCACAAACCCAACACCTCTCATCACCCCGAGAACAACATCCCCAGAGTGAAGTTATGGTGGTGGCAGAATCATGCTGTGAGGGTATTTGTCTTCAGCAGGGACTGGGAAACTGGGACTGAGGTCCAGTCTTCCAGAGATTTGAGACTGGGACGGAGATCCACCTTCCAGCAGGACAATGACCCTAAGCATACTGCTAAAGCAACACTCGAGTGGTGTGGTTTAAGGTGAAACATTTAAATGTCTTGGAATAGCCTAGTCAAAGCCCAGACCTCAATCCAATTGAGAATCTGTGGCATGACTTAAAGATTGCTGTACACCAGCAGGAACCCATCCAACTTGAAGGAGCTGGAGCAGTTTTGCCTTGAAGAATGGGCAAAAATCCCAGTTGCTAGATGTGCCAAGCTTATAGAGTCATATCCCAAGAGACTTGCAGCTATAATTTCTATAATTTGGGGGGTGAATAGTTATGCATGCTCAAGTTCTGTTTTGTTTTGTCTAATTTCTTGTTTGTTTCACGACAACAACAAACATTTTCCATCTTCAAAGTGGTAGGCATGTTGTGTGAATCAAATGATACAAACCCCCCTAACATCTATTTTAATTCCAGGTTGTAAGGCAACAAAATAGGAAAAATGCCAAGAGGGTGAATACTTTCGCAAGGCACTCTATCTGCCCAAATGCATAGAGCCAACTGTAAAGTTTGGTGTAGGAAGAATAATGGTCTGGGGCTGTTTTTGATGGTTCGAGCTAGGACCCTTAGTTCCAGTGAAGGGACATATTTACGCTACAGCATACAATCATAGTCTAGACAATTCTGTGCTTCCAACTTTGTGGCAACAGTTAGGGGAAGTCCCTTTCCTGTTTTAGCATGACAATGCCCATGTGCACAAAGCGAGGTCCATACAGAAATAATTAGTCAAGATTGGTGTGGAAGAACTTGCTTGGCTTGCACATCGCCCTGACCTCAACCTCATTGAACACCTTTTGGATGAATTGGAATGCCAAATGCAAGCCAGGCCAAATCGCCCAACGTCAGAGCTTGACCTCACTAATGCTCCAAAGCATTACATATGAATCTTATAGACATGTAATAAGTGTGAAGTAACAAAGTGAATAGTAATTGGCTTTCAGATAGTTCTCTAATTATGCAATGTCTTAGTGATTTGAAGAAGTAAATGTTTCAATATAAGGTCACATGACGAACAGAGGGATTGAGCATTGGTACTGATATTAAATTAAAGGCTGCCATCTGGTGTTTGGGTTAGAGATATAGGACACAGTGGGGAAATTTGGGACAGAGGTATGAATGATAAGGGTAAGAGATGTTTTTGACAATTTCCAATGACTAAAACTCAATGCTATAGTTTGAGTAGCACCATTGAATTAAGTAAGACGGTAATGTCATCTAAAAAAAAATCTGTTTCCGTTATGTAGAACTATTTCCAGAATTGAAGTAGATCCAAGTACATGTTTTAGTCCTGACTATTGAGCTGTTAATCAAGCAGCAACTTTTTGAAGATACTATCAAATTCTTTAAACAACAGGTTTCATATGTTGGCTAGTTGCCAAAGGAACACATGTCAATGCAACACGTTAAAAAGATTAAGATGTTTGTTTTCTTTCTTCCAGGACTTATGGAATGTCCGCTACCACGTTTCTCTTGTTGACATGTTTAATAATGATTCTGTATCTCTCCCCTTTGAAAGACTTCCTGAGGAATGGATGCACTTTAAAGGGCACACAAATTAAAATGTGAGGTATCTTAATGTCCAAGTTTTGGTTGCACACATGCAAATTCTCTTGGTAAGAAATGTACTGAAGAACCCAATGTAAACCACTCAGTGGCTGAAGTAATGTCAACAATGGTTTTCAGTTTGGTCCTTCACCATTTCTCTCAGAAGTGCGACATGAGTCCATTAGAGTGAGTGTGGAGAGAGATCCCGTCCAAGCTTTTTCATGTTGCTGGTGTACTGGTAGGAAAATGGACAAGACATAATAGACTGTAAAGAACAACAGTGATGGTTCAGGGAGAGACATTATCAAGGGCCATTCACTTTGAACATGTGTGATTGGGAGGACAAACTGAATGCCAGAAGAATGAGTGCCGGGAGGGAAGGGAGTGGTCAACCATGCCCATAATTCATTTAGGCATATCCAAAGTTGTTTATTTGGGGTATCAGATTGATTGTGGAGGTCTGCACACTGAATGAATTGAGATAAGAATGAATTGAGATACCGATCAGTCATTAACATGCCACTCGCAACAAAAGCTCGAGCTGAAATGTCATTGCCAAAATCCATAAATTAAATTGTGTAATAAAGCATATGTATAACTGTATGAAGCAAAGGTCCTTTGACCTCATGACTTGGTTTTTGCTCTGACATGCACTGTCAACTGTGGGACCTTATATAGACAAGTGTGTGCCTTTCCAAATTATGTCCAATCAATTGAATTTACCAAAGGGGGACTCCAATCAAGTTGAAGAAACATCTCAAGGATCATCAATGGAAACAGGATGCACCTGAGCTCAATTTTGATTCTCATAGCAAAGCGTCTGCATACTTATGTAAATAAGGTATTTCTGTATTTTTTAAATTTTTTATTTGCAAACATTTCTAAAAATAACTGTTTTTACTTTGTCATTATGGGGTATTGTGTGCAGATTTATGAGGATTTTTATTTATTTAATCAATTTAACCTCTTTGGGGTACCCCCCCTTCTTCACAATTTCCGCCTAAAGACATACCCTAATCTAACTGCCTGTAGCTCAGGCCCAGAGGCAAGGATATGCATATTATTGGTATAATTTAAAAGGAAACACTCTGAATGTTGTGGAAATGTGAATTGAATGTAGGAGAATATAACACAATAGATTTGGTAGAAGAAAATACAAGGAAATAAACATACATTTTCTGTTTTTTATTGTTGTTGCATAATCTTTCAAATGACCAACAACAGCCAAACATACAGATGGGATGCTGTGGATGATTTGAATGAAGAACATAAGATGGCAACAATATCTGAGCAAAGCTTTGGACAGATAACTTTAAAAATGAGCGAGCTACATGATATTGAGCATGAAGTCACCCAGGTGTCCCACACAAATGTACCCAAATGTACCCAAGTGGCCGAATTGGTACAGTGATACATTTTGAAGGAAATAATTATATACAAAATACATAAATGCTATTCTAACACAATATATATATATTTAAAAAATAATAATACAAACAATTAGCAAGGGTAACTATTTACATATTTTCTATTTACAATATTGTGAAGACCTCCGTCCTCTAGACAATATTGTGCTGCTGTTGCCATGGCCCATAGCAGTCTCTTTCTGGTGTAAAGCAAAGGCGTTTTTGATGGGGCATTTCCTGTGACAAAGGGAACAGCGACGTCTCCCTACTGTGCCCTTTTTGACCTGAGGCACATTCATGCCTGCAGAGTTGAATCTGGGCAGGTGAACACCACTGGTTGGAGCAGAAGGAACAGAGGTAGAGGGGACAGAAGGTGCTACAGTGGACTTGCTGTAGCTAGCAAGCTCCTGGATGAGCAGCTCCCTGAAGGCTAGCTGTGAGATGGGGGGCTGTCCACAGAGCTTAGCCATTTCCTTCTGGAGGATGAAGGCATTCACCACAGCAATGTCAATGAAATGATAGAAAAATGTCTTGTACCATTTCATGGTCTTGTGGAGAACATTGTAGTATTCTATCAGCACGTCTGACAGGTCCACACCTCCCATGCTCTTGTTGTAGTCCTTCCTCTATAATTTGGGTTAAATCCGTATACCTAGATTTTGTTGTAGCTTTTCCTGATTTATATTTTAAATATATAAACTTGTTGAAAATGCTATTAAATATGTACTGCTATGCGTAACACCCGTGGCTCCGTCAAGTAGGATTTGCAATGGTGAATGAACTTCTTTTACGCCAGAGTTTACGACAAAGGCTGGTCTTCAAACGTATAACCATTACATATTGCCATTTACCTCAGCTCATTGGCTATCTTCCAAGCTAGATTTCAAGATGAACAGTGGTCATTGGGTCAAAATACAGTCAATCAACGATAGACCTGTCCTACCATTGGTGCGCAATGATGTCATTGATTGGTGTCTTCAAATCGGTATATGTGTCCCGGGAAAAGACCCATCAATTATGGTTGTGTTAGTAACAACCAGAGGATTGCAATGAAACCAACCATGACTGGATAAATGTTTGTTTAGTGTGTGTAATTACCACGAATGCATCTTCCAAAGTTGAATGAGAAGGAAATCATGAAGCAAGCGGTTTACAAATGTTTAATGTTAGGCTATAAAAATAGATTTTATCAAACAAAACGAACATTCACTGTGTAGTTAGGACACTTGGCATTGCCACCAGAGGAAGATCTTCAATGGTAAGCAATTTATTTTATTGTTATTTCTGACTTTCATGAAGCTAATGCTTTGTTGGAAAATGCTAGCAATACTTGTGTGTGCGTGGCGTCATCCTCAGAAAATAGCATGTTTGCTTTCACAGTAACGGCTTTCTGAAATCTGACGCAGCGGCTGGATTAATGAGACGTTTATCTTTTAAATTATGTAAGATACATGTATTTACAAGAATGTTTAAAACAACGAATGGTGTAATGTTAGCTCTGCAGTTTCCCTGGATGTTGGCCTGGTGGGATGTGAGCATGTCACCTATCCTAGAGAGGTTAAGAATAAGGCTGTAACGTAACAAAATGTGGAATAAGTCATGGGGTCTGAATACTTTCCTGAGGTATTGTATGTCTGAACTCAGAATCAAATAGGCTTCACAAAAATAACATTGTCAATGCTATTTTCTGCATTTATTGAAGTCCCATCAGATGTGTCCATAAAATAACTATCTTAAAGCGACTCCTCCAATAAGCCACACCTTCGATCTGATAGGCTACCACCTCTACAATATATTCAAAATTGAACCCCTCCCATTACAAAATCATTCAGATTTTAAGCTTTACACAGGGGTTCCTTGAAGACTCTTTTCAGAGGGGTTCCTTGAGGATTGTTTTTCAACTGCAAAAGTTCCGCCAGTGTGGCAACCCAAAAAGTTATACCAGGCACCTTTACTTCTAAGAGTGTAGTGCACTATATAGGGAACAGAGTGCCATTTGGGATGCAGTGATTGAACATTTGCTGGGGATGAAAAAATGCCAATTTCACGTTAATTTTTATTTTTAATTGTTTTTATTTCACCTTTATTTAACCAGGTAGGCTAGTTGAGAACAAGTTCTCATTTGCAACTGCGACCTGGCCAAGATAAAGCATACCAGTGTGAACAGACAACACAGAGTTACACATGGAGTAAACAATTAACAAGTCAATAACACAGTAGAAAAAAAGGGAGTCTATATACAATGTGTGCAAAAGGCATGAGGAGGTAGGTGAATAATTACAATATTGCAGATTAGCACTGGAGTGATAAATGATCAGATGATCATGTACAGGTAGAGATATTGGTGTGCAAAAGAGCAGAAAAGTAAATAAATAAAAACAGTATAAAAACAGTATGGGAATGAGGTAGGTGAAAATGGGTGGGCTATTTACCAGTAGATTATGTACAGCTGCAGCAATCGGTTAGCTGCTCAGATAGCTGATGTTTGAAGTTGGTGAGGGAGATAAAAGTCTCCAACTTCAGCGATTTTTGCAATTCGTTCCAGTCACAGGCAGCAGAGTACTGGAACGAAAGGCGGCCGAATGAGGTGTTGGCTTTAGGGATGATCAGTGAGATACACCTGCTGGAGCACGTGCTACGGATGGGTGTTGCCATCGTGACCAGTGAACTGAGATAAGGCGGAGCTTTACCTAGCATGGCCTTGTAGATGACCTGGAGCCAGTGGGTCTGGCGACGAATATGTAGCGAGGGCCAGGTGACTAGAGCATACAAGTCGCAGTGGTGGGTAGTATAAGGTGCTTTAGTGACAAAACGGATGGCACTGTGATAAACTGCATCCAGTTTGCTGAGTAGAGTGTTGGAAGCGATTTTGTAGATGACATCGCCGAAGTCGAGGATCGGTAGGATAGTCAGTTTTACTAGGGTTAAACCACTGCCATGCATCTAATGTGCCTCCCAAATGGTACCGTATTCCCTTTATAGTGCACTACTTTAGACAAGGGAAATATAGGAATAGAGAGCCATTTGGGACACACCCCAATAGGGCTATGTGATGTAATGGGACCAAGCCTTCTAAAGAATTATCAATATATCAACATTTACAGAGGCAACTGTAAAGAATGATTGAATTATTGTAGGAATGAACATGGCTTTAATGAGATTTTAATGAAATGGAGTATAAATCATTACTTCGTGTCACATCACCGCCCGTCCATCAGTTATACCATGCCTGTCTAATGTAGCCCGAAGTTATTAATCCTTCTTAAGGTATGAAAAGGATCCAATCATTCCAAAATCTATCAACATTGAACTTACCGGTTTTGTAAGATAACAACGGGGGATCTGTGTTGGTATGCAGACATGTGATTTGAACCCAGCTGGTCCTTTTGTAGGCCCTTCTGTTGTAAGCCTTACCCTCTTGTTCCTGATCATAGCCTATAGACAACAAGGATCAGCACTCACACCAAAGATGATATACTGGCTGCTGGCTTCTTATTTGTACTGTAATTGACGCGGGGGTCAATGGCTCCACATTCTGTCATTAGCGAACCCTGAAGCTGAACATGACCGCCTGCTCAGTATGTAAAAATATGTGAGTTGGCTACTGGTCCCCGCTTCCAGCCATACTGTAGTGGTTTGAAACCCAATGAGTTCCAATTGAAATGAGGTTCTGAGATAACATGATGCAAGAGTTCTGTATGGATTGGTAAAAAATACCACTAGAATAACCCTTAAAAGACTATCAACCACCAGGACATACTCTGCGGGCATTTGTCTGTTTGAGCCGCGGCAGTTTTATATAAAAGCTCAAAACTTTTGCTCAATGCATTTGTTCTTACTATTTCAAAAGGAATCCAAGAAAAGTTCCATTTCTGATGCTCTTTGATTGTGAGTGTTACAAAAGGCTTTGATGTGGATATTAATGTTCCCAATGCTGAGTAAAAACATTTGCCTGATGTTGCAAGAACGTTCCCAGTACACATTTAGTCTGTTCTTTAATATTAACTTTGCATTCAGTTTAGCCAGTTTCAACTTAAGAGATAATGCCAGAGAAGCAGGTGTTTGAAAGATATATCGGCACAGGTGTTGTTAGGCCTGAGACGAAGTCAAGGGCCGGCAATATATGCTCCAAACACCGGCTTCGAGGGTATTATCACTTAAATAGATCATACATTCAGTTTCGCCAGGCATGTCTTTTTTACCAATCCATACAGAACTCTTGCATCATGTTATTACAGCATCGTATCTTCTATCTTCTTTTGCTGGGGAACTTTACATTCACGAAATAAAAAATACATGTGCCATTGTCTGTCATTTTCCCTATTGACAAAGCAGTGAACTCCCTCACTCCGCTCTTCCTTTACCTCAACATTGTGATTCACTACTGAAACTTTCACAAACCACAGATCAGACTAAACTGTTAGACACAATAGTTCACATTGCAAGGATACCGTCTACAGTAGTTTCACCCTCTTCCAAATATACTCAAATGCTTTTCATTGGCACAAGCAGCACTTTCAATAACCTACCTCAAAAGGAAACGTAGACTTACAGAGACCTTGTTCTCCCGAGTTTACTGCACCTAAATGTCCTTGAGGTATGTCACCTTAATGCATACCTGCAACCTTTGTACAATATGTTATGAATTGCAATTTGTACAATATGTTACGAATTTACATGTAACCGGTGTGAAAAGGCTAGCTTAGCTAGTTAGCGGGGTGCGCGCTAATAGTGTTTCAATCGTTGATGTCACTCGCTCTGAGACCTTGGAGTAGTTGTTCCCCTTGCTCTGCAAGGGCCGCGATGGGTAACGATGCTTCGAGGGTGGCTGTTGTTGATGTGTGCAGAGGGTCCCTGGTTCGAGCCCAGGTAGGAGCGAGGAGAGGGATGGAAGCTATACTGTTACATTGGTGCCGTGACCCAGAACACTGGTTGCTGCAGAAAAGGAGGAGGTCAAAAGGGGGGTGAATGTAACTGGTGTGAAATGGCTATCGAGTCATGCTGGAGGGTCATGTCAGGATGAGCCTGCAGGAAGGGTACCACATGAGGGAGGAGGATGTCTTCCCTGTAACACACAGTGTTGAGATTGCCTGCAATGACAGCAAGCTCAGTCAGATGATGCTGTGACACACCGCCCCAGACCATGATGGACCCTTCACCTCCAAATCGATCCCACTCCAGAGTACAGGCCTCTGTGTAATGCTGATTCCTTCTTCGACTAACGCAAATCCCTGGTGAGACAAAACTGTGACTCCTCAGTGAAGATTACTTTTTGCCAGTCCTGTCTGGTCCAGCAACGGTGGGTTTGTGCCCATAGGCGTCGTTGTTACCAGTGATATCTGGCGAGGCCCTGCCTTACAAAAGGCCTACAAGCCCTCAGTCCAGCCTCTCTCAGCCTATTGCGGACGGTCTGAGTACTGATGGAGGGATTGTGCATTCCCGTTGTAATTTAGGCAGTTGTTGTTGCCGTCCTGTACCTGTCCCGCAGGTGTGATGTTCGGATGTACCGATCCTGTGCAGGTGTTGTTACACGTGGTCTGCCACTGCGAGGACGATCAGCTGTCTGTCCTGTCTCTCTGTAGTGCTGACTTATGCGTCTCACAGTATGGACATTGCAATTTATTGCCCTGGCCATATCTGCAGTCCTCATGCCTCCTTTCAGCATGCCTAAGGCACATTCACACAGATGACCAGGGACCCTGGGCATCTTTCTTTTGGTGTTTTTCAGAGTCAGTAGAAAGGCCTCTTTAGTGTCCTAAGTTTTCATAACTGTGACCTTAATTGCCCACCATCTGTAAGCTGTTAGTGTCTTAACGACCGTTCCACAGGTGCATCTTCATTAATTGTTTATGGTTCATTGAACAAGCATGGGAAAGTTTTAAAACCCTTTACAATGAAGATCTTTGAATTTTTACAAATTATCTTGGTTAGACAGGGATCCTGTTTTGCTGAGTTTAGTTGCAAAGTAGCTAAAAAAGTAGTAAGTAGTAGAAAAGTTGCTAATTAGCTAAAATGCTAAAGTTCATTTTTTAAGAGTAACTTCCTCAACATTTTAGATAAGCATGCTCCGTTCAAAAAATGCTGAACTAAGAACAGCTACAGCCCTTGGTTCACTCCAGACCTGACTGCCCTCGAACAGCACAAAAACATCCTGTGGCGGACTGCAATAGCATCGAACAGTCCCCGCGATATGCAACTGTTCAGGGAAGTCAGGAACCAATACACGCAGTCAGTCAGGAAAGCTAAGGCCAGCTTCTTCAGGCAGAAGTTTGCATCCTGTAGCTCCAACTCCAAAAAGTTCTGGGACACTGTGAAGTCCATGGAGAACAAGAGCACCTCCTCCCAGCTGCCCACTGCACTGAGGCTAGGGAACACGGTCACCACCGACAAATCCATGATTATCGAAAACTTCAACAAGCATTTCTCAACGGCTGGCCATGCCTTCCGCCTGGCTACTCCTACTTCGGCCAACAGCTCCGGCCCCCCCGCAGTTCCTCGCCCAAGCCTCTCCAGGTTCTCCTTTACCCAAATCCAGATAACAGATGTTCTGAAAGAGCTGCAAAACCTGGACCCGTATAAATCAGCTGGGCTTGACAATCTGGACCCTCTATTTCTGAAACTATCCGTTGCCATTGTCGCAACCCCTATTACCAGCCTGTTCAACCTCTCTTTCATATCGTCTGAGATCCCCAAGGATTGGAAAGCTGCAGCAGTCATCCCCCTCTTCAAAGGGGGAGACACCCTGGACCCAAACTGTTACAGACCTTTATCCATTCTGCCCTGCCTATCTAAGGTCTTCGAAAGCCAAGTCAACAAACAGGTCACTGACCATCTCGAATCCCACCGTATCTTCTCCGCTATGCAATCTGGTTTCCGAGCCGGTCACGGGTGCACCTCAGCCACACTCAAGGTACTAAACGACATCATAACCGCCATCGATAAAAGACAGTACTGTGCAGCCGTCTTCATCGACCTTGCCAAGGCTTTCGAGACTCAGTAGCCTCGGTATTTCGGATGACTGCCTTGCCTGGTTCACTAATTACTTTGCAGACAGAGTTCAGTGTGTCAAATCGGAGGGCATGCTGTCCGGTCCTCTGGCAGTCTCTATGGGAGTGCCACAGGGTTCAATTCTCGGGCCGACTCTTTTCTCTGTATATATCAATGATGTTGGTCTTGCTGCGGGCGATTCCCTGATCCACCTCTACGCAGACGACACCATTCTATATACTTTCGGCCCGTCATTGGACACTGTGCTATCTAACCTCCAAACGAGCTTCAATGCCATACAACACTCCTTCCGTGGCCTCCAACTGCTCTTAAACGCTAGTAAAACCAAATGCATGCTTTTCAACCGATCGCTGCCTGCACCCGCATGCCTGACTAGCATCACCACACTGGATGGTTCCGACCTTGAATATGTGGACACCTATAAGTACCTAGGTGTCTGGCTAGACTGTAAACTCTCCTTCCAGACCCATATCAAACATCTCCAATCGAAAATCAAATCAAGTCGGCTTTCTATTCCGCAACAAAGCCTCCTTCACTCACGCTGCCAAGCTTACCCTAGTAAAACTGACTATCCTACCGACCCTCGACTTCGGCGATGTCATCTACAAAATCGCTTCCAACACTCTACTCAGCAAACTGGATGCAGTTTATCATAGTGTCATCCGTTTTGTCACTAAAGCACCTTATACTACCCACCACTGCGACTTGTATGCTCTAGTCGGCCCTCGCTACATATTCGTCACCAGACCCACTGGCTCCAGGTCATCTACAAGGTCATGCTAGGTAAAGCTCCGCCTTATCTCAGTTCACTGGTCACGATGGCAACACCCATCCGTAGCACGCGCTCCAGCAGGTGTATCTCACTGATCATCCCTAAAGCCAACACCTCATTCGGCCGCCTTTTGTTTCAGTACTCTGCTGCCTGTGACTGGAATGAATTGCAAAAGTCGCTGAAGTTGGAGACTTTTATCTCCCTCACCAACTTCAAACATCAGCTATCTGAGCAGCTAACCGATCGCTGCAGCTGTACATAATCTATTGGTAAATAGCCCACCCATTTTCACCTAACTCATCCCCACAGTTTTTATTTATTTACTTTTCTGCTCTTTTGCACACCAATATCTCTACCTGTACATGATCATCTGATCATTTATCACTCCAGTGCTAATCTGCAATATTATAATTATTCGCCTACATCCTCATGCCTTTTGCACACATTGTATATAGACTCCCCTTTTTTTTCTACTGTGTTATTGACTTGTTAATTGTTTACTCCATGTGTAACTCTGTGTTGTCTGTTCACACTGCTATGCTTTATCTTGGCCAGGTCGCAGTTGCAAATGAGAACTTGTTCTCAACTAGCCTACCTGGTTAAATAAAGGTGAAATAAAAAAATATATAAACATACAACCTTTGGGTTGCTAGACGTTCGTGTTATATACTCACCTAACCTACGTTAATGTTTGTCTTAAGTTTAAGTTTATCTTCTTTAACAATACCTGTTAGAGCCGATTTGGACATATTTGTATAAAAGACCGAACATATGGAGCTCCATGTATATTTGTGTAAATATATTAAATATGAATGTAAATGATGAAATATTAGGTACGTACCTTTATGATTTATATTTACCCGATTGAGATATATTAATTTGTTGTTAGTGTAACTCGGACATTTGGCCCCCCCTCTTGCCTGTTCATTGTATTGTGTTAATTTTGTTAGGATAAAGGCAGGAAGTTGGGCCTTCGGGAGAGGGAGTCCTTGCTAGACGCGGGAGCGGTATAGTTTTTTTGACCATACAGACATAATATGTATTTTCCATATCAAGTATTGTGTGCTTTAAGTTGATTGGAGACTCATTTATTTGTTAGATATAAGAAGAATAAACATTTTTGTTGCACCATATCCCTGGATGTCATGGAATGTTTGGCCGTTTGGAAACCTTGAGTGTGGACTGTATGCGTACCAAACAACCCCGCTTCAGGCTTGGGCAGTGGCTATGGTAAAGACGAAAGGAAGCCACTACAATCAAGTCAAAAAACTCCGCGAAGGATTACTATCGGAAGGAAATCTCCGGTTCGGACACACGCTGGATATTGTTCTATTTGTAATTGCATCCGGATCGTAAGGACAGCTCGCTTGGAAGGATTTGAACTCCTAGAATTCGCCAGCCGTGAGTAACCACTGCGAATGAATGAGCTGCCCTGTTCAATGCGATCATTTGATCATGCATATTATGGAAGCGCAAATGTGCTTTTAATTGGAATGTTTGATAAACTTGGGAATGGAATTCAAAACACAGCGTTGTGAAAACAATTAAGAAGTTTAAGTTTGGGAAACACTGAGATCCTATGCACAATGTAGCCTAATCTTATGTCTAATATTTGGCCTAACGTGGAAATGCAATGCATCAACGCAACAAATTGCAATCTAAGGATCTGAAGATACTGCGTGTTTAAACTTCATTAAAGGGACAACTTATAATGGGATGAAATGTTTAAAACGCATCTAAAATGCCGAACTTGCACATGTTCAATTCAAAATGGGTCAATATGCTGAAATGGAGGACTGTGTTTTTAAAGCATTAAAGGAGGTCTAAAGGGGCATTACGTTTAACAATCAAAAACCAACAACTGTGTCATTGTAAATTGAGTGAACTAAAAGTGAATGATGGAGGATGAAATCCCAAATAAGACTCCACTGGAGAGGGCAGAGGAGCATCTAAATTCACTCTATGCAGCCCGGAGAGGCAAACTTGGAGTGTGTACACGCAAAATGAATGAAATAAAAGCCCTTCTTGTTGATGGAGGAAACATTGAAACTGTGGATGAGAGTCTTTAAGCATTCCATGCTGTTCTCAATGACTTTAAGAATGCTCATGATTCTGTGCTAGAGCTGGTCACAGAGGAGGAACACGAACAGGAGAGCATTAACTATTATCAACCAAGAATGAGAACTTATGAACATTTCCTGAAAGAGGTGGAAATATGGAAAAAAGCTGAAATTGAGCCACAAACGCTCATTGAACCACACGACAGCATTTCCAATGTGTCAAAAACATCAAGTAAAACAAAGTCTTCTAAAACTGCTTCCTCAGTGTCCTCTGCACGCCTAAAAGCTGAGGCAGAACGAGCAGCTCTACTAGCTCGCCAAGCATCATTACAGGACAAGCATGCATTGGAACTGGAGAAAGCTCAACTGGAACAACAGAAAGCTCAACTGGAACAACAGAAAGCTCAACTGAATGTTAGGATGGAAAAAATGGCACTGGAAACGGACATAGCAGCATATAATGCCAAACTGAAGGTTCTGGAGAGTGTTGAGTCAACTTCTCAATCCCATTCTGTGGCAGCCCATTTTCTAAGCCAAGAAGATGGAATGAACTCTTATTATGAGAACCAGGAACCCGAGGTCTATAAGGAACCTGAACCATCACCTGTTGCATTTTCTGCATTAGGTGCAGTTCCAAAGACCCCACTACAAAGAGTTTTACAACAACCGACCACAAAGCCATCAAAACCTATTCAGAAAACAGTCATAAACCACACCCTTCAGCAGCCAACATCGAGGTCTAGCAATCAACACAGAATCAACACTGCGGGTATCAGCCATAATACCAGCCATGATAACCTCACTACTGTCATGCAAAGGCAGAATGAAATTGCTGACCTCCTTGTACTACAGCACAAACAGGCCACACTCCCTGTTAGGGAGATACCCATGTTTGACGGTGATCCTCTAAACTTTAGGCCATTTATGCGTGCATTTGAGCATGGAATAGAAGATAAGACAAGCAGTCACCAGGATAGGCTCTATTACCTGGAACAGTACACCTCTGGTCAGCCCAAGGATCTGGTCCGTAGTTGTCTGCATATGGAAGCCAGAAGAGGCTATGCAGAGGCCAAGAGGTTGTTAAAGGAACACTTTGGCAATGAAATCAAAGTCACCACTGCTTATATGGAAAAAGCTTGGAACTGGATACATCAAACCGGATGATGGAAAGGGACTGGGTGGCTATGCACTCTATCTTAGAGGATGCTGTAACGCTATGCAAGACCTACAGAACATGGAAGAGCTTAATCTTCCCTCCAACATAAAGTTGATCATGTCAAAACTTCCTTACAAACTAAGGGAAAAATGGAGGTCTACGGCATGTGATATTTTAGAGAGAAGCCACCTGAGGGCCCAGTTCAGTGACCTTGTGACGTTCATGGAAAAACAGGCCAAAATACTGCAGGATCTGTTGTACGGAGATATCCAAGATCCCCTGACCAACAAAAGGTTTTTTAAAACCAAAACAGAAGCTGTCTTTAAACAGCAGTTCAAATCCAAGAGTAGGGGAAGCAGCTTTGCCACTGCAGTAGATGTAGTGGCAGATTGTAACTCGGAAAAACCTCTAAAAGAACAAACATTCAAAATCAAGAAACCAGGCACCTACCCTTCTGATGCTCCCAGTATCATGTGTATTTTGCACTGGTGAGCATTTCCTGGTCGACTGCCAACAGGTGAAGGCACAGCCACACGAAGCCAAGGTTGAGTTTCTGAGATCAAAAGGCCTTTGTTTTGGCTGTTTGATGAGAGGACACTTAAGCAAAGAATGTAAAAGAAGGATGACCTGTCAGAAATGTCAAAGAAGGCACCCCACTATCCTGCACATTGAAGGAAGAGAGAGATTTAGATCTCTGAAGGCAGATACGAGGGGTGTAGCAGTAAAGCGGGAGACTGTCAGCAGTGTTCTTGTTTCACTGGAAGCTGGTACCGGGGCTGGTACAGATTGTGCACTTGCGATTGTGCCAGTTCAAGTAAAGATGGCAAATGGAAGCAAGTCTACGTTAACCTATGCATTTCTCGATTCTGGTAGCTCAGCAACATTTTGTACGGAGAGACTCATGAGGCAGATGCAAGCTAAAGGCAGTGAGACTGAAATTCTGCTACGCACAATGGGGCAGGAGAGTCCTACCAAGAGCTTTGAAATATCTGGATTAGAGATTGGCAATGTGGAAGGTGACACATTTCTTGCATTACCAAAGGTCTACACCCAAAATAAGATCCCAGTGACAAGAGAGAACATTCCCACTCAGAAAGATCTCAAAAGGTGGCCATACCTGAAAGAAGTTCAGTTGAAGGAAATTGACGCAGACGTCGAACTCCTGATTGGCGTAAATGCTCCGAAGGCAATGGAACCCTGGAAAATCATAAATAGCCAAGGCAACGGACCGTATGCAGTGAAAACTCTCTTTGGATGGGTGATGAACGGTCCTCTTAACAATTGTACCATGGCAGAAGAATCTGGGTATCCTACGGTGATGGCCAATCGTATCTCAATTGCCGACCTGGGGGTTCTTCTTGTAAATCAGTACAACCATGACTTCCCTGAGAGAGGGTATGAAGAGAAAAGTGAGATGTCAGCTGAGGATCGTAGGTTTATGGAGATCGTATCAAGCTCCATAACCCTCAAAGACCATCACTACTACTTACCGTTGCCCTTTCGCAAAACAGATGTAGTCCTGCCAAACAATCGTGACATGGCAAAGCAGCGGGCTCTAAATATTATCATTAAGTTCAAGAAGGACAAAGGTTACGCTGCAGAGTACAAAGGCTTCATGGAAGAGATGATAACAAAAGGTTACGCCGAGAAGGTACCACAAGAACAGCTCCTCAGAGAGAAAGGCAAGGTATGGTACATACCACACCATGGCGTTCACCATAAGCGCAAAGGAACGATACGAGTAGTGTTTGACTGTTCATCATCCTATAAAGGTATATCTCTTAACAGTGAACTCCTTCAAGGCCCCGACCTGGCAAACACGCTTATAGGAGTCTTGCTAAGATTTCGGCAAGAGCACATTGCCATGATGGCAGACATCGAAGGAATGTTCCATCAAGTACGTGTCCATGAAGATTACTTAGACTTCCTGCGATTCCTATGGTGGCCGGATGGTGATACTAACAAAAGATTGGAGGAGTACAGAATGACGGTACATCTTTTTGGTGCTATATCCTCTCCAAGTTGTGCAAACTTTGCACTGCGAAGGACTGCAGAAGACAACTGTGAGAGGTACGATGAAGAGGTAATTCAAACAGTCAAGTCCAACTTCTATGTTGATGACTGCCTCAAGTCAGTGGCCACAGAAGAACAAGCCATAGCTCTCACGAAAAACCTCAGGGATGTGTGCTCTCAGGGTGGGTTCAAATTGACCAAGTGGGTCAGCAACAGCCGCACTGTGCTGGCTTCTATCCCTGATGAACACAAAGCCAAGCAGATAAAAGAACTGGACCTGGACAGAGAAAAGCTGCCTGTTGAAAGAGCACTTGGAATCCGATGGAACATTGAAAGTGATGCATTTACCTTCCGAGTCACTGTCAAGAACAGACCCCTTACAAGAAGAGGTATTCTCTCAACTGTCAGCTCTATTTATGATCCATTAGGTTTCCTCGCCCCATTTGTATTAAAGGCAAAGCAAATTCTTCAAGTGCTCTGCAAGCTGAAGTGTGGATGGGACGAAGTCATCCCTGAAGAACACTCTATTTCATGGCAGAGATGGCTCTCAGAGCTGGACCAGCTCTCCAGATTCCAGATAGACAGGTGTATGATGCCTGAGAACTTTGGTCAAGTCAAGACTGCACAGCTGCATCACTTCGGTGATGCAAGTGAACAAGGTTATGGCACGGCAAGTTACCTTAGGTTCACAAACGGTATGGAAAAGGTTCACATTGCATTCATACTGGGGAAATCAAGGGTGACTCCACTCAAGCAGATGACAATCCCCAGACTGGAACTTGCTGCAGCAACACTGGCAGTGCGAGTGGACAGGATGTTAAGGTTGGAGCTCCAGATTGAACTTGAGGAGTCAACTTTTTGGACGGACAGCCAGTCTGTGCTAAAATACATCCGCAATGATACCAAGAGATTCCATACCTTTGTGGCTAATAGGGTTGCTATGATCCGTGACCTATCGAAAGCAAAACAGTGGAGATATTTGAACTCAAAACACAACCCAGCCGATGATGCCTCAAGAGGATTACATGTTGAAATGTTCCTGAACTCAAAGAGATGGCGTAAAGGACCAGAATTCCTGGAGAAAACAGAAACTCAATGGCCGAAAGTCCCCGAGGAGATTGGCTCCATCCCTCCGGATGATCCAGAGGTGAGAAAAGACGTAATCATAAACCATACAAGTGTGGAAGAAAAGAGTCCAACCAGCAAACTGATTGAGTACTATTCAACATGGAACAGCTTGAAGAAAGCAGTTGCCTGGATGCTGAAACTGAAGAAACGTCTCCTACAGTTAAGCCAGAAAAGGAAAATTCTCACTCAAACCGATCCAAGACCAGATCAGAGTCTGACAAACTCACTGAAGGAACAAATTGACAAGTTCAAACTGACGTTTGGAAAAGAAAGCCTGTCTGTGGACGACCTAGATGAAGCAGAAAAGGTCATCATTCGATTTGAACAACGGCATCACTTTAAACAAGAAATTGCACTAGTTGTGAAAGGAAAACAATGTGCCAAGAGAAGTGGCTCAATCTGTAAGCTTGATCCAATTGTAGACAATGGGATTCTGAGAGTAGGAGGAAGGTTAAGCAAAGCTGCTATGCCTACGGAACTAAAGAATCCTATGATCCTGCCCAAAGACTCTTACATCTCTAGACTGATCTTACTCCACATCCATGAGCAGGTTGGCCACTCTGGGAGAGGTCACATGCTTTCTAGACTTCGCCAGCGATATTGGATACTCTGTGCCAACTCTTTAGCAAGGAAGATCCTTAAGAGCTGTGTCTTTTGCAGGCGGATGCAAGCTAGAGCTGGAGAACAGAAGATGGCCGACCTTCCACAAGATCGGGTGTCACCTGATTTGCCGCCTTTCACCCATGTGGGCATAGATTACTTCGGCCCCATAGAGGTGAAGTGAGGCCGCGTTCATGTGAAGCGTTATGGTGTGATCTTTACTTGCCTCGTGAGTCGAGCTGTCCATCTAGAAGTTGCTAGTTATCTGGATACTGATTCCTGCATCAATGCCCTGCGCAGGTTCATCTGTCGAAGGGGCCCAGTAACAAGTATCAGAACAGACAATGGCACCAACTTTGTTGGAACACACAGAGATCTAGGAGAAGCTATGAAAGAGCTGGATCACAACAAGATTCAAAAAGAATTACTGAAGGAAGGAGTGACATGGTCATTCAACCCTCCCTCTGGAGCCCACCATGGGGGGGTATGGGAGAGGTTGATCCGACTGGTGAAAAAGATCTTCTATTCAGTCCTTAAAGAGCAAGTACTGGATGATGAGTCTTTGCAGACAGCCTTGTGTGAAGTTGAGGCGATTATGAACGACAGACCAATCACTACTGTAACAAATGACCCTAATGATCTAGAACCCCTGACTCCGAACCATCTGCTTCATCTGAAAGCTAAGCCAGTCCTGCCACCAGGACTATTCCAGAGAAGCGACCTATACTCACGAAGGAGATGGAAGCAAGTACAATATATCACTGAGCTCTTCTGGAAGAGATGGATCAGGGAGTATCTTCCACTTATGCAGGAGCGGAACAAGTGGAACAAAACTAAGAGAAACTTCAGTCCTGGTGAACTCGTGGTCATCGTCGATGACACCGCCCCAAGGAACTCTTGGCTAATGGGGCGTGTGGTGGAGGCTTTGCCAGGGGCCAAAGGTCTTGTCCGGAGCGTCATGGTTAAGACTAAGACCAATATCTTACAGAGACCTATCAATAAACTCTGTCTGCTCCTTGAGGCGACGGAGTGACACACACACACACACAGTGCTCCATCTTAGAATCACGTGCACCTCTGATTCGTTGATGTCGTACTCTTACATTCTTTGATGTCATACATTTTTGGATGTCAAACTCTTGACATTTTTCGAAGTTGAACACCTTTACACTTCAACTCAGACTGAGATCTATGGACTATTTTCCTATATGGTACCTTGTATATTTGTATATAGCTATAAACTGTAATAGTGCTCTGGTATAGAATGTTTTGTGTATTGGCTCTATGTTTGAATATTAAGTTGGCCGGGAACCGAACCCAGGGCTCCCGCGTGGCAGGCGAGAATTCTACCACTGAACAACGTGCATTCAGTGCAGTCAACAATTAGGGGCCGGTATGTTAGAGCCGATTTGGACATATTTGTATAAAAGACCGAACATATGGAGCTCCATGTATATTTGTGTAAATATATTAAATATGAATGTAAATGATGAAATATTAGGTACGTACCTTTATGATTTATATTTACCCGATTGAGATACACTAACAACAAATTAATATAACTCGGACATTTGGCCCCCCCTCTTGCCTGTTCATTGTATTGTGTTAATTTTGTTAGGATAAAGGCAGGAAGTTGGGCCTTCGGGAGAGGGAGTCCTTGCTAGACGCGGGAGCGGTATAGTTTTTTGACCATACAGACATACAGACATACAGGTCATAATATGTATTTTCCATATCAAGTATTTTGTGCTTTAAGTTGATTGGAGACTCATTTATTTGTTAGATATAAGAAGAATAAACATTTTTGTTGCACCATATCCCTGGATGTCATGGAATGTTTGGCCGTTTGGAAACCTTGAGTGTGGACTGTATGCGTACCAAACAACCCCGCTTCAGGCTTGGGCAGTGGCTATGGTAAAGACGAAAGGAAGCCACTACAATACCAAACATAACATATCATACTAATTTTAGATTTCCAGATTTACATTTACTATGTTACATCTAGTCTATGAGACCAGGCTGCACAGCGATGGCTCAGGTTCCCCCAAAAAGCCCTAATTGAATTCAGCTAAGTCAGCTATTTTGGAGACTAACTGTCTACAGAGGACCCTGAGATGAAAAGATGGATGTTGTTATGTAAGGTAATATGGAATGGATTGGGGTACAGACCTGCCATTGGCAAGTACACCTGTGAAGGAGACGAGATTGTGAGTCGGCTGGTAGGAGAGCCAAACAGCAATCTTCAGTCAGTCTGTAGATAAGACTGATGTGAAAATCAATAGACCTGCTATTCACTTGACTCCCCCCGCTGTCCTCTTTTATGGGAGAAATAAATCTAATTTAAGAGCTTTAATTATTAAATTACTTTGACAATGTTTGAAAATGCTCACACACGTTTTATCGCCACCGCCAACTTGGCTCGTAATCATTGTTATGATCTTTTGAGACAGATACTATAATTCCCACGGTAGCGATCCGGTTGACAGTATATGTAATAGGTTGTTTGTTGGGTGTGTGCTGTGGCAAGGGGAAGATGACACCAAATTGTGACTTTTAACAGTGTGCTTGATGTGGTTTGTAACCAATTGTTACAGTTCAGAAGTTTCAGAGGTTTCCTCAGTAACATACTGTACAAAACAGTTGGCACTAAGTAGTATAATGCAGGAACAAGCTGTAGAGAGAACTAGCATAAACAATTAGCGGAAGGTCACACACTGTAACAAAAGATCGTTTGTACAGAACATCCACAGGTAGAGCTGGACTAAAATATGGTTGTGTTTGTTTATGAGCGTATGTAAACACACAATGTACTCTGTTGATCTTAGTCTCATTATCAGACCAAAAAGGTCAATTCCAGTCACATTTTGAAGGACTCTTTATCAAAACCTGACCTTTTACGACGACAGGCCAAGCAGTCAAAGGCTTTGGGGGTATGTACTGTGTATCACCATGTGGTTATTGAGCCATGGGACCTCATGCAATTAGAGTGGTCTGTTTGGTGAAGCATTCAACGTACTTGCTTTATGTTGTGTGTTATTTTTATTTTTTATTAACCTAGGCAAGTCAGTTAAGAACATTCTTCTGTACAATGACAGCCTAGGAACAGTGGGTTAACTGCCTTGTTCACGGGCAGACCGATAGATTTTTGCCTTGTCAGCTCAGAGATTTGATCTAGCAACCTTTCGGTTACTGGCTAACCACTAGGCTACCTGTCACTCCAATGGTTGTCTCTTTACAAGGTTTGGTCAGTAAGTAATACCATTGCTGACCTGTGATGTTGACTATCTTTATTGGGTACTGTCTCAGGGGACCATGGTGACGCCATTGGTTTGTGTGGGTGTTGTCAGTGTATGGGCAGTGGTCTGAGCGTCAAAACGTTTGTTATTGCATAGGTTTTGAGTGTAGTACAGTGTTTAATAGCACATTACCTTTCAAACACTAGTGCTTGGACTAATGAGTAATACACCATTGTGAGCACATAACTACCCAGCAAACCTGGAACATTCCCAGAACATTACCTAAGATTCCCGTTAAGTTTCATTTTTGGGGGGGGGACCTATCTCTTGTCATATTCCCACATTGTTCCCACAGCCTAAAAATGTTTTAGGAACTTTTACAGAACATGAAAAAATAAAACAAATCTGTGAATGTTCTAGAACCATCAGGTGAAGGTTTTTTTGCACCCTAAAAGAAACATTGTATAATCATCTGCACAGCGGGACAGTTTATATTTTGTAGTGTCCCCGCAATGTTCCCACCAGACTGTTCCCACATCCCAATAAAACGTTCTGGGAACCTTTTAAGTGCGAACATTTGTCTGTTTGAGTCGCGGCGGTTTCCTGAGACCTATTTATCATTATTTACCATGTAAAGATGTTTAGCATTAATCATGAGCATTGTAAACGTTTAATAAAGCTCATTATTATTAGTACTCACTGTTTGGCGAGGGTTCTGGCAGTTCCTGGTTTGGGAGGTCATCTATCAAACCGTTTAGTTTTGAGACAAGCAATTCTATCTTGTGTCTGGGGTGCGCGACACTGAAAAATTATCCGATTTGACAAGGGTTCACACTATTATTGAAATGTGTACATTTATGGGAATTCGATGGTATTTCCTTGATGTGTTAATTGTGATTTATTGCCTTATTGAAACCATGTAAGTGTTGATTGGTTGATCAGTCATGTTTCCTGTCAGGTGGTTTCCTGAAAGGCTATAAGAACCTGTGATTTGCCATTTGACAGGGAAGAGAGGGTTATGCCAGGCCAGGGCTAAAGGTCTTGAAAGAGAATACTTTGAGCCATGTATACATAGCCTTTCTTCCATTTCTACATTTCGTACATATTTGTAAATAGTGTTAATATATTATGTAATCCTGAAACCCTGGCACCTGCATTTGGTCGTCCTCCTCACTGATCCACCGCAACGGTCATCCTCACAATACCCATAATGCAAAGAAAGGCCTGAACAACAACACCACTATTCCCTTTTTCACAATATCATGGGGATGTCCTGCCTTGCAACGTTATCTCCACATTATTTTTTTCCCAGTGTTGTGTTTATCTCCCAAGTAGAGATATCACCCTGTGTGAGTCTCTTCGTGTACAATTTCTCTCATCTCCCCTAATTTAAATATATAAGAAAACAATCTGTGTCTTATTCCAGTGTTTGCTGAATTATTTAAACCATGCCATTACGGAGTGGAGAATCTCTTCACAATGGTGAGTTGCTCGGTGAACAGCACCTTTTATCCCATCTCCCTCCTAGAAACAAAGAGAAAGAGAGAGAAAAGATACACATTTAAAAAAACTAAAATGAAGAAAGTCGTCCTGTTGTGCAAAGCGTGTTTATGACCTGTGGAGAGCTCTCTCTCTCTCTCTTTCTCTCGTCAGGTATGAAACCCGGGGGAATGGTAAACAACCGATACCAAGCACAAACAGACTCTGTTGCTTTCACCTAAGCACTCTTCAAAAGCAAATCTAGCTGCGTATTCCATCTCCGAACTCATAAATGGATGCTTTACACCTGATGCAAGGAGCAATTTGAATTCCTGTATTCCTTTTTCTCCAAGCTCAACTGTAAATGGATGTTCTTCTGTTTAAATGCAGGGAGCAATTTCAACTAGTGGGATGTCTGGAGACTTAGAAAGAGATTAAAGCTGTATTCACTGTGAGGTTGGAAAACGCTTCCAGAACCTGTTGAAATGGGAATTCCCATTTTCATCATCCAAACATTTAAAATGCCAATATATCTTAAAGGTCCCATTTGGAGAGAGAAGATAGAAGAACATTACTTAGCCAACACTGTTCAGGGGTGTTCAGAGAGACAGAGGGTGTGTATGGTGGTGGTGGTGGTGGGGGTGTCCTGTGTGTGTGTTTGCGTGTGTGTATCTGTGCCTGCCTGGGTGTGTCTATGTATGTGTCTAAGCATTCCTCCCTGCATGGATCACTGAGAAGAGATCAGTAAACTGTGGCCAAGCTCTGGGGAAAACAAGTTAGGAGGAGAGAAATAAAGAGGAATGTGGTTATGAAAACCATTGATATTCATATTAAAGTATAAATATTAATGGGAAAGTGCAGCCAGCTCAGCTCTCTAGGTCCAATGCTGAAATGTGCCTCCATTTTGATTTGCATACTGTACCTCCTATGCCACCCGAAAAGAATGCAGTGACTGCACTATGATAGATATCGATATTGACACAAATATTCTAACGATAGAAACATATTGATCCCTAGGCCTTTGATTCTTTAGTCTTCCCTCAAAGCACATTCCCAAGAGGAGTTATGAAATACATTAGAATAAGTTCACTTTCCATCCCCACAATGCTGATAGGCAGAACCACATACACAGGGGGTTTGAATTAATGCATTGCTGAGAGGCAGGAATATGACAGTCTTCTTCTTCAAGTGGTATGCTATTGGATATTGGAACAAAGCCCAAGACCGATAATAAGTATGCAAAGTCCCAAAGTGGAGACTCTCAACTTTACTTTATCCCCTTCTTCTCTTCTCATCAGCACCCGTCCTTCCTACCACCGTCCACTTCCCATCCTCTTAATTCATTTTCTTCTCTCAGTCGTCATGATAATACCGTCCCATTCCCTCTCTCTGAAGCTAAGCAGCTTCTCTTAATTATCACCGCGGCGAGGTGTATCAAGTTCTGTCTGGCTCTGCCACAGGTCTGTCCTCCTTGCTCTCCACCGGTGGCAACTGTAACTAACTAGTTTGGATGGCTGCTCTGATCACTTTGCTTTGTGTGTCCTCACAGAAGGAACACCGAAGGTCTTTATTTGCCAAGCTAGTTCCACAGGAAGGCTTAAACATTCTTCCACTGCAAATCTACCATTCCAGTGATTATTTTTTCTTTACTTGCTACATTGTATTTACTTCGTTACCATGGCCTTTTTGCCTTTACCTCCCTTATTTCACCTCATTTTCTCACATTGTATATATACTTGTTTTTCTACTGTATTATTGGCTGTATCTTTGTTTTACTCCATGTGTAACTCTGTTGTTGTACCTGTCGCCATGGGCGACTTGTCTTCGTACCCCCTTTTCACACCATCAAACATACAGTCAATCACCGTAACAAAACAATACTCACATAATTCCGGACAAATGTGACATGCATGAACAAAAACCAAAAGCGAACTCAACAACGAGTAAGAGATATATTGCGAGAGATTGAGACACAAAGAGATCGAGCTCCAGAGAAAAAACTGACTAGGTTTTTAAACAAAGGGGATGTGATTGGGTAATGGAAACAGGAGGAGGTGTGTCTTCTGATTGATGCCTGATTGGGGAATGATGACTGCCACCTGTGAGGGGGGAAGGAGAGAAAAAAACACACAGGATACCTGTATCTGTACAAATAGGGACAGGGCTCGTCCATCACATCACTGCTCCTGTTTCTTTGCTGCCCCATGACACTCATTCAGAACAGATCACTTTCTTGATTATGAACACCCAAACCATTGTTTTAGGTTGCCCCTTGTTGCATAACCCAATTATTTCCTGGTCCGAGAGGAGACTGCTGGGTTGGTCGCAGGAGTGTCAGGGGAGGTGTCTCGTGTTGTCTGTCAAAACCACTATGGTGGAAAGTCCGGACTGTGCTCCTCAGGTGGATTTAATGGAGGAGTTCCAGGATCTGCACCAGGTTTTCTCAAAGACCTGGGCTACACGCCTGCCTCCTCCTCGCCCCTGGGACTGTGCCATTGACATGTTGTCTGACGCAGCTCTCTCGAGAGGACATGTCAACCCCTCTCCTCTGCAGGGACCGAGGCCATGGAGACCTGTGTACAGGAGAGCCTCCAGCAGCTTCTAGGTTGTCCAGAAGATGGGGGACTGCATCCCTGCATTGATTATCGAACACTGAACAAGGCCACCATCAAGTTCAGCTATCCTTTACCCCTCATCCCAACCATCATCAAACAAATGCACGGGGCGCAGTACTTCACGAAGTTGAACTTTAGGAGCGCCTACAATCTGGTGCGCATTTGTGAAGGCAATGAATGGAAGACTGCTTTTTCGATGGCTGCTGTGATGAACATGTAGAATGTTGAGGCGATGTCCTGGGCATGGACAACTGCATGTCTTGTGGGCCCTGGGGTCATCCTTATGACATTTTGTGCTACCATCTTGCCCTGGTTGTCATATGGTGACAAGGACCATGTTATTTAGCTGTTCTTTGGCAAAAATGTCTCTCTTTCAGCTTGGATGATATCTTCTTCATCTGAAGATGATGCATTGTGCTCTGGGTTGGATTCTTCCCCATCTTCTTCAGATACCTCCTCCTCTCTTCTAAATCCTTGTTCTCTTGTTCCTCCTGGACATCTGAAAAAGTCTGATCTACGCACGGAAACGTGCACTCATGGCTTCAGCAAAGAGAGAACTGGGGGGGACTGTCGTCTGCAGCACCTTTAAAGCCTTTGACTGCATTCCCCATTAGTAAATAATGCTTTCAAGAAATGTTTATTTTGTCTGAAATGTTTTTATTTTGTCTGTGAACTTGAGTCATGTGTGGGGTCGTGGAGAGGACATGCTGCACATGCACAATAATGTTTTTGTTTTGTCTGAGTCCAATCAGTAGCACACAATCTCAATTTCTAATTGTGTGTGTGTTTTGTCTTTGTGGTCTTTGTGGTGAGTAAATTATTTTATAACTACTGGGTCAAAATTGACCCTAAGACAATGTTTCACTTTTCTAATGTTGGGGTCACTCTAGGAAAAGTCATCTAATTTCAAGTTGAAAAAATATAATTTAGGGGGGTTTCTCTGCTGTTAAACATAGTGGCGGGTCATTTTTGATCTTTAAGACAACACAAGGGTGTTAACTAAGAATATTTGTAAATGATTTTCTAAAGTGATTTTTATTTTCTAAAAGATTGGTTTCCAAAGGGGGGCCAGAGGATCAGATCTTAATTATCCCAGGCAATGCCCTTTGATCTGGCCTACCCCACCTGACTCTCCAGGTGGTTAATTTAAAGAGAATAATTGAGAAGGGGGGAGTAAAAGGAAAGAGGAGGAGTTGGACGACCTTTGTTACCATACCAGTCTCTTAAGAACTACTCTAGTACGAATAGAATGGTAGGTGTTCTGTTCCGCTAATGACTCAATCAGGATATCAGAAGCATCGCGAAATAAATGACTTAATGACTTAATTAAATAACACATCCTTGACTAATTAATTAGGATGTTACACAAGAGCAACGGGTTGTACGTGTAAATGTGAGAGAGATGTTTGTTAGTGTAGTGTGCTAATGAAGTAGGCTATGCTGTTTGGTTGGTATGGTTTCTGTTTTCCAAAGATATAACAGACTGTACAATGTGTTCTACCCAAATACACTTTGAGCATAGTTCTAAAACTGCCTCGAAAATAGGGCAACCATATCTTGAAATATAGCTATCTCCACCTTTGCAGTTTGAACTGGCATTGATCAGGATGTATGTTTACCCCCATAGCTATGTCGGTTACCATTAACTTTATTCATTGCAAGTGTTTTGTCTTTTACCATTCACTCTTTGCACTGCTACATATTCTTCAGTTCCTCAGACTGCACATTGTTAGTTTAACAGACAAAGGAGGAGTTCTACCAGATTATTCCAGCCAAATAAAGATGGCACCTTTATCTCCATTTGCAGATAATAAAGCTGCCAAACTATGCCATTAACCACTCTTCTAGTTTGCCTTTTGGCTCCAACAACCACTACCTTTCTCAGATCCCCGGCCCCTGCAATCATGTTTAAACGATGTTTGCCACTTTATAATGAAGCATGATGATGCTTAAGCAATGAGCTTGTCGTAGATACGCAAGTCGCTAGCGTATCGGCTCCCTAGCCCTTTACAAAGTGCACTGACCTTTTTAACTGGTCGAATTAATTGGGCTCGGGGTTAACCTTTCAGAGTGCTAATACAGTAGCTGAAATAGGACCACCGTTCCCGGGTCGCCTCATTACCACCACTGGCAGCTTTGGAGTTGGAGCCACGAGTGCCCCTAGTTTCCTCGCTCCTCCAGTTTGGGGAGGGAAACTGGCAGGTATCTCGGCTCTTGGCTCCGATGGGGAATACATTTTAGGTCAGAACAATTGAGGCGCGGTTTTGAAGCGATGCCCAATGCTCTTTGTCTGGTCTTTTAGATTTGGCCATCCGTAGGGGTTTAGTTCACTCTTGGGGAATGAGATAGGGGGGCCTGGAGTTCCTAAGTGGTGCAGTAGCTGAGTCACTAGACAGGGGACAAAAAGCTATTACTATAGAGTGACTCTAGGTAGAAGAAGCATATTAACTAGGTGTTAATGACGAGATAATCTTGGCAAGTATGCAAGCCAAATGAATTTCAAGGAGTCTTAACCACCTACGATTAGGCAATTAAGCTGTGCCTATTTGAACGCTTAACAACCATTTGGAGAATGATGATATGTTTCTTTGGACAGTATAATGACCAACCACAAAGGGGAAGAAAAGACCATTGACAGAACAATTACCTATGAAAGTTTGTATTATTGTAGACTGTTCTACTGTTGATATAATAACCTACATCACAAAGTTGTCTCATGTCACAGAGAAAGAGAGACAGTCAAAGCGACAGATGCAGACATCTAGGATTTCAGGTTTTGTTTTTCCCAGTTTATTAAGCTGTGAAGGTAACAGTATGTACACTCTAAAAAGGTGCCCTGCACTCTTAAAAAATGTGTTATCTAGAACCTAAAATAGTTATTTGGCTGTGCCCGTAGGACAACCCTTTGAATAACTATTTTTGGTTCCAGGTAGAACCCTTTCCACACAAGGTTCTACAAAGAACCCAAAATGATTCTACCTGGAACCAAAAAGGGTTATCCTATAGGGAACTCTTTTGGAACCTTTTTTTCTAAGAATATGTGTGCTTACCATCTTAGCCTTTTGTGGTTCAATTTGATAACCCTTCCTTACCTTCCCTTCAAATCTAGTGTGATTGCCTGATGGCCACAGAGCTGTGTGTTCTTTTCCTTGTTCTGCAGAAGCACCGGTTCAGTTGTCTACTGTCTTTATTGATTATTGATATTATGGGTAAAATTGACTTGCTCAAACCTCACCTGACCTTGTGCCTGTCCCGTCCCGTACGTCCTCTCCCCCGATTGTGCCCTGAAGCAGATCAGTCCACCTGTCAAATCCAAGATGATTTGCGCATATTTTTTCCCCTTCCGTCCGTTGTCTCTCCTTCCCTCTATTTCCCTTTTTACTCCTCTCTACTTGTGTTCCCTTTTCCTAGCCCCTCTCTCTCTCCCTCACTCTCTCAGCAAGTCGTAGAAGGAAAATAAAAAGGGCCCTAAACTGCACCATTACCTCATTTTGGAGTGCTGATATGACCAAGTTGAGATTTGGAATTTGGATCATACTTGAGAGTTAATGGCCTATTTGAGAGTTAGAAAAAGCCTCCTCCAGGACTGACTCTCTACCACTTCAAAGGCACCACTAAAGGGCAACTCTCCAATTAGATCATCAAATAGATCAGGCCTTTCCAAAATACCAGTGATATTGAATAATTACATGTTAATTCAAGTGCTTTGAGGTGCCTTGTAGAAAATGTGGAGACCCTTTCTACCTTAATGGACACATAGTTTGCACTTATTCCGGTGAACTGAAATCCTTCTTAATCAGTACAGATTCGATGTGGGTAGTTATATTCAGATTTACAGATACAGAGTATTCTATGTAACCATTACAAGTTACAGTTTGTTATTCTGAGAGCCCGAAAAGGCAGCCATCTCAAATTGGTTTCATCCGACCAGGCTCTCCAACATTCATATTGTTCTGACCTGCTTTTCCTTGGCAGTGGCAGGTCACTGTGTTGACACGGATAAACCAAAACAATGAACAGAAAAGGGGTAAATGTACAGTTCCTTGCGAAAGTATTCACCCCCTTGGCATTATTTCTATTTTGTTGCCTTACAACATGGAATTAAAATATATTTTTTAGGGGGAGGATTTGGATCATTTTATTTACACAATATGCCTACCATTTTGAAGACGCAAAATATTTTAAATTGTGAAACAAACAAGAAATAAGACAAAAAACAGAACTTGAGCATGCACAACCAAGTCAATACTTTGTAAAGCCAATTCCTGCAACAATGACAGCTGCAAGTCTTTCAGGATATGTCTTTATAAGCTTGGCACATCTAGCCACTGGACTTTTTGCCCATTCAAGGCAAAACTGCTCCAGCTCCTTCAAGTTGGATTCTTGCCTGCTGGTGTATAGCAATCTTTAGGTCATACTACAGATTCTCAATTGGATTGAGGTCTGGGCTTTGACTATGCCATTCCAAGACATTTAAATGTTTCCCCTTAAACCACTCAAGTGTTGCTTTAGCAGTATGCTTAGGGTCATTGTCCTGTTGGAAGGTGAACCTCCGTTCCAGTCTCAAATCTCTGGAAGACTGAACCTCTGTCCCAGTTTCCCAGTCCCTGCTGAAGAAAAACATCCCCACAGCATGATGCTGCCACCACCATGCTTCACTGTGTGGATTGTGTTCTCTGGGTGATGAGAGGTGTTGTGTTTGTGCCAGACATAGCATTTTCCTTGATGGCCTAAATGCTCAATTTTTGTCTCATCTGACCAGAGTACCTTCTTCCATATGTTTGGAGTCTCCCACCTTCCTTTTGGTGAACACCAAATGTGTTTGCTTATTTTTTTCATTAAGCAATGGCTTTTAACTGGACAGTCTTCCATAAAGCCCAGCTCTGTGGAGTGTTTGGTCCTATGGACAGATACCCAAATCTCCGCTGTGAAGCTTTACAGCTCCTTCAGGGTTATCTTTGGTCTCTTTGTTGCCTCTCTCTGATTAATGCCCTCCTTGCCTGGTCCGTGAGTTTTGGTGGGCGGCCCTCTCTTGGCAAGTTTGTTGTGGTGCCATATTCTTTCCGTTTTTTAATAATGGATTTAATGGTGCTCCGTGGGATGTTCAAAGTTTCAGATATTTTTTTTATAACCCAACCCTGATCTGTACTTCTTCAGAACTTTGTCCCTGACCTGTTTGGAGAGCTCCTTGGTATTCATGGTGCCACTTGCTTGGTGGTGCCCCTTGCTTAGTGGATTTGCAGACTCCGGGGCCTTTCAGAACACGTGTATATATACTGAGATCATGTGACACTTAGATTGCACACAGGTGGACTTTATTTAATTAATGATGTGACTTCTGAAGGTAATTGGTTGCACCAAATCTTCATTTAGGGGCTTCATATCAAAGGGGGTGAAGACATATGCACCCACCACTCTTCTGTTTTTTTAAACAAGTTTCTTTTTTTCACTTCACCAATTTGGACTATTTTGTGTATGTCCATTACAGGAAATCCAAATAAAAATCAATTTCAATTACAGGTTGTAATGCAACAAAATAGGAAAAACGCCAAGGGGGATGAATACTTTTGCAAGGCACTGTGGAGGGTATGGATCAACACTGAGGTCAAAGTGGTTAGGGCAATTGCAGACAGCCATTATGCCCCGAACAAACATCCTGACATCTTTACAATTATTCAATCATAAACTTTTCAAACACCCGTACCACAGAGATTTGTTAGACTTTTTCCGCTCAATACATTTCGGCCTTTCAGTAAAAAATTTACAAATCTAATTTATATGCTAAACATTTAGTCTGCGAAGAGTGCCTTATCTATATGCAAATTATAAGTGATCAACTTCAATAATTGTTGCACTAGGTGTCTCCCAAACCGCCTATTGTCTTCATTTGTCAGACTGCCAGGGTGGCCGAGATCGGCAATAAATGTAACATTCAATCTTGGGAAGAAATGGCAGCAAACACAGACAAATTGCTTGTAGAAAAAGGTAGAGCATAGTGAAGAGGACGCTGGTGATAATGACTTTTATTTGTGTTGCCTACTCCATCTCTATAGCGAAAAGATAAACCAACAAGTCAATAGCGTCTGAGAAATGCCTTTTTAAAAGCTAATTGCAGGGGAACAAATGATATTGTCTTTAAAGCAAAGAAAGGAAGATTGGAAGGTAGGTATTCATCCAGGAGAAGAATGAAATATGTTGTGAAGAGAAAAGAAAAAAAAACAGTAGTTTGCCATGGAAACCATCCTTTCTTCTGAAAAACAAACTGCCAAACATGATTTCACAATGGAGGCAGACATCTTGCACCTGTGTTATTGACGTTTCACATTTTATAGTACTACATATAGAATTCATTATCTCAACGCCTGGGGCAAAATGATCCTCTGCCAAGGTATTCTAGTGGAAAGAGGAATGAGTCGTGAAGGATGTAGAGAAGAATTCAAGTGATCCTTAAAATAATCAGTGAATTGTAGAACGTCAATAAGACCCCATAGATGCCTTGAATACGGCTCAAAAGTGGATGCGAAGATGTGAGAACATATGCATTTGAATGATATCAATTTCCAGAATAGCGCTAAAAACCTACTGATCTTGCGATGATCCGTGACATAGTGAAGTTACCTCCCAAAATCCATATAGCAGTACCATCATCAAACCTAAATGATGTCACTTGTAGAATGCTTATCGTTGTGTCTAGAATTGTTGGGACGGTTTAGCATAGGGTTAGTGATGCTGATCTGGTCGGGAAGGTTTAGTGTGTGTGTGTGTGTGTGTGTGTGTGTGTGTGTGTGTGTGTGTGTGTGTGTGTGTGTGTGTGTGTGTGTGTGTGTGTGTGTGTGTGTGTGTGTGTGTGTGTGTGTGTGTGTGTGTGTGTGTCGCGGGTGGGGAGTTGGTAGTGATACCTGCCACTCTACCTGCTGGGAAGAGTCTGTATACCCCTTTCCTCCATCTGTCTGCCTGGGGAGAGATGATATGAAAGCCAAAAGTGGCTTTTTCTCTTATCTTTCCTCCTCCTCTTTTAAATGTCGGATGACTGCTATAGGCCTTTATCTAATTCAATTAAGTTCAAAACATTCAGATCCACAATACAGTTGCAGACGACTGAGTCTCAGAAGATCCTGAGAGATATTCCCTTATCTCCTCCACCTTGTTCCCTCAAATCAAATCAAATGAAATGTTATTGGTCGCATAAACATATTTAGCAGATGTTATTGTGGGTGTAGCAATGCTTGTGTTTCCAGCTCCAACATTGCAGTAATATCTAACAATTCACAACAATATACATTACTGTTAAAAGAGAAATGATGTCATTAAGAAATATAGAAATATTAGGATGAGCAATGTCGGAGTCCGGAGTATAAATATACTGTGTGTGTGTGTGTGTGTGTGTGTGTGTGTGTGTGTGTGTGTGTGTGTGTGTGTGTGTGTGTGTGTGTGTGTGTGTGTGTGTGTGTGTGTGTGTGTGTGTGTGTGTGTGTGTGTGTGTGTGTGTGTGTGTGTGTGTGTGTGTGCGATTGGATGTATAGATAATATGGACATTATATGGATAGAATATGTAGTATATCTGAAGAATGGTATATGTACAGCAATAGTTAAATAGTTTTGATCTTGACCAGAAAACAGTATACGTATCATGTGGGTAAAACAGTGTGTTAACTTGAGTAAAGTGATGTGTTCCATGTATGTACATAAGGCAGCAGCCTTTAAGGTCCCATGGTAGAGTAACTGGGTGGTAGCCGGCTAGTTAAAGTGACTTAAATTCAGGGTACTGGGCGGATGCCGGGTAGTGGTGACTATTTAACAGTCTGACGGCCTTCAGATGCAAGCTGTATGGAAGAAGGTTATGGAAGAAGGTTGCTGGAGTGTCCCCATAACCCATGTTATTGTCTTCCTAGACTGTCCCCATCATCCAGGTCATTTTTTAAAAATCGGTATACTTTCTCCATGCAAACCTGGATTTTCAAACCAACAATTATTTTGAAAGCAAACAGTTGCTTAAAAGCATAATACCTGAAGGCTTTGCCTGGCAAGCAGCACCTAAGACGAAACAGAAGCACAAATTCACTTTTAAAGGAATCAATAGGTGGAAAATGACTAATATTCAAACGCAAGCACAGTAAGTTAAACACTGATTGTATTACGGCTGAGTTACTCCAGAATTACTCAAGTCTTTTGCCATGTCAGGAATACATTATGCTCCCGGTGTAAGTGTATTATCAAAGGCAATGTTTTTATTTTCTCTTCAAAGTGGGCGCCAGGGTGAACAAAACAGAGAAAAAAAGAGGGACGTTGGTGTTTGTTGTCCTGTATGGCACTATATCACTGTAATTGAGGGCTGCTTGGATGGAATATTTGGTGAGTGGCCACATCTGTACGCACATACACACTCTGTGGCCACTGTGTGACACTCCAAATCATCTCTTATATGCTACATGGCCCCGGTAACCGGTAAAGTGTACACCTGTCATAATAGAAACTCAATAGTAGAAAAGTATTGAACCGGAATGTAGAGTTCCATTAGGAGCGACTGTCACATAGGGCAGAAAATCACTTGTCGTATCATTTGTAAAAGCCGACAGCATTGGAGTTAGTTAATGACGTGCAGCTGTTGCGGTGCTGTTGAGCAATGTAATGACCATTATATTATGGAAAGCAATGACTGAAAAAGAGATGAAGAGAAACACTAATACAAGTGATTGTGCACACACAGTCATTGGGATACAAACACTGTATATCCAAATAAAAAACTCTCAAACTCACCAATTTATAGGACTTAGCAGGTGTTTTTTAAATACATCCAATTAACATGCTTTAGAGAGAAAGCCGGCCTCAGTTATAGTCATGCAAACATTCAGTCCGAATGCAATGGATCAGCCTAAAGCACCACTTGTGACAGACAATGGACAAAACATTAGGAGCCCCTGCTCTTTCCATGACAGACTGGCCAGGTGAATCCAGGTGAAAGCTATAATCCCTTATTGATGTCACTTGTTAAATCCAAATCAGTGTAGATGAAGAGGAGACAGGTTAAAGACGGATGTTTAAGCCTTGAGACAATTGAAACATGGATTGTGTACATGTGCCATTCAGAGGGTGAATGGGCAAGACAAGATTTAAGTGCCTTTTGAACAGGATATGGTCGTAGGTGCCAGGCGCACCGGTTTGTGTCAAGAACTGCAATGCTGCTGGGTTTTTCACGCTCAACAGTTTCCTGTGTGTATAAAGAATGGTCCACCACCCAAAGGACATCCAGCCAACTTGACACAACTGTGGGACGAATTGGAGTCAACATGGGCCAGAATCCCTGTGGACGCTTTCGATACCTTGTAGAATCCATGCCCCGACAAATTGAGTCTGTTCTGAGGGCAAAAGGGGTGGCAACTCAATATTATGGAGGTGTTCCTAATAATGTTTTGTACACTTGGTGACATTTACATGATGTTAGAACAATAGTCAGAGAACGTGTAGAATGTGTTCATACAGTAATCGAACATTCTCTGCAACAGCACTCAGATACGACACAGTATAGAGTACCGAATATACCGAAGTAAGTGTCTACGATCTTGGTGGCAAACATGTTTATCCTAGACTGTGACTGCCTCTTTTGTTAGGCCCTGGAGTAGGCACATGTGCTGTTGTCACATAAGGTCTCCTATTCAGAAGCAAGGCTTTTAGCCCTGGTTGTGGAGTGCACTGTGACATGCACGGTGACAGCTCTTATAGGGTAAGAGTGGCTGAGTGGCAACCCTTAGCCATTTGGTTGAATAGGGGAGGACGGGAGGGGTGGGTTCTGTGTCTGTTCTGTGTTTGACCACTATGCCGCACACACCAGTGCTCTCTGAAATGGCACATTTGCCTCTTGGCATGCAGCCTGGTGCTGTGCTGGAGCTCTGCTCTGTGTACCCTTCTTCCAGAACAAAGAGACAGGGGAGGGGGATTGGCAGAAGGTAACATGTGGCTCTCTAAACACACACCAAGCTATTTCCACATCATGTCCCCACACACCAAGCTGTCCCACGAGTACGTCATCTAGTTCTACATGTTACCCTAGTCCCTATATGCTGTGCTATGTTTGCCTGAAATGGCACAGTATTCTCTATATAGTGGGCCACTTAGACCGTCTGAGCTCTGTTTCCTATATTGTTTACTTAGCACTTTCAGACAGTCCTGGTCCTCTCAGAATCATCCACTGGTGGTTTTCTCATACTGACAATATGAACATCAACCACTCCATCGGTCACCTGGTTTAACTGATGATATGAACATCAACCACTCCGTCAGTCACCTGGTTTAACTGTTGATATTGTCATCAACCACTCTGTCAGTCACCTAGTAAGGATCTGCCTCTTTTAAAATTTTTTGTTGCCTAAAATAACATACCCAAATCTAATTGCCTGTAGCTCAGGACCTGAAGCAAGGATATACATATTATTGATACCATTTGAAAGAAATCACGTTGAAGTTTGTGGAAATGTGAAATGAATGCAGGAGAATGTAACACGTTAGATCTGGTAAAAGATGAATACCAACAACAAAAAACAAGCACCATCATCTTTGAGATGCAAGAGAAAGGCCATAATGAATTATTCTAGCCCAGGTGCAATTTAGACTTTGGGCGCAACTGAGCCTCTTTAACTTCAGGAGGCTAAATACATTTGGCTTGTCACCTAAAACTCTCACAAACTTTTACATGTTCACAATTGAAAGCATCGTGTCGGGCTGTATCGCCGGTGTTGGAGATTCTCCAGTCCTATTGTGATTTCAAGTACCTATACTGTTTTCTTTGAAGTTGAAAGTAAAATCAATATAAGGTTAAATATTAGACATTAGACAAGCAGAATGAAGGCTGAATGTACAAAGCTGGATCAACATGGAGATAACCATCACCAGGTCATCTACAAGACCCTGCTAGGTAAAGTCCCCCTTTATCTCAGCTCGCTGGTCACCATAGCATCACCCACCTGTAGCACGCGCTCCAGCAGGTATATCTCTCTGGTCACCCCCAAAACCAATTCTTCCTTTGGCTGCCTCTCCTTCCAGTTCTCTGCTGCCAATGACTGGAACGAACTACAAAAATCTCAAACTGGAAACACTTGTCTCCCTCACTAGCTTTAAGCACCAGCTGTCAGAGCAGCTCACAGATTACTGCACCTGTACACGGCGCACCTATAATTTAGCCCAAACAACTACATCTTCCATACTGTAAATATTTTATATCCCTATACTCTCTACACTCGCCAGTTTTAACTTTAGCCAGCACCATCTAAAGATTAGCCTTAACGTCGGTAGCCCTGCCCCCTGGTAAACCGTGTATAGTCGCTGGATGATTCATTTTAAGTCTAATACTGCAGGTAATGGGGTCACCAATGACTAGGGTTTTCAATTTGTCAAAGCTAATGGTGGGAGGCTTCAGTGTCTTAGACCCCGTAACGGGAGGAGCAGAGACCAGAGAAGGCTCTGCCTCTGACTCCGACTCGCTGCTTAACCTCTTATGGCTTGGGGTCAGTATTTCGACATCTGAATGAGAAGCGTACCCAAAGTAAACTGCCTGTTACTCGGGCCCAGAAGCCAGGATATGCATATAATTGGTATATTTGTATTGAAAACACTCTATAATAATGTCTGTGAGTATAACAGAACTGATATGGCAGGTGAAAACCTGAGGAAAATCCATCCAGGAGGTGGGATTTTTTTTATGTGGGTATTTTCAATTGAATGCCCAAACAGTATCTAATGGGTTAGGACCCAAATTGCGGTTCCTATGGCTTCCACTAGATGTCAACAGTCTTTAGACATTGTTTCAGGCTTGTTTTCTGAAAACTAAAGAAGAATGAGACCTCTCAGTGGACTGTAGAATCACGCAGTGCTGGTTTTGCTCGTAACCGAATGTGCGCCCTTCATTGTTTTTTCTATGCTATTTGTATATGCTATTGTCTGGTTGTAATATTATTGATTATTTAGACAATTGACAAGCTGATAATTAATTATAAACATTGTTTGACATGTTTCAACGCACTTTACTGGTACTATTAGGATGTATTCGTCTGCATGTTTTGATGGCCTTTTAGCCAGTGGATTACTGAACAAAACGCGCCAACAAAACGTTTTTGGGATATAAAGAGGGACTTTATAAAAAAAAACATTTATTGTGTAGCTTGTACTCTTGTGACTGCAGCCATATGAAGATCTTCAAAGGTAAGTGATTAATTTTATCGCTATTTCTGACTTTTGTAATTCCTTTACTTGGTTGTAAAATGTTTGTATGCGGGGCGCTGTCCTCAGATAATCGCATGGTATGCTTTCGCCGTAAATCCTTTTTGAAATCTGACAAAGCAGCTGGATTAACAAGAAGTTAATCTTTAAACCGATGTATAACACTTGTATTTTTATGAATGTTTCCAGTCACAACTTGCAGACTTGTTCATGTGCTGCTGTGTGTTTTGTTGCTAACCTTATTTTGCTACTGATAGAGGAATTCTAAATTCCTTTATGATTTATTGCCAAAACCAATTCAATTCGCACTCATTTCTAATTCATGGTAAGTTGTAAGTTTATCATTTGCATGAATTAGCAAGAGACCCGTCTTAAAAACAAGTTCAGCATTTATTCTTGATGAGTACTGACCCATAATACAAAGAACATTACATTTTAAGGAGAGAACATAAAATGACGTCATCAGTTTCACCCCCCCCCCTCTCCGATTCTCACAAGAGCCCATTGTTTTTAGGTCTGAAACTCTTCTCCTACTCTCCCCATAAAACTACATTCCAAACCGTCTAAAAGATATACTTTTTCTCCCCTAATGGAACATAACCCAAAATATCCTTATCTTGTCTGAAATGCTATATCATCTCTACCCCTTAAACCCCCAAGAGGCACAGACAATTAATTCGTTCTGCTTACATTTTCAGTAACAGTTCATACCATAACATAATAGTATTAGAATAAATGGTTCTAATCAATAATGTATACATAATTAATCATTTCAACCATAATTTCCTCTATCAGCTACCTAACAACTTTACGCTTTTTACTTTTTAATTACCGTTTATATTTTTTGTTTATCCGTCACTAAACTTTTTTAAAAAATTGTAATTCAACTTTTTCGCACAGGATGCTTTATCTGGACGTGGTTCGTCAGGACCTCCACCAGCCCAATATAAGTAGTAATATTAACATGATGCCTTCTAATTGCAGTCTCTGTAGTTATAATATACAGGATAACGATCGCCTTACGGCAAGGATTGCTGTCCTGCTAGCCCAGCTTCAGACGCAATCGCCTCTGTGCCACCAGTAAGTACAGATAGTAGTATAAATCCCCTCGACACAGTGCCCGCAGCCGGACAACTTTTCGTGGCTTCTGAAGGGAAATGCCGTAGGAACGCTCAACCGGTGTCGCTCATTCAGCCGACAAACCTTCAACCGGTTCTCCCTATTAAACAGCCATCACTAGCACATTGGAGGCTGCTGCCTATATGCATAGACTAGAAATCACTGGCCACTTTAAGGAATGGCACACATGTAAACATTATTCAATTGACTAATCTGGCATTACTCATCTCATATGTATATACTGTATTCTATACTATTCCACTGTATCTTAGTCCGTTCCGCTCTCACATTGTTCGTCAATCCTACTTAGATTTGTGTATGTTGGGTATATGTTGTGTAATTTGTTAGATATTACTTGTTAGTTACTACTGCACTGTCGGAGCTAGAAGCAAAATAATTTTGATACACCCGCAAAAACATCTGCTAATCACATATATGTGATCAATTACATTTGATTTGATATATCTTAATCTTGACAGTCACAATTCTATATCTACTATATCTTCATCTAGACAGCTACAATACTATATCTGCTATATCTTTATCTAGACCGGTACAGTACTGTCTACTATATGTTCATCAAGACAGTTACAGTACTATATCTTCTATATCTTCATCTAGACAGCTAAAGTACTATATCTACTATATCTTCATCTAGACAGCTACAGGACTATCTCTTCTATATTTCACCTAGACCGTTACAGTACTATATCTTCATCAAGACAGTTACAGAACTATATCTACTATATCTTCATCTAAACAGCTACATTTCTACTGTATATCCTCTATCTTCATCTAGACAGCTACAGTACTATATCTACTATATCTTCATCTAGACAGCTAGAGTACTATACTTGCTATATCTTCATCTAGATCTTTCTAGTACTATATCTTCATCTAGACAGCTACAGTACTATATCTACTATATCTTCATCTAGACAGCTAGAGTACTATATTTGCTATATCTTCATCTAGGCAATTACAGTACTATATCTACTAGATCGCCTTTTAGACAGCTACAGTACTATATCTTCATCAAGACAGTTACAGTACTATATCCGCTATATCTTCATCTAGACAGCGACAGTACTATATCTAGTATATCTTCATGTATACAGCTACAGTACTATATCTTCATTTAGACAGCAACAGTACTATATATATTATATATATTTACCTAGACAGTTACAGAACTATATCTTCTGTATCTTCATCGAGACAGAGTAGATATGGTACTGGAGGCTATCTTCCTCTTGACTGTTATAGTACTGTGTCTTCATTTAGGCAGCTAGAATACTATATCTGCTATATCTTCATCTAGACAGTTACAGTACTTTATCTACTATTGTAACGGCGTTCTTCTGTCGAAAGAGAGTCGGACCAAAATGCGGCGTGGTAGTTACTCATGTTCTTTCATGAAAAAAACAACGATACATGAAATAACTGTATATATACAAAAACAACAAACGGAACGTGAAAACCTATACAGCCTGTCTGGTGAACACTAACACAGAGACAGGAACAATCACCCACGAAATACACAGTGAAACCCCGGCTACCTAAATATGGTTCCCAATCAGAGACAACAGAGAGAGGCTGGACTGAGGGCTTGTAGACCTGTTGTAAGGCAGGTCCTCACCAGACACCACCGGCAACAACATCGCCTATGGGCGCTAGCCCGCCGTTGCTGGACCAGACAGGCCTTTCAAAACGTGCTCTTCACTGACGAGTTGCGGTTTTGTCTCACCAGGGGTGATGGTCGGATTTGCGTTAATCGTCGAAGGAATCAGCGTTACACCGAGGCCTGTACTCTGGAGTGGGATTGATTTGGAGGTGAAGGGTCCATCATGGTCTGGGGCGGTGTGTCACACCATCATTGGACTAAGCTTGATGTCATTGCAGGCAATCTCAACGCTGTGCGTTACTTGGAAGGCATCCTCCATGTGGTACCCTTCCTGCAGGCTCATCCTGACATGACCCTCCAGCATGACAATGCCACCAGCCAGGGCTAGGGCCATTCCCCCCAGAAATGTCTGGGAACTTGCAGGTGCCTTGGTGGAAGATTGGGTTAACATATCTCACAGCAAGAACTGGCAAATCTGGTGCAGTCCATGAGGAGGAGATGCACTGCAATACTTAATGCAACTGGTGGCCACACCAGATTCTGACTGTTACTTTTGAATTTGACCCCCCTTTGTTCAGGGAAACATCATTCAATTTCTGTTAGTCACATGTCTGTGGAACTTGTTCTATTTATGTCTTAGTTGTTGATTTTTGTTATTTTCTTACAAATATTTACTATATCTACTATATCTTCATCGAGACAGCTACAGTACTATATATGCTGTCTCTTCATCTAGACAGTTACAGTACTATATCTACTATATCTTCTATATTTTCATCTAGATAGCTACAGTACTATATCTACTATATCTTCATCTAGACAGCTACAGTACTATATCTACTATATCTTCATCTACTACAGCCAGAGTACTATATCTTCCTCACCCCCATGTCCTCTCATCTCATCCGACACCATTTCAGAACATTCATTGGTGTCTGTTGGTTTTTGATATGTGGTCCAACTAGCTATACGGTCTGCCCATAATATATCCAGGCGTGGATCCCACTGCTGCCACCAAATGTAAGATAGCATGTAGCTTCCTGTTCAGTGTTAAATAATTTTTGTCTGCAATGGCACTCTATTCTATATATAGTACACTAATTTTATAGTGTACTAAATAGAAGTGTTCCATTTTGGATGGGTTTCATTTGTTCCATTTTGGATGGGTTTTATATGGTTGCTCTATTCTGCCCCTGCCTGGATCCCACCGCTGCCACCAAGCATGTAGATTCCTGTTCACATTTGATAGATTAACTTTATTTGTCCTCTGACAGATTTCATCAGGTTGGCAGCCTATTCTCTATCTAGTGCACTACTTCTCTCCAGAAATAATAAATATGGTGCCATTTGAGACTCGAATTCAGTCTGTCCTAGACTTCCTTCTAGTGCCAGTCTGAGTGCTCGCCTTGTAGGAACTGGTAGTATAGTATTACACTAGGTTAATTACATTATGAAATAATCGATAGAATCTTCAGTCAACAGTTATTCTTTCTCATGTAATATAATCCCATCCTATCACTGTCTCTGTAGAGCTTAAAAACAATTATCACTTGTAATTATAGCTGGAGCTTTGATAGTGAGAAATTATTTCCAAGACATGGTTTTATTGAATGCAGTAAGTTCCTTGCTGGACATGGTGGTGTGACGGCATTGGTTTTAAAAGGGGTTGCGAGTGCTTTATAGAAGCATGTTTTACAAGACCAGTGGATGATTGTACGGGAGGTGAGTCATTTTTCTTAGTAGATTATTGGACTGACGCAATCTAGCTTCAGTTCTCTAATCAAAAACATGATCTTTGTTGATTAGAGATAATATTACTTTATTCAGATGATTATGGATGTATTGTTTTCTTAGAACTGTGCTCAAATGAACCCATTAGATAAAAAAAAAAAAAAGATGAATCTCATTTAGCCATTTAGGATGTCGCCGTATTCTGTGTTTAGCGTGTGTGATGTTCCTCCTAACTCTGCAGCTGTAGGCCATTTACGACTAATAAATTGTGCTCATCATTATTCAGCAAATGTATGAATTAATGAAACATTTAACGGTTGGATTACACCTCAAAATGTGTCAATGCTTCCATAAGCCTCACGCATATAGGCTACAGTAGTAAGTCATTGGTGGGTGCAGTAAAATAGAGACCAGTCACAGATTCCTTTTCACCTGGGCTTTATTCCAAACGGATATAAACAGACTGAAGTGGAGAGGTACTTCTCATTTTTGTTTTCCGTTGCAATTCGTTTGAAAATGTTCCGTTGCTTGCCCTAATGAACATGACCATGGTTTCCATGCTTGTCGTCACCCTTCACTAAACCTAAACCCTCATGGCTTTATAGATTGATTAGAGTATTCCATTGAAAGCATACAGTACATACCCTTTCGCTCTGCATTGTAGAGCCCTGCCAAAATTGAAATGCCGTCTGATTCCCTAGATTGTCAAAAACCATTAGTGAGAGATGAGGCTTAGAGCATGTTATAAGTCACATCACCCGGAAAGATGATACAAAATATTTTTGCCGCAAATGTCTGGACTGAGATCCAAAGAGTAGGCATACATAATTAGAGCCTAATATGCATCATATTCATTTAGTTGTGATTTTAGTTTTCGGTTGTTTTGGGGGAAGGAATAATGCGTCTGTTTTCGTCGGCGCTCGCCAAAATGTCCTCATCACCGCCTTGAAGAATAATCACATTTCATGGCCAATGAATGTTATGTGAAGGGTTCGCCAAATATTTTGAAACTTTGGGCATAACAGTGATAGAGGTCGGGAGGTCAGCATAGTTAAGCCTTACAGAATTAGTCATGAGAGTTCTGTCTCTCTCTGTGGAGAGGAGTTGAAGGAGCTCTCGGCTGCACCAGCTGCTCAGGGAAGTGTGTGTGTGTGTGTGTGTGTGTGTGTGTGTGTGTGTGTGTGTGTGTGTGTGTGTGTGTGTGTGTGTGTGTGTGTGTGTGTGTAGAGGGACTATAGTGTGTGTGTACTTGCGCCTCTGCTTGTGTGATAAATTTCCATCTCATTTCCTGGAACTCTCCTGGAACTCACCTCTCTGGTGTCTCCGTCGGGAACAGGAAAGAAACCTGGAGGAAACAGGTGGGGCAGTCTGCAGTCTGTGAACCTGTGATCCCCCTGTCCCAGGGCAGTGATGTCTGGGCCCAAGCTAGAGAGAGGAAAAGCCCTGTTCAGCCTTATATCACCATGTCATACTCCCTCTCTTCCACTGCTTATCCTTCCACAAGACACCCACTGGTGGAGTGAATACAGTTTTCATGAGCTCCTTCTAAATAGGACGAATACACCAGAGAACTACTGCATATAGAAAAAACACTAAATTCGGACTAGATCTGCTGTTGCTGGACACAGTTCAAGGTACTGTGACTGTCTCGTCTGCTGCTGTAGTCCATGGAATGATTCTCTCTCTCTCTCTCTCATCCTGTTGACATACTTGTAATATATCGGAGGTATTTTATGCTCCTCTTCCTAACAGATTCCTATCATCATGAATATTTGCAATCTTCAAATGTTTGATGTTGAAGTGCGGAGTTTGGAGCACCCCCTCATCGAATAGCTGTCCAGCACATTTTCTGTTTAAATTGGGTAAAAATAGCAAGAGGAAAGATAAGTTTTGGTTTTTGTGGGGAAGCATGTTTCAGGACTTCAGATTGATCATTGTCTGATAATAAGACTCAACTAATGTGGAATGATTTGATGTAAATGATGCGTGCTTGAGTTTTTTAAATACCATATATACTCGTTGTACTCTTAATGGGGTTTTATTTTACTAAAAATGCCATCTTTACAATATCTAAGCTTATTTGAAAGATAAGTTGAAAGGTAGATAATTATTTCACAAATTTCTGTAAATAAGGCAAGTCTGCAGGCAAGTTGCTCTTTCTGTGTATATGGGATGTACCATCTCATGAATCTCAATGAATACTTAAACACCTAATGAGAACTCCAAATATTTGGCTTCAATTAATGACTGCCTATTTATGGCTATTACCTTGAGGGTGAGAGAGTTTTAGTAAACAGTATTACTGGGTTGTCGCATTATAAACACATCATTGTGTCATAATCAATTAATGGCGTTGTCGCCACACCAAATCGTTGTTTGTTATGGAATTATGCAACCCTCATGAAACCAATTCAGACTATACATGGAGGAAGGGTCGTACACAGACCATTGATTGGGGCAGGCACTCAGAATCAACTTTAATTCCAGTCATGCATTTCTATTCTTTACTCAATTTGAATTTGTTCTGCTGCTAACAGAAGCGAACTGCAGTCGCCCTCTTTCGTGTCCCTGACCATGAGACGACACATGCTAGAAATGTCAAAAAGCCTATGGTGGTATTCCTTTCAAAATCACTGCCTGGTGCAGGTGGGAAGCTTGTGCATGTGACGAAGACGAGCGCAGCAATGCACTGTCGCACGCACTGTGGCAGAAGGACGGGGGAGGGGACTTTTTGATTAATGAGAAATTATCTAGTTGGATAGGCAATTTAAAGGGAAAAAAACGACACCAATCAAAAGGGCACTTTTTTTCATAGGAGGGCAAAGGGGGAGGTGCTCCAGCACCCCTAGAGCTCTATTTGTGCATTTGCTTGTGTGACGACATGGCTCCCTGGTTATAATGCAACACCTTGCTTGGTTGGCTTATCGTCACTCGATGAAAATAAAGCTTCCGTTCATCCAATGTAGACAAAAACTAATTAGTTCAGTAATACATCTTCAACTTAGGTGATATATGTTAATTAAATACAACTTAAATGACCCTTTGCTACTTAAAATTTCCGGGGACAAAACACTCCAACTTAGGAAATGTAAACTCAACCATGAAGGTGCAAACCACTCAGGTCAACCTAACCGTCAATAACAATATGACCACACTGAACTCTAACATACAGGACCAACATTTCTAGCAGCACCTCAATTCAGAAAGTCAATACTGCGGACAACAGGACAAGGGAAAAATTTTAAAACATAACACTGTGAGAGGTCAAGAAATGGCCACAAACAACATACCATCTAGTCTGGGTATTGGGGTAATAATCATGTCCCGATAGTGTCCCAAATAACAGCCTATTCAATATATTCAATACTTCAGTTGTCTCATCATCAGCCCCAGACACAAAGTGTGACTCTCGCTCCACGGAAGAGCAGGACAGCTGTCAGCACCTAGGAATTGCTTGCATGCTTTTCGAGAGGGGGAGAGAGAGAGAGATGAGGAGGACAAGCTTGGGCCATAGCGGATGTAGTAAGATAAATTCTGTGAGAAATAAATTAAACCTCAAAACAGAAAATGGGTTAGGTTTGGATGTAACTGATTGTCTCTGGAGAAGGACTGAAAATGTATCCCTTGTGGGTTGTCATAGCCTGCCTTGTTTGAGTGGTAATTCTAAAGATGTTTCTGGAAGTTATTTGATAGCAAAATAAAATGGCAATCTAGCCAAAGCTGAAATCTTTGTATGCAAAACCAGCAGCCACCATACTTGACTGGTAGCTTGATCCTGGAAGATACTTTGTGTAGCCATCTGAGAAACTAGTCAAAGATGAAATCCCTTTATTCACTGTAGAAACCACCACCAACTACCAGTCCTGTATATCGTCACTGGGGCCATTTTACTCAACAGGCTTTGTTCAGTTCCAACCTGTTAGGAAAAATGAAATAATAGCAAATGGAACAGAAAATAGTCCTCACTTTAAAAAATGTTTTTCATCGAAATCTAATGGCCGTTCGATTTTCCTTTTCTTCCAACCGTTTATTGTAGTTTTCTGTTGGTCTCTGCGAATAATAATGCTTGTCCCTCAGTGGAGTTGTTCCATTTTCGTGGATTTCTTTTTTCAAACCTCTTTTCTACAGCATTCAGGAACAATTGCTCAGATGCATCACCAATTACCGTCCCCAGCTTTAAATATGAAGTGAAATGGTTTGTCTTCTTTTTTTCAGTGGCTTTCTATTTTTCCTAACTGGAGGCTTTTTATGTTGTGGTCTGTGTCGTTTTTGGGGGATTGAATTCCCTGTCTGCTGTCATGGAGTATAATCTCTAACCGATTCATCTTCTGTTGTCACGTTATTCACTTTGCATCGCTCCACGTACAGTTAGTTCTAAACCCACAAGTGGTAGCATAGTTGACAGGGGTAAACTACAGCACTTCTACTTCCATACAATGGCTCCATGTTAAAGACATTGTGTAACGCACCACACACACACACACAAAGCGGCCTAATCGACCTCTACTGCAACAGTCATGTCACATCCAGCGTGTTACATGTGGTGCAGTCGGCACAGTGGAGTGTCGAGGGAGAGCGGGAGAGAGAGATCCTGCAGTCAGAGCGATCTGCGCTCTAAAACTAGGTCATAGACTTTCCTTTTGTTAACAGATGGCGCTGGCTGTTTTGATGTCTGTTTTTTCCTTCTATCCCATGCAGCATCAGTAAACAAACAAACACCGGAAACCCTCCCACCCTCTAACTAATAGTTTGGATCACAACACCATGAGATCAACTTTGTGCCATGTTGTTTAATGTACTTCTACGGTACGAATGTCTTACTTTACAAACTGTTATCAAAACTCCTTGATAAGGACACTTCATTGTAGCTATCACTCACAAGGAAACATGACCCCTGCATTCCAAAACGGCACCCTATGCCCCACATAGTGCACTAATTGGCCCTAGGCAAAAGTAGAGCACGATGTAGGGAAAAGGGTGCAGTGTGGAACGCATGCCTTTATTTCAAGTAACCCTTAACCAATTAGAGTGTTAGTGTTTCCTTTCACTCCGGCAAAATAGGCTCCTCTCGCTCACCTTTTTTGGGGATCGTGGAGTACGCTGCTCAAAATAACCATTATCTTCCTATTCATGAATGACGAATAACAAGCCCATGTCACGCACTCCTGAGAGAAAAATGCAAAATAACCTTTTTCAGCTACAGTGTAATTTCCTCAGATTTCCATTGTGCTGCCCTATTTGCAGATGGATCAAGGTATTCTTTTTTTATATCTGCGTAAACATTGCTGATTACTTTATTGAACACACCGACATGAACTAGAGGCATTTTTAAATATGTTAAAATGTCACTGTTTAAATGTCATTTCCTCAGCTTTCTGTATTATATCACCCTATTTGCAGACGGGCCAAGGTATTATTCTGGTATCCGTGTAAACATAAACTGATGATGCCACACCGACGTGAAATGTGCCCCAAAACACACTACAACGCCACACGCCCCCTGAAGAAACGAAAGAAAGAACATAATAGGTCTTCTTTCAACCCAGAAGCCCTGTGTGTGACCCCCTACGAAGCACTGTTGAAGCACTCTGGAAACATGGCAGGACACTACTCACTAGGTCCACTGAGAAGTACAGCGACAGCAAACTGCAGCAATATCCAGCAATTCTCCACTCATCCTGACTTGTCTCTTTCTCTGTCACACACAACACCTTCTTTACGAGTTCTCCCTCCCTTACATTTTGTTAGCTGGACAAGCAGAAGGCTAGGAGTTGTTTTTCAATGATCAGATCTGGAATACGCCTGTCTCTCTCTGTCTCTCTCACACACACCTCACAACCCTTTCCCCACACAAACATTACCCCCGGTCTAAAACCCCAAAAGATCTAACCAACCTCCCTCCACAGCCTCACTAAGACATGGGGAGCAAACAAGGGGCTTTATGGGATGGGAAACATATAAGATAATAGTAATATACAAAAGTGAAATAAACAATAAAAAATGAACAGTAAACATCTCTCTGTCTGTCTCTCGCTCTCTAATGTCAACCCTCCAATCCCCCCCCCCTTCCCTCTGACTCCATCCCTCCCTCTCCCATTCTCTCTGGCCAGGTTCTGTCTCTCTGGCTGTGATGGCCATTAGAGCCAGTGCAGCCTGCAGCCAGAGGGCCCGCTGCCTCGCCGCCATCACTGCCGAAGCTCGCTGGAGTGAAGCAGTTAACAAGCTGCTCTCTCAGACAGTTGACGGTACACATGGACTTGTGTGTGGCTAAACACGATGGGATGGAAAGCCTAGGAGTAACTGATACTAGAGTGTATATATATATATAGAGAGAGAGAAAATGAAGGCAGAGAGAGAGAGCATCCCCTAGCTTAACCAGAACACCTCCACTGCACCCAATTAGACCATGAATAGACACTGAATGCAGTAGACCGCCATCATACCATCCCCTCTTGTTCTACTGTACAGTATAGACCATCATCTCACCTACTGGCTTCTTTTTGTTCTCCAGTACCAGGCCAAGAAGCCATGTTTAACATGTCACACCTCCTGTAGTCACATCTTTAAAGTTTGTGACGCCATGTTACACAGAGGTTACACTCAAACCGGCCATCTGAAAGGCTTGGTGGTGGACGAGGACAAACGCGTTAGACCATTTTGATCAGGGATGCATCCCAGATGGCACCATATTCCCTATTGGCCATGGTCAAAATAAGTGCACTTTGAATAGGGAATAGGGTGCCATTTGGGACATGACCCAGGTGCATCCCCCCCTATCCCCCAGCTGCGGGGTCAGCTAGAGCCGTCAGAGCCACTATCCACTTCATTAGAGGTGATGATAGTGTCCACATTATTGGAAAACCGAGTTTGATCATTCCAATTACACTGGCTGCATTGATGCGCCAGGCGATAATGGGGTGGAGGGGGAGGAGGAGGGGAGGAGTGAAGGGGAGGTGACGACAGCAGTGGTTGGCTGCTGCCTGGGCCATTGAGCCACACACACACATTCACAAACAACACACAAAGCATCTTCCAGGATCAAGCTACCAGTCAAGTATGGTGGCTGCTGGTTTTGCACACAAAGATTTCAGCTTTGGCTAGATTGCCATTTTATTTTGCTATCAAATAACTTCCAGAAACATCTTTAGAATTACCACTCAAACAAGGCAGGCTATGACAACCCACAAGGGAGACATTTTCAGTCCTTCTCCAGAGACAATCAGTTACATCCAAACCTAATCCATTATCTGTTTTGAGGTTTAATTAATTTCTCACAGAATTTATCTTACTACATCCGCTATAGCCCAAGCTTCTCTCTCTCTCTCTCTCTCTCTCTCTCTCTCTCTCTCTCTCTCTCTCTCTCTCTCTCTCTCTCTCACAATCACAACCCTTTCCCTACATTAACTCTCCCCTCCTCCCTACACAAACATTACCCCCTGTCTACAACCCCAACAGATCTAACCAACCTCCCTCCACAGCCTCACTAAGACATGGGAAAGGAAACAGCAGGCTGCGTTACAAGGAAGCCGGGTGCACCCTCTAGGCCCCATCATATCAACCTCTATAATCAATGGACAGATCAGGAGATCATGAAGGCACGGTTCCGCCACGACCCCCAGGGCACGTTAACTCCCTCCAGCCTCTGACAGCAAACAAACACGAATGACCAGTTAATTGGAATTGCCTCGACAATCAGAGAGGCGGGGTTCGATCGAGTTAAGAAAACTCAATAGGAATGATTGGACGTGAGTGGATGTCACGGTTTTTGATTTAATGGGGGATTTTCTGGCCAGAAGGAAAAAAAAACTAGTTTGTGATATGATAATGTATGTAAGCATCGAACATTTTAGTGCAACTCGCATCGCAGCTCACCTGAGGATTCCTTGATTTGAGACTGAGTCAGGTATTTTAGAATACTGCTACGGATACTGCTATGGTGTTTCTGCTGATCTGGCATGTTCCTGTTCCATGCTGGACACACAACAATCTAACGAAGAAACTTTTGCCTCAAATGTTGCATATTGCAGGGGAGAGGGATGTTGTATCCCAAATGGCACCCTAGATAGTGCCAGACTTTGGCACAGAGCCCTATGGACCCATCGTCTGGGCTCTACTCTAAAGTAGTGGACTAAATAGGGAACAGGGTGCTATTTGGAACACAGGCTAAGACATGAGGAAAGGGTGGTGGATGGTGACGGCTGTTACCCACTGCTATGGTATACATCACATTAAGGACCTACGGAGGTACTGCTAGAGGGGGGTAACAATAGGTAGCTGCCAAGCACATTTTAATGTGTTTTAAATGTGCTGAGAAGCCAATTGTACCACTAGAGAAATAGGGAAGAGTGTGGAGGAGGCAGTAGGAATAGCTGGGTTATGCAGTAGTGATGTGACAGCTTGGTGCTGGCCATTAGAATGGAAATAAACAAACGGACTGTGATAGGCATTGGGAACGGAGGTGTGTGTGTGGGGGGGGTTGGTGTGTGTGTGTGTGGGGGGGGGGTCCCCGTAGGTTTGACGATCCGTCTTGCTGTAATGGTTTCTTACAGTTATAACCTTGGTGCTGAGACGTGCTGAGAAGACCCTAGTTGTTATCGAGGATGATGAGGGACTTGTCTCTGGTGAAATTAGTTTTTAGCCCACGTTGCACGATTATTTATCATGTCAGTGATCTTGAATATGGGATCTCTTAGGGACGCACAATTCTGCAGAGTTATGAATATGTTCATTGTATGAATATTTTTGATTTTTTGGTGTGTGTGTGTGTGTGTGTGTGTGTGTGTGTGTGTGTGTGTGTGTGTGTGTGTGTGTGTGTGTGTGTGGTTGAGTGTCTTTAGGGCTATATCACTTTGTAAAGGCAGTGTATCAGCCACGTGAACACCTCTGTCTCTCCTTGAGATAAATAAATGAGATGTCACAGCGAGATCATTATCGCGGGCCCCTGAATCCATCAGTCCTAATGAATTACCTATCTAATAGGGGGAGTGAGGCCAGTCAAAAACACACACACACACACACACACACACACACACACACACACACACACACACACACACACACACACACACACACACACACACACACAGACCCCTCATAAACACACACTAGTTAAGAGGTTAAGCAACACAGCCTATATATATATATATATTCGTTAGATTGTTATATATATACATACAGTGGGGCAAAAAAGTATTTAGTCGGGCACCAATTGTGCAAGTTCTCCCACTTAAAAAGATGAGAGGCCTGTAATTTTCATCATAGGTACACTTCAACTATGACAGACAAAATGAGGGAAAAAAATCCAGAAAATCACATTGTAGGATTTTTTATGAATTTATTTGCAAATTATGGTGGAAAATAAGTATTTGGTCATCGACAAACAAGCAAGATTTCTGGCTCTCACAGACCTGTAACTTCTTCTTTAACAGGCTCCTCTGTCCTCCACTTGTTACCTGTATTAATGGCACCTGTTTGAACTTGTTATCAGTATAAAAGACACCTGTCCATAACCTCAAACAGTCACAAAATTGTAGACCTGCACCAGACTGGGAAGACTGAATCTGCAATAGGTAAGCAGCTTGGTTTGAAGAAATCAACTGTGGGAGCAATTATTAGGAAATGGACATACAAGACCACTGATAATCTCCCTCAATCTGGGGCTCCACGCAAGATCTCACCCCGTAGGGTCAAAATGATCACAAGAACGGTGAGCAAAAATCCCAGAACCACACGGAGGGACCTAGTGAATGACCTGCAGAGAGCTGTGACCAAAGTAACGAAGCCTACCATTAGTAACACACTATGCCGCCAGGGACTCAAATCCTGCAGTGCCAGACGTGTCCCCCTGCTTAAGCCAGTACATGTCCAGGCCCGTCTGAAGTTTGCTAGAGAGCATTTGGATGCTCCAGAAGAAGATTGGGAGAATGTCATATGGTCAGATGAAACCAAAATATAACTTTTTAGTGAAAACTCAACTCGTCGTGTTTGGAGGACAAAGAATGCTGAGTTGCATCCAAAGAACACCATACCTACTGTGAAGCATGGGGGTGGAAACATCATGCTTTTGGGCTGTTTTTCTGCAAAAGGGACCAGGACGACTGATCCGTGTAAAGGAAAGAATGAATGGGGCCATGTATCGTGAGATTTTGAGTGAAAACCTCCTTCTATCAGCAAGGGCATTAAAGATGAAACGTGGCTGGGTCTTTCAGCATGACAATGATCCCAAACACACCGCCCGGGCAACGAAGGAGTGGCTTCGTAAGAAGCATTTCAAGGTCCTGGTGTGGCCTAGCCAGTCTCCAGATCTCAACCCCATAGAAAATCTTTGGAGGGAGTTGAAAGTCTGTGTTGCCCATCAACAGCCCCAAAACATCACTGCTTTAGAGGAGATCTGCATGGAGGAATGGGCCAAAATACCAGCAAATGTTTGACCTCTGTCATTGTCAACAAAGGTTATATAACAAAGTATTGAGATAAACTTTTGTTATTGACCAAATACTTATTTTCCACCATAATTTGCAAATAAATTCATTAAAAATCCTACAATGTGATTTCTGGAAGAAAAAAAAATCGAATTTTTCAGGCCTCTCTCATCTTAAGTGGGAGAACTTGCACAATTGGTGGCTGACTAAATACTTTTTTGCCCCACTGTATATATATATATATATATATATATATATATATATGAAAAGGACTCCCTTCCCTCTTACTTCTAATCCTCAACTGTGAAAGGATCCCTGGTTTCTCTCCCCAGATCCTTCTTCCCTCTTTTACCCCTCTTTCTCGCCCCCCCTGGTCATCATTCCCTGTCCAAGGACATGCATCCCTGTAGAGGGATCAGTTCATCTGCAAGCTATCAAGCTACAAGGTCACGTTAAACCCTGTTGAACTGTAATTACAATATTGTGTTAGAGGAGGAGATGAAACACCACCACTGCTGTAACCTGGCGGTGCGGAGGAGAGTTGGAGCGGCTGTGGAAAAGTCTGAAATCTAGGACGCAAGACATAGAGCAGCTCAACTGGGAAGGAAAGGGGCACAATATATCTGGTGTTGAGCTGTGAGTCATCCTCTCACTCTCTCTCTTGCACTCTCTCTCTCTCTCTCTCTTTCTCTCTTGCACTCTCTCTCTCTCTTGAAATCTGGAAATAAAACAGACTAACATTTTAGTATTTTCCCCATCCTATAATTAATTTTAATTTGCACATCGACTCTGTGTAGAATTTCACTGTGAGGTCATCAAACTGCCAGGACATGTAAGTGTTGGGTTTGAAGGCTGAAGGCCAGGGCTCTCCGTGTGTGTGTGTGTTTGTCGGTGTCTGTCTGTGCATGTGAGACAGAGGGGCTCCTCGGAAGCCAGGCAGGAGCCCCTCTTTATCACTCCACTACCACCTGACAGAGTTGTCGGAGAGACGGAGGGGGACACCGATTTATGTAGCATTCACAACGCTTCACTGCACACGTCATGGTTGATCACCTCTTATTACTGACTTGTGTTTGTGTCACAGGCTCATAAACACACACACACACACACTCATAAACAACTGTGCTTGTCTTCAAGCTAACCGGTAAAACACAATAATCCTTAGCCTAATTTGCATACTATTCATTGTGAACCTGTCAGATTCCCCGGCGCCACCTGTCTCTCTTTCTTTACATGGGGAGCCATCAAGCTGCGATCGCTCATCACGCCTCAAAATCACAGGATTTACACACACACACACACACACACACACACACACACACACACACACACACACACACACACACACACACACACACACACACACACACACACACACACACACACACACACACACACACACACACACACACACACACACACACACACACACACACACACACACACCTGACGCATCCAGATACAGATGTAGAATTGTTGTCGCAGAAAATTAATCCTGCAGCAACAAGATGTGAATGTTTAGTCCATAATGTTGATTGATCAGGGGTTAGGATATTAGCTGGTCAAAATACACCGACATGAAAAGTGAAACACTGTTATTATAAGAATGTAGTGTGGGTTTTCAGTGAATTGATGTTAATCATCTGCATTTCCTGTGGCACAGGAAAATTATCAGCAACAAAAGATCAATTAAGATCCTACATCTGAAAATGCATACCCATTTGACGATTTCTGACTGAAAGCAAAACCAATACACTATTAAAGATATGTGACCCAATTCAGGAAACTAGGCATATGTCGCAAGTCACGACTTCACAGTAGAGCCGTTTGAACATGAAAAAAAATGTTTTTAAATCAAAAATTTGTTTTTTTGGCAGAAATGCCTTCTCAAACATGTGAACTTTCATGTGCCTTAATATCAAACTTGTTTGTCATCTGGAAAATATGAATAAAATTGTTAAATTACGAGCCTAGTTGGTTTAGCCACAGAAAAAGTAAGCAACCTTCACGCTAGCTATGATTGGCTGAGATAATGAGTGGGCTGGACATGCCAAGAGATGAGTTTGGATTGGTCTGCCATATAGCACACGTCTGTCTATTGGAGCTGGTCAGTATGTTTAGGTAATCATGTCGAATGCGGCTTTAAAAAAAAATTATCACGTAGTAAAACTGCGTAAACCTAATGTCAAGTTAAAGTGTGCTGTTGGCTAGCTAACGTTAGCTGGTTGGCTCTCTAGCTAACGTAATGTGTATGCTTTCCACTGTCTGGAAGACCGAGTTTTGAAATCAGTGGAATTCAAGTGTGATAGCTAAGGAGATGGAGAAAACACCAGTCTGCATTACATCTTCAAACTAAGAGCAACCATGCATGGCATCAGACAGGAGACGTGTCCAACCATGATGTACACGGGTAAGATAGTCTAGCAAGTTTTCAGATATTAAATGTTTCTAATTTTGACAATGTGGTTTCATTTCAAGTGTACTGTTAGCTAGCTAACGTTAACTGGCTGGGTCGCTAGCTAACGTTATGTGTATGATCTTATTATTCGTGTCTCAGACATATTTGCTTGACGAGTTATAGCCATAGAACCTGGTTAGTTAGCTACCTGCAGATTCATGCAGGGTACTAATGTCATAAGTTGTGATTATGGTCCATTGTTTAGCTAGCCACATGTCCTAACAAAAGACTTCACAATGCAAGAATCCATTCCAATGGAATGTCACTGCAACTGTTGATAGGCGTACTAGCTGGTAAATTATCTCTGGCTATCTACTCTGATTTCAGACAACGGCTAAGATAGTCTAGCTAGCTACATTTTCAGCTATTATGTGTTTCTAATTTTGACAAAGTATTTTCATTTCAATTTAAAGTGTACTGTTAGCTAGCTAGCTAACGTTAGCTTGCTGGCTGGCTAACTAACTTTACATGTTAGGATTCATTGTTTACCGAGCTAGCTATCTAGCTACATTTATTAACAAAAGACTCGTCTCAGTGTGCCAGAGCACAGAATAACTGATTCATTTTTGAACACTCAACACCAGGTGAATTTGTCCGGTGTCAGTAAACGTCAGCAACGAAGCATAATTCAATTGTTGCCAGCGGCACAGTTAGTCAACAACGCTCTGGATAACATGATAACAACCAAACCAGCTCTGCTAGGTTGAGTAAAATGGTCAGAGTGGGGTGTTCTCTCATTGTGTCAGGAAGTAGCTAGCCAGTTAGCTTAGGTGCTTGATGGTCGTTGTGAGGTCGGAGCTTTCGGATCAACCCTACTTATTGGCAAGAGCGTCCAGTGTGCGCTCTGAACGCGAAAGGCTCTGAATTTACGAATGGACAATCCCACAGCACAGTCGCACTCACCAACACTCTGGATAACATAACAGCCTCACCAGCTCTGCTAAGGCGAATGATGTTCAGTGAGCTGTTCTCTCTCCCTTAGATGTCTGGAAGTAGCTGGCAAGTTAGTACAGAACGCCCGGATCAACCCTTAAAGACATGGGTGGAGCTAAGGCTTAAGAGGGTGTGAACAATGCTGAATGGGAATAGACAAAGAAGTGCTCTCTAATTGTAGTACCAAAACAATGAAAGACGGTTTTCTCAAAATTGAGTTTACAAATTGATCAACTTTCAAAGCAGAATTACTAACCCGTTTCCTCAAATGCAGTGCATGAAATACCATTTTGTAGCTCTTTTATCCAATGTATAAAACAGAAATTCAAATGTCGCTACATAAGACCGAATCCAGGTATGATATGATGACATGTGAAGTATTAAGTCAGAAGTCTCAAACAATTGTTTGTTTCTTTGTTTCTTTGAGTTTAGGAAACTATTAGGTTCAATATATTATTGCCTAACGTCTATTTTCCATTCCATCAAGGATCTGCAATAATCCCTGCGATTGTCACAGTTGATTAACTTCTAAATGTCAATTTCCACCCCTTGTCAAGATAAGCGATGTTTCACAATATTATTCAATGATTTAATTTCATGGGACCTAATCAGCGTGGGATTTGTGGGAAAACAAGGTGACAATACTTAAATACATCGTCGTTACCGAAGTGTCTCTCCCAGTGTCAACAGATGCCATTTGAATATTCTTAATTGCTATTGATTTCAGTCACACGGTGAGGCCATTGCAGCTCTGGGTTGACACACAGCTCCAAAATGGCTGACATTCATTTGGAAGAAGAGTGATGTGGATTTGAGGTGGAAAAGAAAGCAATAGAGCATAGTCTATTGAGATAAGCAGCTAGCCAGTGGCTATCTTTGCTTGCCAGCAATCGATAGATTTAGAAGGTCAGGGCTGGAAGCTTATTACAGAATATTGCAGGAGTAAAGAGGAAAACATACTCACTCACTTGCATCCAGAGTTATGCTATGATTTGACAGGCTTCAAGAAGTTTAGACCCCAATCAAATGTTTTTGAAGTTTTTTTGTTCTGTGCTGAAAACAATCTTGAATAGTTTCATTAACATTCAGATCCATTTTTCGCCCTGCTGCCAAGGGTTTCGCCAGGAATCGTTTTGCACATATAAATCAGATGGATAATTTGGGGTTGTATATCTATCTGGTTAATTTGCAGGCATCAGATCAGACTTTGGTCTAGATTGGGACTCTTATTGACTGAATTCCTCGTGTCACACTCTGAATCCACAACTTCTACAGCAGCTATGTCGATGACACAAACTGTTTCATTCAGGACCAATTTCCAAAATAAAACACTACATTTCTATGAATTGAATTTGTCATAAACCTGTTTGATGTTTATGAAAGCCCCTCTCAGGGTTGGTTCTCTCCCCATTCCAGGGCAGAC